>NC_090271.1:302332359-302934859 GCF_040414725.1 Anabrus simplex | reverse complement strand
GACCCAAATTCTGAAGCTCCAGAACACTGCCCTTGGGGCGGTAGAGGTGGGATCCCTCGCTGAGTCCGAGGGAAAAGCCAAACCTGGAGGGTAAACAAATAATAATAATAATAATAATAATAATAATAATAATAATAATAATAATAATAGCAATATTAATAGAACGCTGCCGTTATCGACATTAGAAAAGGTGGGGTACACAGTGTGGAAATTGTCCCCATCCCACGCTCATCTTCGGTCCACGTGTCTATCTTTCAAGTTGACAGTTTGTTAGTAAGTCATGATGATAATAATTATCGTAGTAATCAAATTATTGTCGACCGATGACTCAATAAAACTAATGATCAGCAGCAAACATATTGCAATCCACATCACAAAAATGTTCTGTGGGTGACCCTGAATGCCATGCAATCCAGTACAATAGATTATAGTTCTAAGACATGTCCACAGATAGCGACACTGTTTGCTTGCTTGCTTGCTTGCTGATGCTTATGGGCTGTGTCTACGACATTTCACCCAGTCAATACTCTCTTACTCATATGAAAACACTAGTATAAATGTAAACTGCAGTTCAATAATTGATGCTTGATCTTGCAAGTAGAAAACACAAAACACTATTCTTCACTATATCACATAATAACCCTAGTTTGCTAGAGCACACTGTTCTCATACGGGAAGCTTCCAATCTTGCAATCACACTTCTTCTAAAGTTTCACACACTCTGATAATCCGAAATAGCACCCTCAAGTAATACACTAATGATATGAGGAATCACTCAAATGAAACCATCAAAAGCATGAGAAAATCTCACCATATATTGCGGACAGAATTATAACACGATATTGGCTTCATCTAGAAACAAATTTAGCACTCTAATAATCTCGACTGTAGGATTACAGAGCAAACAAGAAACACTGGTTGGAAAAACCTGCTTGAGTCGCTTGAGATTAGTCATAAGTTTTTTACGGGGGTTGGCATATAAAGAACATTCAAATAAAATGTGGTTGGAGTCGCCATTAATAATATTTGTACCACACGAACAGTTTGTATCCTGCGTTAAATGAAAACGATATCTATATTGTGGAGTAAGGGCATGATTAAACCTTAACCGAATGATGTTAATAATATGGCGTCTAGAATATGATCCTCGTATAAACCATGGTTTAACCAATAGTGTTGGTTGTAAATGATAGTGACTTGTGCAGTCTGTCACCAGTAATTCTGCCATTCTTGACGTCCATCCTGTCGGATAACAACTACATAATCAGAAGCAGGAACAATATTGTTAGTATTCGGAACAGGAAGACGAGAAGCTTGTTTTGCAAGACAATCTACTTTTTCTTTGCCTGCTATACCCACATGTCCTGGTACCCATACTAAAGTTATGTAATTACCGAAGTTGTCAAGCATATAAAGGAGACTCTTGACATTGTATACATACCAATTATAGGATAAATCATACGAGACCAAAGATTGTAATGCACTCAGCGAATCCGTATAGAACGTAACGCGCGTATATCCCTGACGCTGAACAAAAAGTAAAGCTTGCTGTATAGCGAATAGCTCCGCCGTAAAAATCGAACAATCACTAGGCAAACCTTATTGTTCTTTAACATTTAGAGAAGGTATATAATAAGCGGACCCAACTCCATTAATGTTCATTGCTCCATCTGTAAAAATGTTTATGCTTCGTGGAATATTGGAAAGTTTCACTCCTTTAGCAGGACAAATCTCAGTCACCTGCAAACAAGTAACGTTAGTAGAGCCATTACGTGTAGGCCATATTATTTGAGGCTTAGAATAAGAAACCGGATAGGGTAAGGTATAGGGCATTAAGTTAACGCTGTGTATTAATGTATACTGTTTCGACTTCAATGTAGTAAAAGCATGAAACACAACTGGCAATCTTCGTAAACCCTGACGCCGAAAAGAATAATACTCCGAGAGTAACTGTAACTTCGGAATTAAAGGATGACTTGTTAAAGAAAAATTTTAAAGTAAATATTGCGTAGCAAGTATTTTTCTACGCACATGTAAGGGAGCTTCGCAGGATTCGACTAAAAGTGCATTGGTAGGTGTGGACTTTAAAGCTCCAATACAGGAGCGTATTGCTTTATATTGACAAATGTTAAGAGTATTCAAGTTAGTATACGATGCCAAGTCAAAAATATGTTATCCGTAGTCCAATATCGATCGAATAGTGGTTTGGTACAAGGATAGCACCACAACTGGATCTGCCTCCCATTGCCTACGGGTTACAGCTTGTAATACCTGAATATACCGTTCGCTTTTCGAACGCAAATATAAAAAAATGATGTTTCCATGTAAGTTTCTGATCGATAAATAACCCAAGATATTTATGGTGACTAACCACGGGGATTTCATACTGATCAAAGGAAAGTGGTGATCGGTCATAGGTTCGGTGATGTGTAAATATCATTGCTCGACATTTCGCTATGGAAAGATTTAACCCATGGGCTTCTAACCATGTTCTAGCTTCATGAAGCGTGTAACTAATATGTTGTCTACAGAGCTGTAAATTCTCATGTGTATAATAAAGCAAAAAATCGTCAGCATACGCCTGTAGTCGAGCATGACGGAGAATGACCGTTTCGAAACCTTTCATAAAAAGAGCGAAAAGAATACCACTCAGAATATCGCCCTGTGGTAACCCATTACTTACCTGCCGGGGCTGGATTGTATAATGTGTCGATTTAAATCTGAGTGTTCGATAAGGCAGAAGTTGTCTGAGAATGATAATAAATCCCTAAGGAATCTTAAGAGTTGCAAGTTTTTTCCATAATATGTTCAAAGGTACGGAATCATAAGCCCGTTGAATATCAAGGAAAACTGCTATGGTACTATACTTTCTATGACGAGCTAATAGCAAATCGATAACAAAACTATTAAATGCATCAGATGTACTGCGTCCCTTAAAAAAGGCATATTGATATCGAGGCGTCAAGTTATAGTATTCTAATACCCATATGATTCTTCGAAGTAAGATCTTTAGAAAGACTTTACGGAGGCACGAACCGAGTACTATACCGCGATAATTACTAACCTCAGTGGGTAACTGCTTATTTTTAAGAATGGAAATCAGAAAAAATCATTCCAACTAACCGGTGTACTATAATTGCGAAAAATATCATTATACCTGTTTAATAATGCCTTCTTTGCTCTAATAGGTAATAATTTGAGCATTTGATATGATACATTATCTGGACCTGCGGATGAATTTGAGCACGATTGTAGTACTGCCTCTAATGCCTGATAATCGCAGGGTTGTAGCAATACGGAAAAACGTGCGTCTTGTGGGTCTTGTGAATGAACATACTGTGGTACAACAAAATCTGGCGTCTCTCTAACAAGAAAATCAGATAATACCTGACCTGGGATGGTCTTGGCAGGGGAGTGCTGCGTAACTCTTGTGATTGCCCTGATGGCATTCCACAAGTCTGCAATTGGAACCTGATGCGTGAAGGACGATATAAACTCCCTCCAAGCGACACGACGTTTTTGATGGAAAATTCTGCGAGTTTGTGCTATGTGTCGTTTGAGCCGGAAGTAATTTTCAGGTGTTGCGTGCTGCCTATATTGTCGAAAAAGTACTTTGCGGGTTTGAATCAGTAAATGACATTCCTCATCCCACCACTTAACATGAGCAGGTTTCCTAGAAGATAAAGGGGGTGAAACGATGATGGGGTGATGAAGATTAATATAATCTGTTAAAATCTGCAGTAAAGTTTGATATGAAAAAATATTTTCCGGTATTTTTTGTAACGCATCCTCAATGTAAGCGGTATATATTTGCGGTTTAAATCTCCTCAAAGATCGAATCATGTTATTTTGAAATGTGTGCTGCGGTGGAGAAATAGGTCTGCCTACACCATAAGAAATAACAATAGGGAAATGATCACTAGAATAAGTATCGCTCAACGTATGCCATGTAGTGATAGACACCATATTTCGCTTACACAATGTTAAATCTACTGCGCTAGGAGGGGCAGAAGACGCAGTCAAACGCGTAGGAGAGCCATCATTCAAAATAGCAAGAGCATGGTTATTTACTGCATTTAGGAACTGCGTACCTTGAAGTGTATCCAAATTTACTCCCTACAGTGTGTGGTGAAGATTAAAATCCCCAAAAATAAAAACATATGGTTCGGTAGTAAATTGTAGAAAGAATTGGTTCCATTGTCTCTCATTAATGGAAACTTCAGGAGGACAGTAGATATTTACAAGTAAAATATGCATATAATATAATCCTATAACATATGTATGGGGTATGGCCTGAATATTCGAATGAATGCTATATGTCACGGACGAGTGGACCAAAAAGGCAACCCCACCGTAACCGGGTCCATCATTACGTAAAACTTTGTAATTAGGATACGCAATGCGAATCTCAAGGTTAAACCAAGTTTCTTGTATGGCTAAAAAGTGAGGTACTGTTTCTTGAATTAATTTAAATAGCTCATGACGTTTGTTCATGAGACTTCTAGCGTTCCATTGAGTGATTCTGATCATAGAATTGAATGAAACTGCAAACCTTGTCCCTTAACCGGAATACATTATGGGCTAACGCGGGGTGATCACCCAATAATTGTACCAATTGCTGAATAGATTGATAAAGACCACTTTGAAGATGTTCTCTTTGCCTATGAAATGACGAAAGCGGTTGCGCCATTGAGGCGCTACTTGTGGTAACAGGTTCGTCCAAAGATGCCCCCATCCGCTGGCTTGCGCCATTGGAAACAGGTGTAACTCTTGAAGCTACCATCTCCATACGGGGAATCTCTCGAACCAAATTATGATAACCATCCTTATCATATCCTGAGGCTGGTACTGATCTCGGTGATTTTAAAATTACTTGTGTAAATTTTCTCTTACGGGGATTCGACTGTGTAGGAGTCTGCTCCTCCCCAGTTAAAGGGGGAAAATTTTGGGAATTGTCTACTACATTATATTCACTAGGTTGAACTTTCTGTACAGCGTCCTTGAACGATAAGTTCTGATTGCTCATGATCTTTTTAATGTTGACTTGCTGTTGGTGAGCTGGACAGTCAACATCTCCAGTTGAATGGGTGCCGCGACAATGCACGCATTGCAGGAAAGTTTCCGTACAGTTCGCCGTAGTATGGTGCAATGCACATTTCCCACACCTTGGACTTGTCGCTCTGCAATGCTTATCAACGTGACCGTACCGTTGGCATTTTTTACAGAGGATGGGAGCAAAAACATATGGCTCCACCTCTAAATGCACCTGATATAATGACACATACTGTGGAAGTTTCTGCGCACGAAAAACTACTTTTATAGATCCAGTAGGGACATACTGAGTTCCTTCCTCGTTAACAATTCTACGGTTCAAACGCTTTACAGATTTTATAGCAGCAGTAGATTTTAAGTGCTTTAATATAGCATCCTCTTTCAAGGTCTTCTCTACTCCCCTGATGACTCCTACCCGCAATACATTAGAGCTCGGTATGTATGCCCGTAGCTTAAGCTCAACTAATAAAGGGTGTTTCAAAAATGAATTTGCCTGTACGGCATATACAAATTCTATTTGTACCTTATTTCGTCCCTTGCGGGCCACTGATTTTATTCCTGGAATATTTTTCTCATAGACAATTCTACCCAAGGTCATAGGATGCATGTTACCGACATTGCCTGTTGCTGTGGACTCCACAAAAATAATGAAGGGTCCATAATGAGTACTAGGGTAAAGTTCCTGCGACTCAGTCTTCGAAATCGAAGCACCAGTCTCATTATTCACAGCCGCATTTGCTGTATTCGAATTACTCACTGTACCACGATTCTCACTTGAACTATCATCCTCATCCTGTTCCATTCGAACTGTCTCTTCCCGAGCAACTGTGAGGGTTGAAGGATCAGGAGACTCCTCGCCACCACTTTGCTCCCCCATAACGTACGAATTACACTCGTAGAATCGCTACTCAATACCGTCCACGCTACCTCGTCACAGCGACTGTCCACTCAACTGCACACTATCACTGCTAAGAGGGAACTGCTAGCGACACTAGTATGCTTGGACTCGAGTCTGGAGTCGAGTATACCGATTCTAAGAGCACATTACTCGATTCTACTCGATTCCGTCGCTAGCCCACCACTATTATACCGAAAGGCTTGTTAGAAAACAGTTGTTCCAGTCACGCAGTGACCGTTGTACGGTACACTACCTTAGTTGTGCGAGTCAGTGGTGCGCGGTAGTGGTAATCACTTGTGTTTTGCTTAAGTGTGGTGAAGGAGTGAGAAGTCATGGAGACCGACAGTGGCGGAACGTTGAAAGTAGCCGGGCATAATCTACGAGTGGAGCGTGAGATTGTCGTCCCCATGGATGAAGAATCCATAACTGATTCACATAGTCATACGACACAACAGCAAGGTTCTCAGGCATCTGAGACTACTGAACAGAGGCGTAGTACGGAAGTGGCAGACCGTTCTAATCCAGAACAACTTAACAATCAATCCGAGGTGTCCCCAGTAACTTCTCCCCCGGAATATTATAATCGCTTTCATCATGGACCCTTCTTTGTATTCGTTGAATCCATTAACGATCAAAACATAGGCAGCTTACACCCTATGGCACTTGGTCGCCGATTCTATGAAACTAAGCTCAACGTCAAATCTATCCAACGTAAGGGACGCAATAGACTACAAGTCACTTTCCATACGGCTTCTCAAGCCAATGCCTTTTTGAGTAACCCCATGCTTGAAACCCTCAAAATTAAAGCCTATATTCCATCTTCACAAGTGTTACGAGTAGGAATTATTCGTGGAGTTGAGAAAGGCCTATCGAATGATGAAATTTTACAGTATCTGGAATCTGAGGCACCGGTTAAAAGCGTGCAACGTCTTAATCGTCGTGCAATTCAAGATGGAGAAACCCAATACCTTCCTACAGGTTCTATAAAAATAGTTTTCAGGGCTCAAACGCTCCCATCCCATGTAGCCTTATATAAGGTGTATATGGCAGTTGAACCTTACATCTTTTCACCTATTCGCTGTCGTAAATGCCAGCGCTATGGACATACAATTCGGCAATGTCAAGCCAAAAACGCCCGTTGTGGGAAATGTTCGCAGCAACATGAAACCCAGGCTTGTACTGAGCAATTCGCGCAGTGCGCCTACTGTAAGAAAAATCATGTTACAAGTTCCTCAACTTGTCCTGAACACAAGTATCAAGTTAACATTAAAAGGTTAATGAGTACTGAATACCTGTCTTTTCCCGAGGCTAAAGCTCGCATTGCCCTTCCAATTTACCATTCCGAACAACAAGAACATCAGTTCCCTCCACTACCATCGAATCCCTCATCTCCTCCGACACCAAACCCTCGTAAACGTAAGTTTACTCAAGTCATCATGTAATCTCCCCCTCCTACACCCGAGCCAGACTTTGATCGGCAAGGATACATGGCCATCCTGCGAAATGAACCTTCGGTTCCAGTAAATTCATTCCCGTCAACGAGTGCCATGCAACAACCTCTGCACTTATCATACCCATCAAGTTCGTCACCATCTAATGGGCAGCAACCTTCCGTAGCCCCCCAAGACATAAGCTATCCTCCTACCAAGGAACGACTTCAACAAGAAATCCACCAATTGCTGGTAATGTTAATTCAAGGTATGAGCCACGAGCCTCAGATTCACCATGTATTATATAAACTACGAGATTCTATCATGAACATTCTTGCATGATTACAATACTCCAATGGAATTGTCGAAGTGCCACCTCTAAACGACATGAATTACAAATATTAATAAACGAAACGCAAGCTAATATTATTTGCTTACAAGAAACGTGGTTCCAACCACATTTCATTTTCAGATTACGAGGTTATCAAGTATTCCGATACGATGGTAACGGTTTTGATGGAGTCGCCACATGTGTACAAACTTCATTACCCTTTACACAATTCCCTTTGCAATATTTCATTCCACACACTTATGCAGTAGGGATAGTACACCATAATACTTGTTTTATAAATATCTATTCCCCCCCCCCCGGCACATTTACATTACTCAGAATCAATGGACGCAATTTTTCCAACAATTTGCAACATTCCAACACCTTTTCATTCTCGGTGATTTCAATTGCCATCACACTTAATGGGGGTGTATCATAGATACAATAAAAGGCTCCAATTTACTTGCTACCTCAAATCATCAGAATCTGTTTATTTTAAACGATTGTTCCCCGACCCGTTTAACTCCGCCTGGATCTCCACCCAGTGCCGTTGACCTTACATTATGTCGTCCAACCATGGTCCCTGTCACCACCTGGCACACATTATCTGATACCTACACCAGTGACCACTTCCCCATCATTATAACATATGGTAATCGCCCAATAATTTCCCAGTTTAAGACACCTTCATGTATACGTAATGTCCGATCTTATAAAAATTTCAATATTTCAAACTATCAATCATATCTCAATCATATCTTGCAGCAGGAACACGAGTCACCTATTACCTTTCTAACCTTACTCCCTTATTTAACCCAATATTTAAATCCGTGTCGACCGCTTAACGTGACGACCCACCCACATAAATACGAAATAAAATGGTGGGATAAAGAATGTCATTATCTCATTCAACAGCGAAAAAAATTATTTAAACAATACCGCCAATCAATGACTCAGCAGCATTATTTCCAATTGCGAAAGCATATTGCAGAAAGCTTGTCTTTAATGCAAAAAAACGAAAAGCTTGGCAGTCTTTTATTTCTACATTAACTCCTCAATTACCAGCAGCGAAATTTTGGAACGTGATCCGCATGATAACGCGAACATTCCAATACCAAGCTTATTATTCCTATCCGCGACAAGTTTTAGAAGATTTTTTATATACCCTCACCCCAGTATCAGTAAACCCGCCATTTCTACCCACCTCACAGGACAATTCTCGTGCTTTTACTTCATTATTAAAGCCAATTACATATAACGAACTACAATCTGTATTATGTACCGTTAATAGCTCGTCCCCAGGACCTGATGCAATTACTTATCTCATGCTCAGGGCCCTACCCCCTCACGCCCAAGTTTATTTACTACAACATTATAATAGTATTCTTGAGACATTACACAAACCAACAACATGGAACGATTTTTTCATAACTCCTATATTGAAACCGACAAAACGACCTACAGAACCTGCAAATTTTCGTGGCATAGTTTTGGGATCATGTATACGGAAAGTCTTCAGTGAAATCCTCATGAAACGAATGGCGTGGTTATTGGAATACCACTCGCTATTACCTAAGTATCAGTTCGCTTTTAGACGTAGTAATAGTACACAGGAACCTATCATTATTTTCCTACTCGACATCTTATTGGCAAAATGGCGGAAACAATCTACCGTGGCAGTCTTTTTGGATATTAAAGGTGCCTATGATGCTGTGTTATTGCATATTCTCTGGGAGAAATTATTTCTTTATGGATTTCCCATCAAATTCCTTTCTATTTTAAATCAACTATTTACCAATCGCCGGTTAACCATTAAATCAACTCAACACACAATTGAAAGCCGCTATACATAAATTGGATTACCACAGGGTTCGATACTAAGTGGAATTTTGTTTGCCCTTTATATGAAAGATCTCGAATCTATTGTGACTCCACACGCTCGAATTCTAGCTTACGCGGATGATTATGTTATTTATTGTTCTCACTCCAACATTGATCATTGTAGAACCACAATATCTCGCGTTTTAAGTTTAGTCCTTCGGTGGCTAACAACCCATGGACTTTCACTTTCAATCGCTAAATGTGCAGCGATGATCTTTACAAATAAACGAACCTTTGATAAAAGCCCTATTAACTTTGATACCTATAGCATCCCCTTTGTCCCACAACACTTATATTTAGGCATATATATCGACAAAGACTTACATGGCAACCCCAAATACAGTATTTAATTCGGAAATCTGATCGTTATATTACTATCTTACGAACGGTAACGAAACGTGCATGGGGTGCTGACCCCTTGTCAGCAATACAACTATATCGTGCCACCATTCGGTCCATACTTGATTATAGCGCCCATATTATTGATTTGACCGCTAAACACAGTTTACTAGCTTTGGATCGTCTTCAATTTTCAGCATTACGTATCAGTGTGGGTGCCCTCCGAACAACACCAACTAACGCTTTACTAGTAGAAACTACAGGAGTAAAAATTTCAAAAAAATTCCTACTTAAACATATTAGCAGATCGAACTCCCTTATCGTACCTAAATTAAAATTATTATATGAATATTATCAACAGCGTCCTCCACCTTATCATCAGTACCCCGCCATATATATGGCGTATGCTGAACTCCACCATCTTACTGAAACTATACTTCGCACACCACGCGTAAATTTGTATTCATATGACTATGATATTCAAACATTCCGTCCTTCTATTATCATTGCACCTTCGGATTCATTAAAACAATCAATGTATTCACCTCATCCCAAATTATACGCGCTTAAGAAATTTAAAAATTCAATGACCTTACCAGATTATCACCTTTTTACTGATGGGTCAAAATCGACTACTGGAGTCGGAGCAGCATTTTATGATCCACAAACACAAACTATCTTTAAATATCCGTTGCCTAATAATTTAACTATCTTTACCGCAGAATTATATGCCATATACCAAGCTCTTTTATATGTCCAACAGTTACAATCCACAAAAATAAATATATTCAGCGATTCTCAAAGTGTATTACAAGCTCTCCAATCCTTCGCCCATAATCAAAATACATATGTCTACGAAGTTAAACACCTTATTTTACAACTCGAAACATCCGGTTTTGTTATAACGTTAATATGGATTAAAGGGCATAACCGATACGCAGGCAACAATATGACCGATATAGCAGCAAAAGAAGCCAGTGCAGATACCGCGAACTTATTACAAATCAAAATCCCGATTTCTGACTTCTTTCCATATATCAAAAATGAAGCTAAACACACATGGTGCACAAAATGGCGTTTATCAGCTAGTACGAAAGGCCATTATTACTATCAAATTCAACCGAATATTCCCACACTTCCGTGGTTTGCAAATGGTACATATACACGACGTCACACTACTAATATCATCAGACTACGTTTTAATCATGCCTTAACCCCGGTATATTTATCTCGATTTCAAATTACGAACGATCCAACTTGTTCCTGTGGCGAACCTCAGGGCGATAGTGACCATTTGTTTTTTCATTGCCCCCAATATGCACGCCAACAGGCCATTTTAATACAGAAATTAATTAATGTCCACGTACCTTTCCCTACACGACTTTCAGCTTTGTTGTATCAACCTTCGCCTAAGATCATTGCTATCTTAAACGAATACCTTGATAACACTCACATCAAATTGTAATTACGATCTAGATTTTCAGTTGTTTTTTCCGACATGTTGGTGAAGTGGCATTTCTCTATGTTCCGGGTGAGTGGATCTCGCGCCAAGAGTTTTATTACTCTCCAATCTTGTACAGTGCAACACGTTTCTATTACTCAAGATTAATAGGTTATCTGTGTATTCGACCAGTGCAGATAGTTTACTACTTTTATGAACTTACATATACACGATATCATAGTGCTTCTTTCAGTTTATCTATCTAAGTGTAATCGTGCTAAAACTGGTTATTAATAATGTAAACGTGTGCTGTTGTGGTACAAGTGAAAAATTTCATTGGGCTCGTGACTGGGAAAGAATATATTGGTTCCCAAATAAATATCCGCAAGACAAGACAAGACAAAACAGTTGTTCAAAGACACCCTCCTTCCGCCACTACACAGCTGAAGATTAAAAAGTTCACCGCAAGATGTCGCGGTGATCGCAGCGGTCCATACAATACCTCTTCATTTGTTCAAGCAGCCATCGGATGCAGATCGAGCAGGCAGTTGTTCATCCACTCATTTATGAGTAGGCTACGATACAAGCGTCTCGGTCACTGCCTGCTCGATCTGCATCCGATGGCTGCTTAAACTGCCTGCTCATTCCATACTCAAACGTGTAACACGGCTTACAAACAATCTGCCGCTAGATGGCAGCACCAAACGTACCCATTTACCGCGTGAATACAACTAGATAAGCATACCAGCAAAATTTAAAATCTGAAAGTAAGAGAAATATTACAGAATTTTACGTATAAAGTGGTGCTCTAGAGAGTTATAGCTTCAGCACTTTTCGAGAAAGAGGTTTTGACGAACAAGAAAACTTGGAAACTTTGTCTGTATGGTACTTCTCTACATTACTAAGTAGAGGTTTCACGACTTTGGCCACCACAGTTTCTGACACAAGTTCCTGGTGCTTATTGTTACTAAAACACTTTAAAAACTTACATTGGCACAAAGAAGGTAGAACATAGTTTTTTATAGTCTGGAGCAGACTTGCAGATTTCTTGCAGTACGGTAGAGCCGCCTCAACAAATTTCTGAAGCCTCATAATTAGGCCAATAAATCGTTGCTAGGGTTAACGCAGCTATCAATGGGGATGAATTAAATGAGGTAGAAACGTTATTCAAGCACGTGCTGCATTCTGTTTTTTCTTCGATTACACGCACTAAATACCCACACACTAATCCCTGGTAAGCAGTTTCCGAAGTGACACACGCTGACTCAGGGGGCTCACGAAAATCTTCCAGTAAATCAAGTACATACTCAGGGAATAATAATAATAGACGGCCTATTAGGCGACTTGCATATCTGTGAAGATGAAAGCCCTACCTAGGATGATTTCTAATGCTGAAGATGCCACACACACCCCAGCCCCCGAGCCACTGGAATTAACCAATTAACTAAATAGGCCCTACTTGCGTAAATAATAATAGTAATAAAAAGAGCAGTATATTGACACGATTTTATACTGCTAGCAAAAGACTCGTAATGCAATCTTAATCTGCTTACCCTCCAGGGTTGGCTTTTCCCTCGGACTCAGCGAAGGATCACACCTCTACCGCCTCAAGGGCAGTGTCCTGGAGCTTCAGACTCTGGGTCGGGGGGATGAAACTGGGGAGGATGACCAGTACCTCGCCCAGGCGGCCTCACCTGCTATGCTGAACAGGGGCCTTGGAAGGGATAGACAAGGAAGGGTGAAGGAAGCTCCCGGCATTTGCCTTTAGGAGAAGTGGGAAACCACGGAAAACCACTTCCAGGATGGCTGAGGTGGGAATCCTTCTCTACTCAGTTGACCTCCCGAGGCTGAGTGGACCCCGTTCCAGCCCTCGTACCGCTTTTCAAATTTCGTAGCAGAGTCGGGAATCGAACCCGGGCCTCCGGCGTTAGCAGCTAATCACACTAACCACTACACCACAAAGGCGGACAATGGAATCTATGACAGCATATTATTCTGTTTTGTACCTTCACATTAACAGTACAGTGTCCCCAGATATTATATTACTTAGTATGTAATACTTCAAACCTTACGCTTACCATTTTCTGCAATGGTGTTTGAAGAGCTCTTGTTAGACGTCTCTGTGCTTGAATCCCTTCTCTTAATCATCGCTGAAATTAGCGGTTGTTTATAAGCTGGATAATCAGGGAAAGGGCTGGGTACAGATCCTGTTTTTAATTTTCGCGTTTTGCTGGTCACTTTGAAATCGTCATTTACGAAATGTAGACTGGAAACCACGGAATAATCAGAAGGAATCCATTTACGTCCCTTGCTGTTTCCTTCCCTGGATATAATACTTAACCACTTTCGACGGAATTGTGTACTTGAAGGTATATCATGGAATGAAATATCACGGCATTCTGGTTTCCCTTTTGATTTGCAGAAAGGCACGCAGCAGTACACCATTTTCACTGAAAACAAGTACAGTCTATCCTATTTCCCGCTATTTACTTCCGACAGGTCTGGAGCCGGTTGGTGCTGCCACCTGCTGTGGCTATTTGTAAACGGAGTGTTTCATTTAGTGCCATGTTAAAATGTTGTAATGAGCAGGCAGTATAAGCAGCCATCGGATGCAGATCGAGGAGGCAGTGGTCTCGGTATAACACTGCGATAATACGACCTGGCCAATCACAACGCATTCTCGCAGAGTCTATGGCCATGGCCGCTTTTTGTTGGCTTTTTGTTCCCATAATTCCTTGCTTTGGTGATGGCGACTTCGCGATTAGTTTGTTTACGATGATCAGCTGATGAGAAGGGCATCAGTGATCGAATCCAGCCTATTAATGCCACTTATACGTTTGTCTGATAACCTAAAACAGAAGAATTAAATTTACCACAGTAATAATTAAAACTCGAATACGAAAGGATACGATTCTTTTTTCGATTTACTATGAATGATTTCAGGTTGAGTTGCTCAGAAAACCGATGCCGTGTTTTTATAGTCCTAATTAATAATTATGGAATTATTTCAGGTTGTTACACAGAAATCCAAGTTTAGATTTACGTAACCGATAGTTTTGCATAAGGTATTCGACATTTCAAGCTATGTTAGCAGAAAAAAACGAGGTTAGGGGTGTTTCTTATACATGATAATATAACTGATGAATTATGAAGGGTTCTATGAAATCAATCATCATTGATCTGCTTTTGGGACTGTCTATACTTCGAGGAATTCGTGTCGGTGCTTTCATTATTCATATTTACAACTGCATAACCTGTATTTTTGTACAATTTATTAGACCTTTCAAGCTTGGTTAGCAGAAATTTTACGTGTTATAATTTCATTGATGAATTATCAAGGGTTCTATTAAGCCCACGGTCAATGATCTGCATTTGGAGCTGTAGCCCAATTGGAAGATTCCCTATCATTTTACCTAGTATTTTCTTCAATGATTTCAAGGAGCTCGGAAATCTATCAAACATTTCCCATGATAAATTGATCCAATCCCTAACTTGTCTTCTTATAAATAAATATTTTCCCTAATTTGTCCTCTTGAATTCCAACGTTATCCTCATATTGTGATCTATCCTACCTTTAAAAGCTCCTCTCCAAGCTTATTTGTCTACTAATGCCATTACACACCAGTAGCAGATCAACTTATGGGAGGGGGCTTGAAGGTGCAAAATTATGATAGAACATAATTAAGGTGCTTGTGCATGCTTGAGTGTCGTCATACATTAATGCAAATGAATTACGTTGATATTCAGATTGCAGTACACTACAGAATCTTACATTAAAATACAGAAAAAACAATACGATCAAGCTCAGCAGTTTTACAGCGAATGGTACTTTCGAGGCTTCTTAGAAGACATATTCAAGATATCTGTTGGTTTTACAATTATGTCTATGATTGTTAAAAATATCCACCCCATTGAATCGACTTTCACGTGCTTATAGTCAGTTTCCGTTTATTTTCTTTTATAAAATTTCCATGGGGTTTCTACCACCAGTAAACCCGCCCCTTATGACTACTCCCGTCACACTCCATCTCTCCGCTGACAGCTCAGAGCATGCCGCTTAGTTGAGCATCTCGTCTCCTTACTCCCAGGTCTTTTCTTTCCAACATATTCAAAAACTACTCCTTTGTCGGAAACCACCAGAAGAAATTATGTTGCTTTCCTTTGGATCTTCTCAGTTTTTGTATCAAGTAATCCTGGTGGGAGTCTCACACAGTGAAACCATCCTCTGATTGGGGTCATACGAGAGACGTATTGTATATGCCCTTTGGTTTACCTCCTTACTACAACCCTTAAATACCCTCATGTGTAACCTTTATGTACTATCTCATTCATGAATGAAGATCTTTCCTTATATTAAGACCTATACCGTGATCCCCATGAGGTACTGTCACCTGATCAATAGAGTAATTAAATCTGAGAGGACTTTTCCTCTTTGTGAAAATTACAACCAGACTTTTCATCCCATTTACCATCATACCCTTGTCTCCTGTTCATCTCACAACATTGTTGATCTCTTTTTGTAGTCGCTTACAAACCTGCAGCTTATTTAATACATACAGTGTAACATCATTAGCAAAAAAAGCCTTATCTTTGATTCCAGATAACCATTTCAGGATCAGGTAATGCTTCAACTACTCTAATTCTGTGAGTTCTTTCTAGAAATTTAGCCACCCATTCAACCACTCTTTTGTCCATTAGCCATCATTTTTGTCAGTAATCTCTAATGATCTACCCTGTCAAAATCCTTGAATCAATACCTCCTGTGGGTGGGGGCAATAGAATACACCCATGGCATCCCCTGCCTGCCATAAGTGGCAACTAAAAGGAGCCCAGGAACTCTAAACTTGCAAGCACGGGTTGACGACCGTGGGGACTTTGGCTGAGTCCTGGCATTCCTTCCCTTTACTTACACACCAAGTTCTTCACTTTCATTTATCCTATCCAATCTCCCTTGGTCATTTCTTGTTCTTTTCAGACCCCAGTGGTATTAGGTTTTTGAGGTCTAGAGAGACTTTCACTTTACTAGTCTTCATGCCCTCGCCTTCTTTTTTTGAAGTGTCGAATCTCTTCCCTCTGATTCGTGTTAATAGAGGATGGTTGCCCAGTTCCTCTTAAAACAATAAACACCACCACGACGACCATGGATGGATACATATAGTCCATTCTACCTGAATCTAAATTATCTGGTATATCATGTTGGAATCCTACAAGTTGAGCCTCACTGGAATTACTTTTCCTAAACGTGTACAGCCTTCTATCAAACCAGAGCTTATATGCAACACATGTTAAGCAGAGTGGCCTGTAATTATCTGCCTTATGTTCATCACCCCTTTCTTTATACAGTGGAGCTAGAGCTCCTTCTTACAAACAGTAAACAAATATTTCCGATATGGCAGCATATTTCTAGTAATTACCCTGAATTCTTAATAAAGCCAGCTGCTTTTTTTTATTTTTTAACTTTCAGCTTTTGTACCTTTTTTGAAAATGTCTTTATTATAATAGGTAAATTCCACTACTTTGCCTTTATTAGTCACCTCCTCAACCTGGAAATTCATCTTACATCCAACTATCTTTGCATATTGCTAACTGAGTTCGTATGCTTTCTGGAAGTCCTCACATATACACTCTCCTAGTTCATTAATTTTCCCTGGAATGTCCATCCTGAAACTTGTGTCTGCCTTAAAGTACCTATACATACCCATCCATTACGGTACAGTACTCACTAAAATTCATATGGCTGTCAATTATGCTTGCCATCATGTTAACCTTAGCTGACTTTTCTTGCTAAATTAAATTTCCTAGTAAGTTCTTTCAGTCTCTCCTTACTTCCTCATATATTCCTATTTCTTTCTAACCTGCACCTCTGTTATAATACAGTGGGTCTCCATAACTTACCACTTTAGAAAAATACCATACCTGTTTTCAAACTCCCCAACAATTAGTTAAACCCATCCCATAGTCAGTTTATATTTTCATTCACCATTTTTAACTAATCATAATTAATTTTTTTAAACTCCCCTCTGTCTCTCCTATCAACCTTATATTGCCTAATAGTCTTGCAGCATTCTATTCTCTCACATTTATTTTCAACTACAACAGAAATGATCTTCATGATCACTTCAATTTTTCTATAGTGCTCATCTGGTTTTATTAGCACTATGTCTAGAATATTTTTCCCTCTATATTGTTTGTTACATCACTTTCTGATTCAGTTGTCCTTCCCAGATTAACTTATTCACCATTTGTCAGTCATGTTTTCTGTCATTTGCATCAGTCACCACTGATCTGCATTTAGGGCAGCTGCCCAGGTGGCAGATACTTTGTCTGTTGTTTACTCATCTTCTCTTCAAGAATTATAAAGAATTTTTAAATTTATTAAACATCTCCCATGGTAAATTATTCAAATCACTAACTCCTCTTCTTATAAAAGAATATTTGTCCCAGTTTGTCCTCTTGAATTTCAACTTTATCTTCATATTTTGATCTCAAACTTATTCGATTACCAATGTCATTCCACACTATCTCTCCGCTGACAGCTCAGAAAGTACCACTTAGTCTCCTTACACCCAAGTCTTCCCATCCCAAATTCTGCAACATTTTTGTAACGCATCTCTTCTGTCAGAAATCACCCAGAAGAAATCGAGCTGCTTTTCTTTGGATTTCTTCCATTTCTCGAGTCAAATAATCTTATTGAAGGTCCCATAGGCCTACACTGGAAACTTACTCTTAATTGGGGGTAATACCAGAGACTTATATGCCCTCTCCTTTACATCCTTATTGCAACCCCTAAATACCCTCACAACCATGTGCAGAAATCCGTACCCTTTACTTACAATCACATTTATGTGATTGCCCCAATGAAGATCTTTACTTATATCAACACGTACATACTTACAATGATTCCCATGAGGAACTTTCACCCCATCAATGCAGTAATGAAAACGGAATGGACTTTTCCTATTAGTGAAACTCACAACCTGACTCAACACCATTTATCATCATATCATTGCCTACTGTCCATCTCACAACATTTTCAAAGTCTTTTTGCAGTAGCTTACAATCTTGTAACTTATTTATTACTCTATACAGTATGACATCATCTGCAAAAAGCCTTATCTCAGATTCCAGTTGTTTACTCATATTATTTAAGGTCCAATAATATTGCCTTGAGGAATTTCCCTCTTAATGGTTGCAGGATCATTATCAGCATTGAAACACCAACTGCATTTTACAGTAATATGTAGGAATTATTTTTTCAATAAATGTCAACTCATTATTTTTATGTACATTCATTTATTAAAATATTAATACAGTGGTACATGAGAAAACATGTCAAAATGATACACTCCTCATCTTGCAGCCATTAAGAACTCATTGGTACTGTTTTACATTAAAGCTAAGCAGGGTATTTCGGAAGGCAAAGAAAGGTACAATGCTATTAAATAATTATGTAGAAGACGCATTGAAAAATGAAAAATAATTGCCAATGACAAATTCATTAGTTCCAAAAATAAATGCATGGCAGCTTGTGGTGAAATAATGAAACTGCTAGGAAGGTAACAAAGGAGCCTGTAGCCATTGTGCCAAATATACTGAATGATTCATTTTAAAATACTGTAAAAAACATGTCTAAACTGGAAAATAATCTTGACTCACTCAAGGAGAATGAAGATACATTTACAGATATGTTGAGTAAACTATAAACTACCATGAATAAGTGAAATAAAATATACATGGCATGAAGTTGCACCTAGGGAAAATTTTCAAAATAATTGAAGAACTCAGGAATTCCAGGACAGACGAGTACAATAGGCTCTCCTCAAAACCAAATGAAAATGTTTGCATATTGTAGATGCAAAGAATAGTCACAGCATGTACATGGATACTGATGAATACATATTTTATATTCAGAGCAAATCAATGGACAGCAGAATGAATGACCTGTTACACATTCTTTCCTGACACTATAAAACTCATCTGTCCTCCTGCTTTCAACCTTACATGAAGTGGAACTTTCCACTGTCACATCATCAATACACATTTGTGGACTGTTTTTGTGTCTCTGCCTTATATGTTGCACAGCTTTGCTAAGTTTTCCTTTAATTACTTTTAGCAACCTATCAAACACTTTGTGTTTTACCACTGACATCACAGCATTTATGCTCTTATCCATCCTACTGACTCGAAGACCTTTCATTACCACTTGTTTTAGGACTTGGTGGAAGACTTCTAAATGCATACTGGTATGTGCATTTCTATTACATGTAATAAATATCATTTTTGGTCCGTATTGATGATATTAGATTGAAATAATAACATTAAGTTATTTATTAGACCACCTAATCAATACAAAATCGTCTTGGATGATTTACATAAATTTGTTAGCTAATAGTGGGACATGTTTCGCCTTCTCTGAAGGCATCATCAGCCATAGTCTTAACCTTAAATTAAAAATAAGCGTCTAAATAACATGTAGTGATGAAATGAATTTTAAAATCTTGAAGAGATTTGAAGTAAAATAACATTAAAAATAACAATGATGGTTTGAAAATACAATGTGATGAGATACAATAGTGGAAGTATTAACAAAATTAACCTTAGAAGGCTGCTAAAATAAGTACAATGGAATAAAACAGATTGTTAAACAACAAGTAGTAAGATTGCATAAAAGTAAAGTTGATAGTAATGGCGGTTATAATTTGACGATGGCGAAAAATCTTATATAATCAAAGTAAAGAGCCTTACACCGTTACAACACGCGCAGTAATACACTCTCTTCCTTCCCTCCCACCAATAGCAGCCCCCCTCTAATAGTTACGTCAACGCAAACAGATCCCCCTCCAGCACAAAACTTCAGTTATAACACACGTAGCAAGAAGTCTACTGTTGCAAATACTTCTAACTCATAATATCACAAGCTATCTTTGTCACCGTCAAATGGTAAGTACATAAGATTCTACTTCAATATTTTTCAAATGTCTTTTCACACAATTAACTCTACGTTTCTTGCTTCCATTTACAGATTCCACTTGTATATGCTTTTTCAACTAGAATATCTACAAACTCACAATTTACAACATTTGAACATCACTTCAAATTTTGAGATGGTCCATAGTGATCCTATTTGAAACTGTTCTTCAACTTCTATTCACCAACTTCATATCCTCAACGTGTTCTACAACTTCACCATATGCATCTGACTTTCATCTTTTTTCTTCAAGATCATGATGAACTTCGGATCTCCCGACTAACTTTGACTTTTACTCTCTCCTCTTTACTTTGATTATATAAGATTTTTCGCCATCGTCAAATTATAACCGCCATTACTATCAACTTTACTTTTATGCAATCTTACTACTTGTTGTTTAACAATCTGTTTTATTCCATTGTACTTATTTTAGCAGCCTTCTAAGGTTAATTTTGTTAATACTTCCACTATTGTATCTCATCACATTGTATTTTCAAACCATCATTGTTATTTTTAATGTTATTTTACTTCAAATCTCTTCAAGATTTTAAAATTCATTTCATCACTACATGTTATTTAGACGCTTATTTTTAATTTAAGGTTAAGACTATGGCTGATGATGCCTTCAGAGAAGGCGAAACATGTCCCACTATTAGCTAACAAATTTATGTAAATCATCCAAGACGATTTTGTATTGATTAGGTGGTCTAATAAATAACTTAATGTTATTATTTCAATGTGCATTTCTAATCGGTAACAATAGGCCCACTGATCACACCTACTAGCATATTCCTTTTTGAAGTACACACCAAACTCTCTACATGTGTCATTATTTTCACAAGCATCTAGGAAGTTGTTGAGCTCACTGTGGAATTCAACTACGTTTTCACACTGCAACAACATCCTTGGATGTTTGTTACACAATTGCTTTGAATGCCTGTGTACCATGAATTTTAGAGGAAATGTTCTTTCTCCATGCCCTATCCATATGCCACATGCATAGAAGTTTCTTCAAAAGGCCACCCGTGACTTCAACCAATGCATTAGAGAATGAAGCCTAATTAACAGTTATCGGTATCTGCATAGGAAAATCAACTGCAGATATTCATTATTTGACAACATACAAAAAAAAAAAAAAAAAAAAAAAAAAAAAAAGCCATTTCAGCACATTGCAGTCTGTTCGATTAGAGCAACAGAATGCAACAGAGAATCTCTCATTGTATTCATCTAACATCAATAATGTTGTAAGTGAGAAGTCACAAGCATTTGTCCCATGAGTACTGTCCATACAAATGATTTTTTTCCCAAACTCCACAAGCATTACTTTCTGCACATCAGTCATAATTGTTAATACAAAATCATTCTGTCAATCCATATTCTGGGTTGGAAATCCCTTGTAATTTACCAAACCGGACATACTCATTACCTTGTTCTTTTAACCTATCCATCCCAGTGCACTCACTTTCTACATCTTTCTGACTCTGTTAATCACTATCTAATCTAAAATCACGAACAATATTACTCAGGTCATGTCTTTGCAGAAGGTGTAGCCTAGTAATCTGCTTAGTATCTAAATTGTCTGTGATATTTTTCAGAACAGTGTCAAAGGGAATATTCTGAGCCAACTGGCCAGCAATCTGCTCTCTCTCTCTCTTCTTTTGACAGCAGGATATGTCCAACTCCTCTGCGATGTCCAAAATGTACATTATTGTAAATAACATGCACACTCGATTTATTTATTTTACACGAACCCTGAAATTTCATATGCCGTATTCCCTTTCCTCTTCTTTTGACCAATCCACTGTGATGACAGAAATAAGTAGATCCTTCAAGAGCTGTAGTGGCGTGGGGTTTGGTTTGGTAGTTGTCGATGTCCTCTTATGTCTTGGTGGACTAGTTAGAAAATATCTGGATTGAGTGTCCTTTTTTCCTTTGATTTCCATACCTTAAATTCTTGAAAAGAATAGAAAAATGGAATTACTAGTTATTAACATTAAGATAATAATAAACTTATTGCACAGCTCAACTTGTGTTATGGTAGGGGTCATTCCATAAAAACTCACAAACTACAACAAATTAAACATTTACTTTTTTTTTACTACACTTGTTTGTAGAGTACTCGTTCCCGCCTGGTGGCCATAATTGTTAAGGCGTTGAAGTCTGCATGGTCTAACACCGTGGTTAGCCGGTTCAAGTCCCCTTGATCGAAAACATTTTGGCTACCAGGGTAGAGGAGGTGGTGATATACAATTTCTAATCACTAGATTGCGTGCCAAAAGCCTGGAATAAATTCCAAACCTCTCCACAGTGTTCATATAGAGTGAGGGCATATGACGCTGTTGATGGTGATTCGTCCATCGGTTGGAGATGTTAAGCCTTGAGCAGACCCCTTGGTGCTATTTGACAGGAGTAGGCTATATGTTGGCACAGGGTTTCACCCTCTCCCTTCCTACTATCATATATCACGTCATTCATTTCATCTCATTAACTCCTTTGATGAGGCTGACGCCAGGAAGGGCATCCGGTCATAAAAACTCACCACGACTGATTCATCTCACCGTATTCCTGACCCCGTAGATAAAACGGGACAAGGTTTGGACATTGTTTGTAGAGTACTGTTTTGGTGATCTAATGTTTATTGTTGTTTGGCCAACCCTTGTCCCGTTTCTGTACGGGGTCGGGTATGAGGTGAGGTGAGATGAATCTGTCGTGGCGGGTGTTTATGACTGGATGCCCTTCCTGACGTCAACCTCATCAGAGGAGTTAATGAGATGAAATGAATGATGTGATATATGATACTAGGAAGGGAGAGGGTGAAACCCATGCTGGCACGTAGCCTACTCCTGTCGAATAGCACCAAAAGGTCTGCTCAATGCTTAACGTCCTCATCCGACGGACAAATCACTATCAACAGCGTCATATGCCCTCACTCCATATGAGCATTGCAGAGAGGTTTGGAATTTTATCCAGGCTTTTGACAAGCAATCTAGTGGTTATAAATTGTATACCACCCCCTCCCCTACCCTGCCAGCCAACATTCTGATGGTGAAATTTTTTTTGACAACGGGACTCGAACTGGCTAACCTCGGTGTCAGACAGTTTAGACTTCAATGCCTTAACGATCATGGCCACCAGGCAAGCTGATCTAATGTTCATTGTTGTATTTTAAAAATGACTATCTCAACATAAAAATGTGATTTCCGTGCATACTTCTATAAATAAACTTTGAACTTGAGAATTTTAAGTGAGCTTCAGATAATTTTGATAAATACCTCTGACTATGGTCTGTCTGTTAAGTTGGATCCTCAAAAGGCACCATTAAATTCAAGTACCACTGGACTGGGCTAGGATTGAACATACCAACTTGAGCTCAGAAAGCCAGTGCTCTACTGCCCTAGCTACCCAGCCCAGCCTGAACAGCTGATCAGTATATCCAAGCACTGAATTACTCAGAAAAAATTTACTGGAAATGACTCCCGAGTATGAATATCCACAGCCTGTTTCCAGTCATTCAACCGGGTCAGGAATGGAACACATGAAGCCCCATCTAGTGGTGAGGATAGGACCTGTGCTGGCTGCCGAAGCCTGTCGCACTTCTCTGGGGCAATGATTAATAACTGACAGATGAAATGATACTGGAGAGTGTTGCTGGAATAAAAGATGACAGGGAAAACCGGAGTACCTGGAGAAAACCTCTCCTGCCTCCTTTTTGTCCAACACAAACCTCCCATGGAGTGACTGGGATTTAAAACACGGAATCCAGCGGTGAGAGGCTGGCGCACTGCCGCCTGAGCCATGGAAGCTAGAAATCACTCTTCAAGTGCTACTATTGACTCCACTCACCAAGACTTGTGCAACTTGATCCAACAACAGGTTTATTTCTTTGGAAAAAAAGTAGTGGTTATATATTATTTTCCGGAAAACTATACTTCTATTCTTCAAAATGCAATTCTTTACATCTGGAACAAACCAGTCGCTATTTAATTTTCTTTTCCAGAGTTTCAAGTAAGCTTACTGTATGACAAAATTGTAGACATGATGCTGTATAGGCTTTTGGGCTTATGCCGTGTCAAGAAAATAAGGTAAAATTCTTAATGTTTCGCAGAAAACTGTGCTCTGCATCCTCAGAAGAAATCTCGACTGACCACGAGAAAGGCTTCTTAAACAATGACAATTTCCTTAGCAGTTACCTCAAAAGATATTAAAGTATAAATTTTTTCAGAGAAAGTTCATGAATTACATGAGGATGTAACAAATATTATTTCATAAATTTATGTAAATACCTCGCAGATTCTGGCAAAGAAATGAGCACTTTTCTTGCCACTTCGGAAAGACAAAGATAATTTAATGGTATTGGTGGTGCTGTCAATGTTTTCTTTGAATCTAAAAGTTGATAAAACAGATCTTTAACTCCCACAGGAACCATATTTGTGAACAAAATAGATTATAGAAGATGTAGCCTAAACATCCAGTTTGTCAAGAACTGTGGAATGGAGCAAATGAGGACAGATTATAGACAAGATTAAGGAAAGTAGGTATTCAATCTTACTATGCAAACATTCCCATCTCTAAGTTATTCCTGAAAATTAAAATAATTACTTTATCTAAGAATGAAAATAATGATGAAATATTACATAAAATGCAGGTTTCCGTTAGATCAATCGGTGTGATATCAACACACTGACTTCCTATGCTAATTCTAAAATGGAAATCAGAATTCACTCCGGCCACTTCAGCCTTGCAACAATTATATTTCACAGGGGGAAGTAATCATTCTGTATTCAAAACAGACATATAATTTAAAATGTAGGGTTGCATCATGGATTAATATGTTCGGAATTTTGCGCACATTCTTTCCATGGATATAATGCTGTAACTGCTAGAACTAGATAAGTCTTAACAAAATTTCTTAAAATAATACTTTAATGAATTCAGCAAGAACCATAGGTACCCTTCTTGAGATTTCAAATAATGATAAAATGTATTTATTTATTTATTTATTAATGCCTTTTTTTCAGTGGCGAAGTTAGGGCTCGAGGCCCTCTCTTCCACTTAACCACAAACTAATCAAAACCATACATAAAGTTATGAGATATTTAAAATAGTTAAAACCAAACAAAAAATTAATAGAATTGAGAGCAATTTTAAATACATTACTAAGTTAATAATAAAACTAATTAAAAGTAAGAACTCTTAATAATGACTTATCCTCAGGCGCGCACACATTTATACTTCAACCATTCAGTTAGCTGTCCTCAGCAGGTAGTCTCGGCAGGTGACCTTAAACCTTTGTAAAGAGCTAGTTTCTCTGACCTGAGCTGGCAGGGAATTCCATAATCTGGTGCCGGTCACTACAAACGATCTATTAATTTTATTTGTGCGGTGCACTGGAATAGAAAGAGTGGATCTGGAACGTGTATTTAAGTTGTGAAATGATGATATAAAGGTGAATTTAGAAGAAATATACAGTGGCTGACTTTCCGCTAGTACTCTAAATACCATCGTTAAAATGTGTAGCTGCCGACGTTTATCAGGCTTCAGCCATGAGAGAGCCTTATAGTATGGAGTAATGTGAACATCGTACCCAATATTGTAAATAAATCGCAGGCAGGAATTCAGTGCTCGTTGAAGTTTAATTGTTTCTTCTCTTGTCATATCAAATAGAACAACGTCACAATAATCAAGAATAGGGAGAACCAGTGTCTGTATTAGTTTGGCCTTAAGCTCAAATGGAAATACATCCCTTTGCCGTTTAAGAGGGTGTAGCGCTCCAAAAATCTTTTTACAGATGATTTTCGTGTGATCAGACCAATCAAGTGTTTCATTCATAATTACGCCGAGATTTTTAACTGTTTTATTGTAGGGAATAATGTTACCATTCAGTAGGATAGGCGGGATTGCAATATTGTTTGAGCAGTTCAGTAATTTTCGTGTTCCTATTATGATCGCCTGAGATTTTGTGGCGTTTAGTATAAGAGAATTTCGTTGTGCATATATACTGAGTCGTCGGAGGTCATTGTTAATATCTTGTATTGTTTCATCTAAGTCTGAAGTCTTGCAGTGTCGATAAATCTGAAGATCGTCAGCATAGAGGTGATGTGTGTTATTTCCTGTCACCGATGATATGTCATTGATATAAATACAGAAAAGTAAGGGCCCTAGAATACTGCCCTGTGGGGCACCACTAAGTTTCATTTTCCATTTAGAGACCTTGTCGTTTACTGTTACACGCTGCTGACGGTTACTCAAATAAGAACTAAAAAACGTAAGCGCAGCCAGGTCAAAATTTAGTAGTTGCATTTTCTTTATCATAGTCTGAATGTCTATAGTGTCAAAGGCGCTACTGAAGTCAAGAAGGATAAGTATAGTAAGCAGTCGTTTGTCCATAGCATTTCTAATGTCTTCAGTAACCTTCAAAAGTGATGTCGCGGTACTGTGCCCCTTCTTAAATCCAGTAGTTAGTAGTTAGAAGTAGTAGATGTAGTTAGTGCCAGTATAACAATTTTAATGAAATATGAGATTTCACCCTAAGGGAATCTTCTCCTCATGCAAATAATTTATTTCAAATAAATACTGAAAATATTAAGGAAAATCTTTCTGAAAGCATGAATTTTGGTTGTGAGTACATTTCGAGCATCATTAGGCCTAATGGAGCTATTAATAGGAACAGAAAATTATACTGATTTAAAGAATATTGGTACTGGTATTTAATGAACATGTGAGGAAAATGTAGCTTGTAGCAGATTGTGATATTTCATGGAATAGGCCTACCCTTAATAAACTTTAATGAACATTTATGCATTCAACTATCTCCACACTAGATACAGTGAACAAAAATATGAATATGAAGATCTGTTGCATAACTATTATGGTACAATAGTTGAACATTCTTCCCACCTTTCATGTTACTGAAGACATTTCTGTGATAGAACATCCTTCAAGAATTAATTCACTGTGGTCAAGCAACACATGCTGACTCAACTCTTGGTGATTCGCAGTGATATACGGACAATGCACCACTGAAAAAAAAAAAAAAAAAAAAAAAAAACCACACAGGCTTTTGAGTAAGAACATACATATCCATTACCTCTAACCTATTCAACTACTAATATGGAAATCGTCAGCACTTACCAGGACAGTCTATATGAAATTTGAATCTTCTCACTGAATGTATGACGCTCATATGTCCCCGTAACTCTCGTTCGCTGGATGTGTCCCAGCTACAAAATTTACAAGTAAATCCAGTTCCATTAAGCCGCCCACGCTTTAGTGATTCACATGACAACTTGTGTAGGCTACTTGTTATTTATGTCTCTTTAATTTTGCATCGTGTAGATAGCAGAAATTATCCAAATGAAGGTATTGACCACACTAGAAATGATCCAAATGAACTCACTGACCATGTGTTGACGCAATTCAAACAAATATTAAAAATTATTCACCCGAACGTATTGACCACATGTTAAACACAATTCAAACAACAACTTTTCCCTCCACTTACGCAAAAACCAATTGCTAATCAATTGTCATATTTACTACAAATCATACCAGATGGCAGCACTTTCGTAAAAGGGTGAGGCAACCAACACCTCCTAGATAATAAGGCCTCACAACAGCGCTGTGACGTCACGCTACGGAGGCGATCGCAATCCAAAGAAACGCAAAGCATGGTCACACACAAACATGATTTTAATGCTTTTAGCTTGTGGAATAACTTATTTACCAACAAATAAAGTTTAAATTTTAGAGGACATTGAATTATATTGCCGTTATTACCGTATCTTAGAGAGACTGTCATTAAAGATAAACAACACACTGTTTTAAATCACGGCAGCATTTACAATGTTAACTTACTCCAGGCTGACACAGAACTGAAATTCACAAACATATTTCAATTGGCATAGGCACTGAATAGACAGTAAATGATTTTAAAATAAAAAGAGAATGCATAAAATTAGTTTAGGCCTAACATTTAGACTGTACTACAAAAATATGATACACTAACTTCACATTTATTTACAAACTTCCATTTTGGGAAAATTTAGAAAGACACTGAGTTCATAATATTAAGGAAGAGGAGCATAACATTCACCTGGTCTGTAGGTAGGCCTAGGACCAAATTATAACATATTGGCATTAAAGTTAATAAGATATATATCATCATATATAAAGCATGCTAGTAATGCAAAATGACTTCGATACTTTTGCCTATTACATGAGTACTGTACACACCTATTTTGAGAAAATTACAGACTTTCTTGAATTTGTACAATATTTTGTGGATTCATTAGTTTTGTTCCTGCAGTAGTTATTTATTAGAATAGTTGTACACTTCCAAATAATGTTGTAATACAAATATTCTGAAGTGTGCTCCGTACATTCATTCCTGTCGTCTATACATTCATCAGCTGAGAGAACAATTTGCAGGGTCACATCACTTACATACTTCTTATGGTTATTTAAGCTAAGGAATTTTCTCTCACTTTCTGGCCTCAACATCTTTTTTATGATGACATATGTGTATGTAACTAAGTGTACAGCTGTTTCTGCAGGATATTTCAAATTGCCCCTATTGAGGCTGTCAATAACATTATGATGACTGTTTCTAACAGTAACATCTTTCAAAACTAAGAAATCTGCACAGTAATTACAATTTAATTTCTTGAGAAGAGAATGACAACAATAACCTGCTATGTATGTTAAAACACTTGCAACACCAGATGTGCTGTCAAGATCTGAATCTGTTACATTGAGCTCGCCTGTAAATGTTTGAAATGAGGAAACTGCACAATAATCATGATCTAACAGTATATCTTCATCAACAATATCATTTACAACAATTTTCCTACCATTAGAAATGGGAAGTTCAATTGAATTCAAGATTCTTATTTTTTTCTCAATTTCAAACACCTGTCGAACAGAAACATGGTATTGGCCACCTGCAAGTTGCCTGTATTCACCAAATCGTGCCTCTAATGCATCTGTCTGAAACTTTCCAGGAAGAAAATATGACCATTTCAGTACTTCAGAACAAAACTCTGTTAGCTGTATAAGGCAGTGAGTTGTTTGAGTAAGAGCCCTATGCGTTTGACTAGACAATTTGCCACATTTCAGACCTAGATTATCCCAGTGATCTAACCACTGAACAAACTTCATTAAAAAACCCTTCCGTTCATCACCAGGTTTGTTGGTGAGAGGCTGTTGAAATTTATCATTAAGTCTTACACCTTTGAAAGGGGTCTTTACATTAACAATCTGCCACCAGGTAGTGATTACTTTTACAAATTCAGCTGTGCCCTCATATGATGTTAAATTGTGCTTTTCTCCTACAACTAGTAAAGCATTTACTATATGGTCATTAAACAACTGACACACATATTTCACATTTTGTCTTTCAAAACTTGAAGGCCATAGAGCTTTGACAGTCAAACCATACCCATGCTTTACAAGGTCATTCCCTTCAGCCTCAAACAAGTCCCTTATAGCTTTGAAAGATGCAACTTTAACTTTAGAAAAATCATCAAAGTCAGGATACACAAATTCCAAACCATTAGTTTTCTGGTTGAGCCAATTATTTCTGATGCATTTAAATAAATGCACAGTGTCAATGAGATAAAAAAGAGACTTGTTAGGATTTCCAGGATTACAATACTCAGTTTTAAGTTGAGGTGGATTTGAAAATTTTGACATTGCTTTGGTGTTGAGAGCATTATTATCGGTCACAACAGCCAGAACATTAAATCCCATAGATTCCAAACCAACAATAACCTTTGACATGATACTGTGTAAATCATCACCTGTTAACTTGGACACAGGGAGAATATGAACTACTTCCTTCTTTGATGATAAAATGCTCTGAATCATAAATACATGTGCTGATGTAGCAACATTGGTAGTGTTAGCACATGAGCCTACAATGTTCCCTCCCTTGAAGTCCATGTATGGTTTAATGTGAATTTCATCTACCATCAATGTTACAAATTTGTCGTTCTGTTGAAAACCTTGAACTTTCTGTTTTATATATTCCAGAAAATATGTAGGGTTCTGTTCTAATATTGGGCTACCATTCAGACTGGAACATACTCTTTTCAAAGTATTAACATGTGGCAAAATTAAATTACTTCTATGTCTCATAAATTTGTAAGCATGAGGAGAAATCAGTTGGAAGATTGAACAAATAACAAGAAAATCATTATCATACTCCCTTTTGTGTTTAGGAACTAAGGAAAGTTTTAACTGTGATTTTATTAAATTAAACGTGGGCTCATCTTCCTCAGTGATCAATTCACCCACTAGGCCTAGAATTAACTTATTTGTTGTATCTTTCTGCACACTGTTACACTCATTCCCTGTAATGTACCTATGGAATTTTGTAACTAAAGAATGTACTTCATTTGTGTTGGTAATTTTGTCTACATTAGAAAATTTACACTGCAATAAAACCCCTTTAGAATACACTTTTGAGGTCATGTCCTCTTCAATTATTATATATGCTATGCAATGTGGTTGCTTTAATGTATCCATGTACAGAAAAATTACTTGCATTTCCTTCACAACAGTACACCAACCATCAGGTAACATCAACATGTTTATTTTACTTTTCAGTTGTGTTAGATTGTGGACTGAAATTCTGTCTGTGTATGAGGCATGACTGTTGATACTATCTTCAATTGCTCTGTTTATTGATTCCCTCTCTATTCTACTTCTCTTTTTGTCCGGTTCTTCTCTTGAACTGGTAGAATGTGAAGATAAATATGATGGACAGTTGGGAAAGATACAGGGGACTGCATTCTCTGACAGTCGTGGACTTGGAAGAGGAGCAGTTAAAGTTTTTCCTGTCTTTGAATCAGTAGCAGTTACTTCCCACAAGACATCACTGGCTTTGAAATGTCTGTGGCATACCTATAAAATAAGATACCACTGTGAGCCAACTTCATGCATTTACAGAGTGAATAGGCCTACATATGTAGGCATGTAGTTTAATGTGTATAATAAATCTAATTTGGGTAATAATAATAATAATGTATCCCTTGATTGTAACTAACATAACCTCATATCTTACGAGAGTAAACATACCTACATATCACCAGTTGCTGCGTGTAGTTTAATACCTAATACGCCTATGTGCATTATAATTATGTGAGAATGTAAAAGTAACAGTTACTCACCACCGAGTATTTAGTAACTCTGTAATCTTGTCTTGGAATTGCACGTAACCATCTCTGCTGCATAACCTCATCTTTCGGGAACTTAAACACATGGACTTTGTTATCATTATCGTAATTTCCCTTGCAGTTGGGCACACAACACTTTAGCACCATTGTACACAACGATTCGCAACTGGTACAATTAAAATAATTAAAACACTTCTACATAATTGCACCAACACGTTGCCACACTCATTGCTTTCTTAACACTGAGAAGGTTCAAGTTTGCCTCCCGGTAGTGACGTCACGGTAGACATGCCGAACAGTTGTGAGGCCTTATTATTATTATCTATTACCAACACCTCCTAGATAATAAGGCCTCACAACTGTTCGGCATGTCTACCGTGACGTCACTACCGGGAGGCAAACTTGAACCTTCTCAGTGTTAAGAAAGCAATGAGTGTGGCAACGTGTTGGTGCAATTATGTAGAAGTGTTTTAATTATTTTAATTGTACCAGTTGCGAATCGTTGTGTACAATGGTGCTAAAGTGTTGTGTGCCCAACTGCAAGGGAAATTACGATAATGATAACAAAGTCCATGTGTTTAAGTTCCCGAAAGATGAGGTTATGCAGCAGAGATGGTTACGTGCAATTCCAAGACAAGATTACAGAGTTACTAAATACTCGGTGGTGAGTAACTGTTACTTTTACATTCTCACATAATTATAATGCACATAGGCGTATTAGGTATTAAACTACACGCAGCAACTGGTGATATGTAGGTATGTTTACTCTCGTAAGATATGAGGTTATGTTAGTTACAATCAAGGGATACATTATTATTATTATTACCCAAATTAGATTTATTATACACATTAAACTACATGCCTACATATGTAGGCCTATTCACTCTGTAAATGCATGAAGTTGGCTCACAGTGGTATCTTATTTTATAGGTATGCCACAGACATTTCAAAGCCAGTGATGTCTTGTGGGAAGTAACTGCTACTGATTCAAAGACAGGAAAAACTTTAACTGCTCCTCTTCCAAGTCCACGACTGTCAGAGAATGCAGTCCCCTGTATCTTTCCCAACTGTCCATCATATTTATCTTCACATTCTACCAGTTCAAGAGAAGAACCGGACAAAAAGAGAAGTAGAATAGAGAGGGAATCAATAAACAGAGCAATTGAAGATAGTATCAACAGTCATGCCTCATACACAGACAGAATTTCAGTCCACAATCTAACACAACTGAAAAGTAAAATAAACATGTTGATGTTACCTGATGGTTGGTGTACTGTTGTGAAGGAAATGCAAGTAATTTTTCTGTACATGGATACATTAAAGCAACCACATTGCATAGCATATATAATAATTGAAGAGGACATGACCTCAAAAGTGTATTCTAAAGGGGTTTTATTGCAGTGTAAATTTTCTAATGTAGACAAAATTACCAACACAAATGAAGTACATTCTTTAGTTACAAAATTCCATAGGTACATTACAGGGAATGAGTGTAACAGTGTGCAGAAAGATACAACAAATAAGTTAATTCTAGGCCTAGTGGGTGAATTGATCACTGAGGAAGATGAGCCCACGTTTAATTTAATAAAATCACAGTTAAAACTTTCCTTAGTTCCTAAACACAAAAGGGAGTATGATAATGATTTTCTTGTTATTTGTTCAATCTTCCAACTGATTTCTCCTCATGCTTACAAATTTATGAGACATAGAAGTAATTTAATTTTGCCACATGTTAATACTTTGAAAAGAGTATGTTCCAGTCTGAATGGTAGCCCAATATTAGAACAGAACCCTACATATTTTCTGGAATATATAAAACAGAAAGTTCAAGGTTTTCAACAGAACGACAAATTTGTAACATTGATGGTAGATGAAATTCACATTAAACCATACATGGACTTCAAGGGAGGGAACATTGTAGGCTCATGTGCTAACACTACCAATGTTGCTACATCAGCACATGTATTTATGATTCAGAGCATTTTATCATCAAAGAAGGAAGTAGTTCATATTCTCCCTGTGTCCAAGTTAACAGGTGATGATTTACACAGTATCATGTCAAAGGTTATTGTTGGTTTGGAATCTATGGGATTTAATGTTCTGGCTGTTGTGACCGATAATAATGCTCTCAACACCAAAGCAATGTCAAAATTTTCAAATCCACCTCAACTTAAAACTGAGTATTGTAATCCTGGAAATCCTAACAAGTCTCTTTTTTATCTCATTGACACTGTGCATTTATTTAAATGCATCAGAAATAATTGGCTCAACCAGAAAACTAATGGTTTGGAATTTGTGTATCCTGACTTTGATGATTTTTCTAAAGTTAAAGTTGCATCTTTCAAAGCTATAAGGGACTTGTTTGAGGCTGAAGGGAATGACCTTGTAAAGCATGGGTATGGTTTGACTGTCAAAGCTCTATGGCCTTCAAGTTTTGAAAGACAAAATGTGAAATATGTGTGTCAGTTGTTTAATGACCATATAGTAAATGCTTTACTAGTTGTAGGAGAAAAGCACAATTTAACATCATATGAGGGCACAGCTGAATTTGTAAAAGTAATCACTACCTGGTGGCAGATTGTTAATGTAAAGACCCCTTTCAAAGGTGTAAGACTTAATGATAAATTTCAACAGCCTCTCACCAACAAACCTGGTGATGAACGGAAGGGTTTTTTAATGAAGTTTGTTCAGTGGTTAGATCACTGGGATAATCTAGGTCTGAAATGTGGCAAATTGTCTAGTCAAACGCATAGGGCTCTTACTCAAACAACTCACTGCCTTATACAGCTAACAGAGTTTTGTTCTGAAGTACTGAAATGGTCATATTTTCTTCCTGGAAAGTTTCAGACAGATGCATTAGAGGCACGATTTGGTGAATACAGGCAACTTGCAGGTGGCCAATACCATGTTTCTGTTCGACAGGTGTTTGAAATTGAGAAAAAAATAAGAATCTTGAATTCAATTGAACTTCCCATTTCTAATGGTAGGAAAATTGTTGTAAATGATATTGTTGATGAAGATATACTGTTAGATCATGATTATTGTGCAGTTTCCTCATTTCAAACATTTACAGGCGAGCTCAATGTAACAGATTCAGATCTTGACAGCACATCTGGTGTTGCAAGTGTTTTAACATACATAGCAGGTTATTGTTGTCATTCTCTTCTCAAGAAATTAAATTGTAATTACTGTGCAGATTTCTTAGTTTTGAAAGATGTTACTGTTAGAAACAGTCATCATAATGTTATTGACAGCCTCAATAGGGGCAATTTGAAATATCCTGCAGAAACAGCTGTACACTTAGTTACATACACATATGTCATCATAAAAAAGATGTTGAGGCCAGAAAGTGAGAGAAAATTCCTTAGCTTAAATAACCATAAGAAGTATGTAAGTGATGTGACCCTGCAAATTGTTCTCTCAGCTGATGAATGTATAGACGACAGGAATGAATGTACGGAGCACACTTCAGAATATTTGTATTACAACATTATTTGGAAGTGTACAACTATTCTAATAAATAACTACTGCAGGAACAAAACTAATGAATCCACAAAATATTGTACAAATTCAAGAAAGTCTGTAATTTTCTCAAAATAGGTGTGTACAGTACTCATGTAATAGGCAAAAGTATCGAAGTCATTTTGCATTACTAGCATGCTTTATATATGATGATATATATCTTATTAACTTTAATGCCAATATGTTATAATTTGGTCCTAGGCCTACCTACAGACCAGGTGAATGTTATGCTCCTCTTCCTTAATATTATGAACTCAGTGTCTTTCTAAATTTTCCCAAAATGGAAGTTTGTAAATAAATGTGAAGTTAGTGTATCATATTTTTGTAGTACAGTCTAAATGTTAGGCCTAAACTAATTTTATGCATTCTCTTTTTATTTTAAAATCATTTACTGTCTATTCAGTGCCTATGCCAATTGAAATATGTTTGTGAATTTCAGTTCTGTGTCAGCCTGGAGTAAGTTAACATTGTAAATGCTGCCGTGATTTAAAACAGTGTGTTGTTTATCTTTAATGACAGTCTCTCTAAGATACGGTAATAACGGCAATATAATTCAATGTCCTCTAAAATTTAAACTTTACTTGTTGGTAAATAAGTTATTCCACAAGCTAAAAGCATTAAAATCATGTTTGTGTGTGACCATGCTTTGCGTTTCTTTGGATTGCGATCGCCTCCGTAGCGTGACGTCACAGCGCTGTTGTGAGGCCTTATTATCTAGGAGGTGTTGGTTATACCGAGACGCTTGTGGCGACGGTGGCCTGATTTCTGGCGTTAAGTCGGTGCCGTGTTTACTTGATTACAGAAATCTGCGATACTAGATAATATTAATTGAGTAAACTAACTGCATATGATGGTGAAAAAAAAATCTTACTATATAAAAACAAGAAGTGTGAGCTTGAATTGAAGAAATAAATTATATTTATTAGCAATTCCGACATTACTACCAGTAAGATTATGGCTTTTACCACAGCATAAATTTTGACGTTCCCAACCTTTAAGATAAATCTTTATTGGCTAGGGTAAAAGAAACGGGTGTCCGCATGTTCTTGGCGAGACACCTACCCAATTTTTGGAAGTTCCATTCTATTGAAAGGAACTTATACAATAAGTTACATAAAAGGTGATGACGGACAAAACTCTCGTTCGGTTCGAGGTACTCGAGACTAGTGATGAGCGATACCGTGATTTTCTGATATCAGTGATTTTTAGTCGTGACGTGATCACAATCACCGCATCGTCCATGCTGCTTGTTATTTGTAGCTTGTGATCAAGAGACTGCCTTGTTATTGTGACTAGGCTATCTCTGTGTAAACATTTATAAGAAAATCAGCCACCGACCTAAGGTTTTGCATTTAATAAACAGCCTACATTTTGGTTGCATTACAGACACGGTCGTTGCCAATTTACTTCTAGGCGTACAAACATAATCATTTTATTATTTACATTCGTTTTTTGTAGACATGCCGAAGTTCAACCAATATCAAGGAAAAAATAGGATCAGTATTGGCAACAGTCGTATTTTATACTGTAACCGATTATTTGGTATGTGCTGTTCAGTCTTCAGCCCTAAGGCTGTTTGGATCCTCAACAGCTCTGCCATCAGCTGTCATAGATGGCCTAGGCATCACTGAAGAGGCGTACTAGGGAAATGAGGAGTGAGGTAGTTTCCCGTTGCTTTCCTCACCGAGCCAGAAGTTGCTATTACATATCAGTCTGCCAAGCCCACTGAAATGCATGCACCAACCGACCCTATGAGCAACATTTTCACACCATTCATAGCAGGGACTGGCTGCAGAAGGAATGGCATTACTAACATCGCTCATACCTCAGTCACTTTCATATTGTCAAAGCCAAGTATAAGACAGAGACAGATCAATGAAAGTAACAAAATTACTCTAGCCCATACCAGAAGACATAGTGAACTGTAAACACTAGGTCCTGCCAGCAAAGGCAATGGTATGTGCTAGGAAATGAAATTCTACACATTTATCTGGCACAAGTGAAAAATATAATGATGAATGACTATTCTCAGCCACCTAATGTAAGGTTAACGATAGCAGTGCACCTTTCCCTAGATACCAGTACCGGCAGTAATTTAGAAAAATGTAAGGCATGGAAAGGCGTTGACCCAGCTGCGTGAGGGCAATTGGGAAGCTACAATGAGCAGCGGTCTCAGAGGCACGGCAATACACTTGAGGGATGTGACGTGCTGACCACACGGCTATCTAATATCTGCAAGCCTAGAGCTGCGCAGCAGCTGTAAATGAAAGCCAAGACCTTTCGAGGCCTGGAGTGTTCTTGTTCTTAATTAACTTTAGAGTAATACGGTAGCGGTTTAAATGAAATAATTCAAACTTACAAATTTTATTCATTAGCCATTCCTTATCTTAGTCTGTAATTTTCATCACATTATTGTGTTTTAGATTTCACAAGAGCATGCTGATAGTGCGAGTCACAAAGCAAAATCAACCATGAAAAGTAACATTGGACAGACTCTGCTCACACAAAGTATACCTCCCACAATCCACAGTAGTTTCTATGCTCATATGTTTAGAACCCTAGTTGCTGAAAATATCTCCTGGAATTCTGTGCATAGTCATGTTTTCAGAGATTTGTTTACAGAAATACACCAACACATACTTTCAACATCTACATTAAAGAAAAACTACTTAGATATAGGAGGTAATTTTGCCAGTCACAGAGGTTATTTGGGAGTCCTTACATAGGGTTGTATGTGGACATAACCAGCAACTCTGTGGGCAGGTACATTGCTAATCTTATCACAGTCTTGCCTAAGCCACGGACGAGTGAGGTCGCGTTGAGCGGAGGGTCCCGGGAGTGGGAGGTGTGGGTGAAAGTGCCGAGAGCTGGAAGTTTGTGGAGAAGTGTGCCGACTATGATTAGTATAGAGCAGTACAGGGCGACGGTAGGAGGATGGCAGAGAAGAATGAAGAAAGAAGAAATGAAATTAGGAAGGTGTTATATGGATTTGGAGAGAAAAGGTGAATTATTGCTATCAGCGGCGGTGATTTTAATTTTGCTATGTATTGGGGGGGTCGAATTGAACCCAGGCCCGACCCCTAGTAGAAATGAAGAAAGGGAAAATATGGACGCATTCAAAAGAGCTGTAAAAGAGGCGGTGGAAGAAGTTGGCCCTTTTGAGCAAATTAAAAATATGATTAAGGAACAAACCAGGGAATTTGAAAGAATGGAGGTATGGTTAAGAGAGAAAACGGAAGGCATAACAGTACAAGTGAGACATAACACCGGAGAAGTGGCAGCATTAAGGGAGGAAATAGGACGAATAGAAAAGGAAAACTTGAAGCTGAAAATAGAAGTGGAAGCAAATACTGTACATCGAAGAAAGAAGTGCTTATTTATCTATGGTGTGCCTGAAGAGTTGAGAGAAGACAAAGTACTGACAACTTACAAAGTTGTGGATTTAATACAGGGGAAGTTGAAACTTAATTTTAGTGAAGTAGATATAGATGATGTGCAGAGGGTGGGAAAAATTAGGGGCAAAAGGCCTATCAAACTAGAACTGTTTTCTACGTTGATGGCTGATGCTGTGGTAAGAAATGCGAGTAACATGCAGAGAGAGAAAATATGGATCAAGAGAGACGTTGGATGGGAGACGATTAGGAACGAGAAAATACTTAGAAAACATAAGTTTCGTGCAATAAATCAAGGTTTGAGAGCGACTATTAAAGGGCAAGAGCTAGTGGTAGCAGGCAGAAATTGGAAGAAAATTTGGACTGTAAATGGACTGATTGACTTAGACAGGAGGATAAAAGAAGACGAAGAAAAAGTGAGTAGTGCAACGAAAGGTAGGAAAGTGAGGAGTGATATCAGTTTTAGTATGGACTTAGAGATGAAGGCAAAGCGGGCTGAAGAAGAAGGGAGCAGTGCAGCGAGTAGTGGAGAGAATAGGCAAAATACAAGAAGTAACAGTGTAAGTGTAATTATAGGAAGTAGTTCTGAAAAGTGTCAAGAGAGACAGAGCGAGGTGCTAAGTGGAAGTACGAACAACGGTAAGGAAAGAGCAGTGGACGGACAATGCAGGAGAGAGGCTGAAGAACAAAGGGGTATTGAGGGAAAGGAGAACGAGCAACAAGAAGCCGAGAGAGCTGGGTGTAGTGGTGTAGTTAGACAAGATCAGGGTATAAAAGTAAGACCAAAGTTAACCTATGAGTACCTCGCACAGAATTTGAGTTTGAGCATAGGGAGAGATAGAAGAAGATATACGGACAATATGATGAGAGCTAGGTTAAAAGTAGTAAAAAAACAATAATATAGTGAGTAAGTAAGTAATTAAGGGCGTGGAGGCTGAAATGTTGTGATGGAGAAGTGGTATGCAAGTTATGATATGGCAGTTTGTTGTTATTTGGAGCTGGAGGAGTGATGATAAATGTGGTGTTGGATAAGTGTTGTAATTTGGCTATTGGTAAATTTTGGTTCGGTGGAAGATGGAGTTTTCGGGAGGTAATTATGATGGGTAATAGGATGAATATGAGTGTATGGCAAATTGAGCAAATTATGATATGTTACAGAGTTTAAATGTGGTGTGGGAGAAATGGTGGTATAAGAGGGTGAAGTGTAGTGTTGGAAGTATTGAAGGCTTAGTATTTAAGTTATGCTATGTTATAGGGTTGAAATATGGTGTTGATGGCTATTTAATTTTTGGAGCTGGAAACAGGTGAGTTTATTATCATTTTGTATTGTATTGGTGACTGGTATAAATGCGGAGTGATGGCAGACGAGTGTGTGTTAGGGCTGATAGCCTAGTATTTATGATTAGGTGATGTATGGTTTGCTATTATGTGTATTGAGATGGTTTATTTACGGATGATTGCGTGGGAGTTGGGAGGTGGTATATTGTATTGGTGTTTGAAATTTTTGGTTGGTTTGTAATATAGCGAGTAAGTAAGTTATTAAATGTTGTGATGACGAGTGTGTGCTAGGGCTGAAATGTGGTGTTGGAAGTAGAGGTGGTAAATGTGGAAATGTGGTGTTGGAAAGGTATGGAGAAGTGGGGGTGTACTCGTGATGATGTTGAAATGTGGTGTTGGAAAAGTATGAAGTTGTAGTAATGTAATTTGGCTATTTGTAAATTTTGGTTTGGTGGAAGATGGAGTTTTCGGTAGGTAATTATGATGGGTAATAGGAGGAGTATGAGTGTATGGTAAATTGATTAAGTTATGATATGTGATATGTCTGTTAAATAGATTGAAATTAGAGAAGTTGGAAGTGGTGATATAAGATAGTGGAAAGCAGAAGGTGAGTGTAATTGTCGGAGAAGTAGAAGTGGTATATATGGAAAGGAGGTGTTGGAAATGTGGTTATGAGGTGATGTATGGTTTGGTATTGAGATGGTTTATTTACGGCTGAATTCGTAGGAGTTAGGAGGTGGTATTGATGATTGAGGATCATTTTGTAAATTTTGGTTTGTTGGTGCAGAAGGGTCGAAGAAATATGTTGTTGGAGAGGTGTCGAAATTTCAATGTTATTATGGAGTGGTATGACGGAATGAAATGAAATGAAGCAATATTACCGAGGTTTTGTGAAAGTTGTGGTATGGTGGATTGGAATGTAATGACGGAATATTGTTGTTATTTTGGCTGGTTTGGTATGTATTCGTGTAATGTTGCTGTGGTAGTTTATTTTGGAGTAGGTCAGGGAACAATAAAGCTGATGTAAATGCTGAAGGTAAACATAGGCATGGTTGGCCTGAGCACACCAAAGCAGAGTAGGTCAACAGAAAAAAAACAATGGCGATGTGGGAATGTGCTGAGTAAGAAAGGACAGTTGGTGGAAGGTGTAATCTTGCTACGGGATCACATATGTGAGATATTGCAAGTAAGGCAAACGGCTCATAGAGGGAATCTACCGTTGGCCAGTTGATTATTAATATTATTATTCCTTTATTATTATTTTATTATATTATTATTATTATTATTATTATTATTATTACTCCCGTATTATTATTATTTTATTATATTATTATTATTATTATTATTATTATTATTATATTATTTGTTTATTTATTCAGCTATTTATTTAGTTGTAGGGTGGCTTAGGTAAGACTTTATTGTGAACATGTATTGGGGCTAAACGCCTGTGTTGTTCATCAATAAATACTATATGGTACATTGCTAATCTTATAGTAGGAAACGTTGAACCCAATTGGCATTTACTGCTCTCCTTTGTTCTAAGCAGCTTCAGAAAATAGAGCAAAGCATTGTGTACATCATCAACAAGGGGTTCCAGTTGTTGTATCCTGGGAGTGTTGATGATTATGAAGACCTTCTCCTTGTCTCCAATGCTGCTTCCTACATGATTGCTACTCTACCTCTCGTTAAAACTTTCTACTCTTCTTTAATGTTCATGTTACTTGCATGGCCCATGCCTTGCACAGACTCACAGAAATAGTTAGGGCCAAGTTGCCTGCAGTAAATAATCTGATTTAAACAACGAAGAGAGTGTTCTGTAAGCCTCCATCAAGAATAACCATCTTCTGAGAGAAATTCCCCTCTATTCTTTTCCACCACAGCCAATCATCAGCCGTTGGGGTTCCTCAATGGAAGCTGCCCTGTATTATATGGAACATCTGTGATAGACAATATGCCTTTAACAGACAACTCTGCATGTGTGTCGTATGGGCAAAGATTTGCTAAAGGATTATTCCAGTGTTCAGAGAGACATTGCATATATTCAGGCAAATTTTTCATTTCGTCCAGCCAATCATTACAAAAATAGAAAAAAAAGTAGAGTCTCAAACAGATATACTTTATAATTGAGGAAGCTGAGAATATTATACAAAGTACTAGGGGTAAAGTAAGAGATAAAATAAAAGACAGGTGGGCTAGTGTATTGCAGAAGAATCTAGGTAATTCAGTGCAGGAAAGGGTACATCAGGTAATGGATGGGGAAAAGTAGACCTACCTGGTGAAATTGAACTGAAAAATGTAGGTAAATTTTGCTATGCCCCTCCAACATCTGTGAGTGTAGACCACATTTTTTCTGCTTTTAAAATTGTTTTAACAGACCAAAGACGCAGCCTGACTGTGGAAAATTTGGAGAAGATTATTGTTATGTACTGTAAAGCAAACTACGACTGAAAAGTGCAGTAAGAATGTTCCTCACAAATAAATACGCATACCAGTACTCCGTATTTAATTTAATTTTAGTACAGTACTGATGAAAATTTTTTGTTTCCTAATCCATAGCTGTTTGTAATAAACGCCTGTTTAATTATGCCTTCATTTTGCAACTATTCCTATTTAGAAAGGGTAGCCTATACCACATTACTGTACTTAACGTAAAAAAAAAAATCACATTGCAGTGTAGGTCTATATTGTCATATTTTAAAGTCTATTTCCTGCCTATTTTTAAAGCATATTTGAAGTACCTATATTCTCTTTTAAAAAACTATTTACTTGTTTAAAAGGCCATTTTAGGTGCCTAAAACATTTTTTTAGAGTCTAAAATCCCAGGTCTGTGTCATCAGATACATGCCGATTGTTGACTACTGCTTTCTGGCAAAGCAAGTGAGAGGTGCTTGCATTCCAAATGTTTATTCAGATTTGAAGTACTTCTTTTTAAGACAATTTCTGTTGGCACATATTACATAATGTGAAGTTTTCATCCACTTCTTTAAAGGACTGCTACAGGTCACTGTTTTTCCCTTTTCTAGAAAACGCCATTTCAGTCAACTTGCCTCCTAGTACTGAGCTCCAGTGACAATATGCCCCCGGGCATTCCAAAATACAGGAGAAATACATGTTTGTTACTATTCTAGGAGAGTCCCGTGTACCACGATTTTTTTTAACGCGCGCTTCTAAATACACTGCGAGTCAACTGATAATTTCCTAAAACTGATACTGCAAGCGATGCCGAGGATTATAAGTGTTTCAGTTATTAATATATTCGGGAGGAATGTGCTCAATTCCTACAAATACATTATATACTGAACGATATGTTGACGTCCTTAAAAAATGAAATCAACAAATGTCCGTACTGTTGGTTATCATGGCGATGCTGTTTCTACTGCTTCTACTGAACCAAATACAGTAGGTCTCTACTGTATTTGCTTGAACGCATCGCTTCGCGTGGATACCGTTGCGGCAGCACATGTCGTGATATCACGACTGATCACAACATTGATCACAGTCACAGTATCACGACTGATCACAACATTGATCACAGTCACAGTTTAGGTAGCAACATTCTAGTTCGGTATATGAGTTAAGAGGGCGTACGGTGATCACTTGAAGTGAAATCTTTAAATCACGTCTGATCACAGTGATAGCGTAGAAAGTAACAGTCGTTACTCGTGATTTATTGATATCAGTGAAAAAATCACAGTTCGTGAAATATCGCCCATCACTACTCGAGACTAGTGATGGGTCGAAGTAGCTCTTTTGAGGGAGCTAGCTCATTCGCTCCCGCTCCTAACTGAGAGTCATTCAAAAGAGTCGATTCTTGGGAGCGGGAAGGTAGGAGCGAGCCGAGGAAGTCAGAGGCCGCTCTCCGCTCCAGGTTCGTTCGTTCATCCGGTTTAGGGCAGACGGCTCTTTATGACTTCCGGTCGCTCTTCATGACTTCCGGGAAAGACCGATTTAGCGCAAATAGTTTATATTTCCCACAACAGATGGCTAATCTATTAATTAATTAATACTCTATTAACGGTAACGTCCAGTTTAGAAGGCTACTCTCAAATACAATCTCTACTGTATTTGCTACTTTTGAAATAAAACAAATGAACAACTAATATATGCATTCCTGGCAACATTGGCAATTAATCTAACGATAAAGCTTTATATACAATAACGAAGAAATGTTTAACAAATATGCAGTATTAATGGATAACATCTAATATTACTTTGCCTATGTTCCTCTCTTCTTAAAATGATGCTTTTCAAGACTGAATGCACCGTGACGAGACGTATGTACATGATATTGGCAACACTTACACGTTAATAAATAATTGTTTATAAATGTAATGGGATGTTACTATAGTATCTACTAAGCCATGAGTTATTGATTCATAAAAGCCCGAAATAGTGTGATTTTACATTTTCTAGATTAATCATGACTCCCGTCTTTATTTGAAGGAGCGAGATGGCGCAAGATAGTTCACATTTCCCACAACAGATGGCAACACTATGTCCAGTTTGGCACGCTACTCTTGGAATAAAACAAATGTACACTGCTGGCAACATTCGCAATTAATCCAATGATGAAGTTTTATACACAGTGTACCGGGCGGTACACCTCCACACCGTTTATTTAAAAGTTGCGCCAGTTAATACTCCTCTTCTGGAGGAAATCTGAACTTTATCTACGGTCTTAATTTCCAAATTTCTCAGAAGATGTCACTACCTGGAAAATTTTGAGTTTGTGAACTGTGTCATTTTCGATGTACTTTTGTTTTGCTTGTATTAAGAAGTGTGAACTTTCTCTTCTAGAGGACACTACTGAAGATCAACAATAGTGCAACCTAGTGCGGAGTCAAAGAACTATTTTGTTGGAGAAAATTTAATTTCAGGAGTTTGTTCTTTGTTAAATTTATGTCTATCATTGTTTAAGTTGGCAATATTTACCCCTTTCTTCCCCTTGCTTTGAATGTATCCAATCACGAATTTCTTCAATGAATTTCTGGCCAATCAGGGGTATCTTCCCCCAACTTGTATCTGTTGCGGGGTCCTACCCAATAAAATCTTTGTGGGAGGGTGTTTTCTTTCCCCTAACGCCTAGAATTCTCTGCGAGAGTATTTAAACTGCTGATTTTAGGGTCTCCGGGCCACTTCTGTTCCATCTTTCAGTGTATTAAGTACATAGCAGGAGGCGGGAAGCGCCTCTTTCCTCGGCAGCGATCTACTACCAGGTAATGGCCTATTAATATCTTCTTTTCTTGCTAGGTCGGCAGTTTAACTCTCGCGGCGGGTTCGAAGCGTTTTCCATCATGTAACCTTTTCCTAATATGTAACTACTCTTTTCTCCCATTCTCTTGTAAAGCTACAGTTTGGGATAGAGAGTGCTAACCCTCTCGAGTTCCCACTCACATCGTCTTGAGGTGAACTTATTTTTCTCAACCAATTCACCCGTAATGTAATGTAAATTGCCATTAAGTCACCTCTGTAGAATGGGATTAGCCCTTGTATTAACGGCCTAGTGCCAAGTAGGTCTTAAGCAAAGTGTATTAGGAGTGCAAGTTCGCCTCCTCTCAAGTTGTATTTTAGAGGTCATGCATTAATCTTTTCTCACCTAATAGACCTCAGTAGGTTGGGTATTTTACCCCTGTGTATATGTCCTTTGAGGACAACTTGAAAGTTGAGTTTGGTGTGGCCTGGGAGACGCTTAACTTTAAGAGCGAGTGGCTCTTTTCTAAAACTGAGAGTTGTATGCCTCGAGGAGGCTGGCTGTGTAATTTGGAGCAAGGGCTCCAGGGTTTGATTGGGGTCTGCTGCCCCTTTTGTTGAAATTGGTATATCGTAAAGTTGAGCTAGTTGCTCAAGATTTGTGTTTTCAGGGCTCGCAGCCCAAAATCTTTAATCCCTGTAATTGTACATTTCAAGTTGTATTTCGGCTACTAAGTACCTATTTCTATTTGTTGTTATCTAATTTTGAAAAGAAAATATAACCTTGTTAAATTTTACAATTTAATTTCTCTTTAGTAGCTTGAGACCTATTCACCACCCAGCACCTTCTTTCATGCTTAACTACCACAAAAACACGGTAACAAGTGGTAGCAGAGCGTGGTTGAATGGGTCTCAATTTAGCCCCTTTTGACGGCTAAACATTGCTTTAATTCGAACTCTAACAATTTTCTCAGTTGCTGGAATTTTTTGAGTTTTTCAAAATTGTTCTGTCATCATGCCCGGCCCTCGCAATGTTCTCCTCCTTAACTACTTGCGCAAGGAGGAGTTGATATATGAATTGACTATTAGAAATGTGCAATCTGGAGGCACGGTTGCAATAGACACTAACAAGCTTAGAGAGTCCCTTGATTTGCCCATTTCCGTCCCCAATTTGGGAGAGAAAGAAATTGACGACTCTCTTTCCACGATCACGGAGAATATTACTGGGCTAGCTTCTGTAGTTAGTTTTTTTGATGAAAATGATCCATCTCCTATTCAAATTAAGCGTGTGCAAGGCAGACTATATCACTTTTCAAATAGAGTTAATGATCTGTTGTCTCTAAAGGTGAATGACGTTCAGAGGAAGGAAGCTAATACGCTCCTTGAAACTATTTCTGAATTGTCTAGTAAAGTCACTCTATTGTTAACGGGGGAGGCTCCTCCTAAATCTGATCAACCCTCCATAGTGAATGCAGGCAGTGAGGAAGCGCCTCCCAAGGGAGAAGTTAATAGGATAACCGTTGCTGCTCAAACTATCTCTGCCCCATTGGACAACGAGTCTGAACGCCGTGCATCGTTGGGTAACATCCGTTCTGAATTAACTTCTTTGCCATTGAAACCTTTACCTACTATGTCACCCGGGTTTAGTAGCTTGCCTCATCCATTGGCAATGTTGCTAAGAGGTATCTCTAAGTTTTCTGTCAACACCACCAGTGAAGTAATTTCGTTTTTAAGATTTCTAGTGGAATTTCAGGATCACGCCCTTGTGTTTTCTCTTTCCCCTTGTCAAATTTTGCAAATTATCTATCCGTATGCTATTGGTGTTCTCTCAGATAAAATAGTAAGAGCCATTGCTGAACAGTCATCTATTGAAGATTTTCACGCACACTTGCTTGCAAATTTCATTCCTGCCCGTGCGAGGTCATCTCTGATTCAGAAATACTATTATCGAGTACAGAGGTTGGATGAAAACTTGGCTGATTTCATACCGGACATTAAGTTTTATACTAGGGTGTTTGCCCTTCATTTTCCTGAAGATCAGATTGTACAGGCTATTGTAGAGGGAATTTCACCTCCCTATAGGTCATATTTGTGTTTCGCGGCGTGCCCGCAAACTTTCTCTGAACTTGAAGCATTGACCGTTTCAGCGGAAGGAGTTAGATACGCCGATTCTTTGCGTGTCGCGAAAGAACCCCCGCCTTCCTTTAGTAACACTCGGCCTCCACCTCGCCGACCAGTTAATCCCCGTAAATGTTATGCTTGCGGGTCGCCTGACCATCTGCGGAATAAGTGTCCTCTGATCAAGTCAAGTGGGACAAGGAATGGAGCAGGGTCATCACAAGGCTGTTTTAAGTGTGGGGCCTTCTCACATATCGCCAAGAATTGCCCAAACTCAAATAGCACCCCCTCCTGCTCAACTTCTGGTGCAAATTCCAGCTACGCCAATAATAAAAAGTGACTAGTGGCGTCGGCTGAGCCGACTAATCCATCTTCCCGAGACTCAGCCCCTAGTAAACAGGTTGTAAATGCAGAGAACGACCAGCCTTCAAATTCATCTTTTGAATGCCCTAAAGAGTGTCTTAGGATTGCGGCGGATACCCCCGCATCGGTTCCTTTTCTTAAGATTGAGTTAAATAACGAGCCTATAACAGCTCTATTAGATTCAGGCAGTGTTTGTTCCATTATTTCGGCAGTATGGTACTCGAAATTGAAATCTGTTTGTAAACTACCTGTCTATGACTCTTCTCGTATTCAATATGTTTCGGCTAATTCATCTCCATTAGAAATTCTAGGTTCCGTACTGGTCAAAATTCGTATTTTTAAATTTACCTGGAAAATTAAACTGTTTGTGGCTAAGCACTTGTCTTGCCCCATCATACTGGGAGCGGACTTTATTTCTCACACTGGTCTTGTGCTCGATCTCCAGTCTAGGTCGTGCACATTCAAATTTGCTTCTAGTTGTAAAATACCACTATTAAAGTGTAATTCTGTGTCATGTTCTTCTATTTCGCCTACCCAGGATGAGATGTTGTTAGACCTTAGACATCTACCTGAGGAGCAGGCTGATAGTATTCGCAAACTGTGTCAGTCGTTTCCCGAGGTGTTCTCTGATACTCTTGGTGTTACTGACCTTATTGAATACAAAATTGAGGTTACGGATTCGATTCCTGTCCGCTTTCCACCGTATAGGCTATCTCCACCTAAAATGAAGGCTCTGAAAGAAATCATCGATCAGATGTTGAAGGATGGTATTATTAGGCCCTCTAAGTCAGCATATTCTTCGCCTATTTTTCTAGTCCCGAAACCCCAAGGAGGCTTCAGGCCTGTCATTGATTACAGGGCTCTCAATCGGAAGGTGGTGTTGCAATCTGTGCCCCTTCCCGACCTTCATTCTTGTTTTTCATGGTTTCGTAAGGCCAAGTTCTTCACCATCTTGGACTTAAATCAGGCCTATAATCAAATTCCCCTTGCCGAAAGTCTAAACATCTTACAGCGTTTGCCACGGACTGGAATTTATATGAATACAACCGCGTGCCTTTCGGGCTCCCCACGGGAGCAGCTGTGCTCACTAGGCTACTAGATAGGGTCTTCTCCGACATCAAATTTGAGTACTTATATCACTACTTGGATGATGTCGTCGTATTTTCCGAGACTTTTGAAGAACATCTAGATCATCTGCGAGAAGTTCTCAATCGCCTTCGTAAGGCTGGGTTAACTGTTAAGTTGTCCAAGGTTGCCTTTGCTAAGCCCTCTATGTCATTCCTAGGGCATATTGTGTCACCTAATGGTGTAGCAGTCGATCATTCTAGAACACAGGCCATCCGTGATTTTAAACCTCCCAAGGACATTAAAGGTATCGCCAGGTTCATTGGCATGGTGAATTTCTTCAGGAAGTTCATTCCTAATTTTGCTAATAGAGCGGCGCCCTTAAACCTTCTTCGTAGGAAAGGCATCAAATTCGAGTGGGGACCTTCTCAACAAGCCGCTTTTGAAGATCTGAAATTAGCTCTCTGTAATGCCCCTGTACTTGCTATGCCTGATTTCTCGAAGAAATTCATCGTCCAAACCGACGCATCGTCGTCGGCGGTAGCTGCAGTCCTTCTTCAAGAGACTGAACTAGGGAGGCGACCCATCGCCTATGCGTCTAGGACATTGTCAGCTCAAGAAGCAAAGTACTCCATATATGAGCTTGAAGGTTTGGCAGTCTTATTCGCCTTAGAAAAGTTCCGTCTCTATCTGGAACACGTCAAATTCGACTTGGAGACAGATAATCAAGCCTTAAGCTGGGTCTTAGGTAGGCCGCGTCGTACAGGTCGTATAGCCCGTTGGGCCATCCGTATTTCTGCCTTCCAATTCGATGTACGGCATATCAGAGGTACTGAAAATGTTGTTGCTGATGGACTCAGCCGTATGTTTCCTAACGACGTCGAGACCCATGAACCTGTCGACAGTTCATCACCTTCCGAGTCCATACTATCTGAGGTTAATGCCATCCTAACAGATGCTCCCATGCTCTTTAGAGATATTGAGAAGTACCAACGTGAAGATCCGACGCTGGCTCCGATAATGGAAACCCTTTCTTCTGGGGAACATGTTGTCCCTTATGTTCTGAGGAATGGTGTTTTATGTTGCCCTTCGAGGCATGATAAGTTGATGAAAGTTGTTGTTCCAGCGGTTCTTGTACCTATGATCTTCAAATACTATCATGAGACCCCATTGGGGGGGGCATCTTGGAATCTTTAAAACTCGTGAAAAGATTCGTGAAATGTTCATATGGAAAGGTATGGACGGTGAAATTCGGGAACTTGTAAAAGCTTGTAAATCTTGTTTGATCAGTAAACCCACCATGTCCACTAAAGTAGGCCTTTTGTCTTCTCATCAAGCGTCGCGCCCCATGGAACGCCTGTATATTGATTATGTAGGACCCTTCCCCCAGTCGAAGGGAAATGCCAACAAATTTATCTTTGTATGCGTAGATGGTTTTACCAGATTTTCTTGGTTATTTCCGACTAAGCTGGCTACCGCTCAGTCCACCATTACTTGCCTAAATTCTATTTTCGCTTCTTTTGGTCCGTGCCAATACATTGTATCTGATAATGCTAAGGCTTTTACATCTAATTTATTTCGTAAATTCTGTTTTGACTTGTCCATCTCTCATGTAACTACTTCTGCTTATTACCCGCAACCATCTCTGGCTGAACGAGTTAACCGTAATCTCAGGTCCGCTCTCATTGCTTATCATCATGAAGACCCTTCCAGGTGGGACATGTCCCTGCATTGGTTAGCTTTTGCTTTGAATTCGGCGGTTCATGAATCTCACAAGTTTACTCCAGCTTCTTTGATGTTCAAGTTTGTTCCCAACTCGCCGCTCTCTAACCTCTGGTCTCTGAGTGACATTCTGCCCGAGACAATAGATCCGGACAACATTAAAGATCTTTGGAAGAAGGCTAAAGCTAATCTTAAAGTATCTCATGAAAAGGTTAGGGAAAGGTATGATCGTGGACGGAGACCCACCACCTTGAAGGTAGGTGACCAGGTTATGGTCAAAAATTTTGTTCCCGCGGGCAAACTTGCCCCCAGATTTCATGGGCCTTGTATCATTCTCGATTTTCTTACGCCGGTTACCTTATTGCTAAGTAATCCAGCCACCGAGAGGATATTTAGGGTTCACCTGTCCCAGGTGAAACCGGTGTAATTTCTGTGTTAACTTGCTTCATATTATTTTGAAAGGATATGAAGGTTATATTTTTTTTTGAGTTTCACTTTTAAGGCATTCTGCCCCTTCTATAGGATTTTGTTTCTTATGTAAGCATGTTTGTGAAACCTGCCCCGACCCATTAAACTGCCATCCTGTCTTTGCCACGGCCATTACCACGCTCCCGTCTCCTGCTCCACTCTACACAGTGGCTTAATGAAAACCATGAATATCTGCACGCCGCTGGCCCCTCACTCTCTCTACAAGCCTGTACCCTCAAAGAAAATGATTGTCCAACACAATTCTGCCGCCTAGCTTTAATGTTTCAGCGCCCCCGCAGCCGCGCAGCGCCGTGCAGCGACTGGGGAGGGGGATGGGCCCCCTCCTCTCCAGCGAGGACGACATGTGCACGGCGAGCCGGAGCTCACCTCCCGGCCAAGGCTGATGTGCGGCGCACGACCTGCTACCGGCCCGCAGCCTGTATATGTTCACCGCGGGCGCGGCGTGCTTCTACACCTCTGCTCCCCTCATAGTGCGGGCGAGCGGTATCTCAGGGTACTTAAGGGGTCCGAGCGGCCTCCCTTGGACGCAAGCTGCAACGGCCGGTCTGGCCATCCTTCGTAATCTACATCAGCTATATGGACTGTCACCCTAAGCAATAACTACTCTTGGAAATTCAGCAGCAATATTTGGTGGACATTGCAAATTTTTCCTTCACCTTTAAGTATTAAAAGCTTATCTTCAGAAATTCAACTTCGATAAACATAAAAACCTTACGTTACCAACTACAACAAAAATTTTGGAACTGAATTAAGAAATTTCTCAAAAACTTCTGCAAGTTATCTTAATATCAACATCAAAACTTGGAACTTATTTTCAAACAAAAGTTTATGTTCTTCTGTGTTACCCCTTGGATGAACTTTTGGGGGGGGAGGTCTGTACCGGGCGGTACACCTCCACACCGTTTATTTAAAAGTTGCGCCAGTTAATACTCCTCTTCTGGAGGAAATCTGAACTTTATCTACGGTCTTAATTTCCAAATTTCTCAGAAGATGTCACTACCTGGAAAATTTTGAGTTTGTGAACTGTGTCATTTTCGATGTACTTTTGTTTTGCTTGTATTAAGAAGTGTGAACTTTCTCTTCTAGAGGACACTACTGAAGATCAACAATAGTGCAACCTAGTGCGGAGTCAAAGAACTATTTTGTTGGAGAAAATTTAATTTCAGGAGTTTGTTCTTTGTTAAATTTATGTCTATCATTGTTTAAGTTGGCAATATTTACCCCTTTCTTCCCCTTGCTTTGAATGTATCCAATCACGAATTTCTTCAATGAATTTCTGGCCAATCAGGGGTATCTTCCCCCAACTTGTATCTGTTGCGGGGTCCTACCCAATAAAATCTTTGTGGGAGGGTGTTTTCTTTCCCCTAACGCCTAGAATTCTCTGCGAGAGTATTTAAACTGCTGATTTTAGGGTCTCCGGGCCACTTCTGTTCCATCTTTCAGTGTATTAAGTACATAGCAGGAGGCGGGAAGCGCCTCTTTCCTCGGCAGCGATCTACTACCAGGTAATGGCCTATTAATATCTTCTTTTCTTGCTAGGTCGGCAGTTTAACTCTCGCGGCGGGTTCGAAGCGTTTTCCATCATGTAACCTTTTCCTAATATGTAACTACTCTTTTCTCCTATTCTCTTGTAAAGCTACAGTTTGGGATAGAGAGTGCTAACCCTCTCGAGTTCCCACTCACATCGTCTTGAGGTGAACTTATTTTTCTCAACCAATTCACCCGTAATGTAATGTAAATTGCCATTAAGTCACCTCTGTAGAATGGGATTAGCCCTTGTATTAACGGCCTAGTGCCAAGTAGGTCTTAAGCAAAGTGTATTAGGAGTGCAAGTTCGCCTCCTCTCAAGTTGTATTTTAGAGGTCATGCATTAATCTTTTCTCACCTAATAGACCTCAGTAGGTTGGGTATTTTACCCCTGTGTATATGTCCTTTGAGGACAACTTGAAAGTTGAGTTTGGTGTGGCCTGGGAGACGCTTAACTTTAAGAGCGAGTGGCTCTTTTCTAAAACTGAGAGTTGTATGCCTCGAGGAGGCTGGCTGTGTAATTTGGAGCAAGGGCTCCAGGGTTTGATTGGGGTCTGCTGCCCCTTTTGTTGAAATTGGTATATCGTAAAGTTGAGCTAGTTGCTCAAGATTTGTGTTTTCAGGGCTCGCAGCCCAAAATCTTTAATCCCTGTAATTGTACATTTCAAGTTGTATTTCGGCTACTAAGTACCTATTTCTATTTGTTGTTATCTAATTTTGAAAAGAAAATATAACCTTGTTAAATTTTACAATTTAATTTCTCTTTAGTAGCTTGAGACCTATTCACCACCCAGCACCTTCTTTCATGCTTAACTACCACAAAAACACGGTAACACACAGTAACGAAGAAACGTATCACAAATATACAGTGTTGATTGATGACATCTAATATTGCTTTGCCTAAGTTCCATTCTCCTTAAAATGGTGTCTTTCAAGATTGAATGCACCGTACGGGACGTATGTTCGAGATATTGGCAAAACTTCCGTTCGACCCCGGCAGTCTAGATAAGCATAAGAAGAATCTCTATTCCTGTTCACGTAGTTTACATTTCACTCAAAAGATGTCATCAAAATATCCTCTTTCGTCTGGAGCTACAGAAAGTTTCTCACTAGACTCTCCGCGTTTAAACAACAGATTCTTTCATGCATTAATGCAGCGTAGGAAACATAACTGATTAAACGCGATCTTTAACGAAAATAATGGAAACTACTATCAGCACATATTACATATAACCAAGTATACTACAGTACGCATAGCATTTTGCCTTTTTTTTTTTTTTCGCGTACAATATGGTCACACTCTCTTCTATTTTTTTTTTTTCAAGAACGATTGAACCGTATGAGAAGTATATGTTCGATATATTGGCATTCCTTACACTACCTACTTCTTCTTCTCCTTCGACCACTTTTCCTACACTTGTGGGTTCGCAAGTGCGAACTGTTCCGGAAATGTGGATTTGGCCCTGTTGTATAATAAATAATGTCATTGGCTTTACGTCCCACCAACTACATTTACGGTTTTCGGAGACGTCGAGGTGCCGGAATTTAGCCCCGCAGCGGTTCTTTTACGTGACAGTAAATCTACCGATACGAGGCTGACGTATTTGAGCACCTTCAAATACCACGGGACTGAGCCAGAATCGAACCTGCCAAGTTGGTGTCAGTAGGCCAGCACCTCGACCGTTCTAGTCACTCAGCCAGGCTGGCCCTGTTTTACGGCCGGATGTCCTTCCTGACGCTAACCTTATGCGGAGGGATGTAATTAATATTGCGTGTTTCTATGGTGGTTGGTATTGTGGTGTGTTGTCTGAATATAAAGAGGAAAGTGTTGGGACAAACACAAACACCCAGTTACCGAGCCAGAAGAATTAAATTCCCGACTTGGCCGAGAATGGAATCCGGGACCCTCTGCAGCGAAGTCCTCGATGCTGACTATCCAGCTAAGGAGTCGGACTCCTTACACGTTATTAAATAATTATTTGAAAATGTACTGCGGTATGCACTTTGGTATGAGTTATTTAGCCTATATTTTAAAGCCAAAACTAGTGTTATTTTATATTTGCCTTAATTCGATTTAAAACTACGGTATACTATTTTATCCACTGTACCGTAAAACCGAAAGATTTTGGCAATATGTTAATTCATAACTACGACCGCATTAAAGAAACAGGTGAGGATTTGTCAGAGTATTTCTTAATTATTTCAGACAATAAAACTACGCCGTTTCTACTTGCCGAGTATTATTTTCAGTATTCTGGATAGTGACTATTCGTGCTTAGTTGAGGTTAGTTAACCCGAACTTCGTGTCGTTTATTTGCTCCTAACCTACTGGATCTATACTAGGCCCTACATCCTTCATAGATTATGAGTGCATACAGGAAGTGAACAGGTAAGTATTGCTCAATAACATGTTGTTTATTTCATTTCATTGTTTCGTTAGGTTGCAAGTTGCCAGAACTATGGCACAAAAACGTACCTAGCAGACAGACCTCAACCACTGCACTCAGAGCACTGACTTTGACTGAATGCGGGAAGAGGCTAGACTGTACCTGTAGACTGGGCAGCCTATAAAAAAAGAAAGCGGCTTCTGTATGTCACGTGATTATCATCATCATCAAAACGTTGGTTCATTCCTCCCCAAAATGGGGAGGCGGGCCATCAGCTGAACTATGCAGCTCTTCGGCCAAGAGAAAAAGAAGCATTTACACAGAAACCTAACAGTAGAGAAGTATGTGTAGTACATACATATGGGAGAAAGTGTAGCAGTGGCGTAGGGGGCCGCGAGCAGATAAGGGGTCCCCCAGGGCGGGTCCACATCGCACCCTCCGGGGCCAACCCCCACTGGGATCACCTTTATTGAGGGCTGAGGGAGGTGTATCTCGGGCGCGCATTTCGAAAGGACTATGTACAATAGATTACAAGAGTAGTTACATAAGAGTAGATGGAACGATATGTGGGTTTGAGGTAGGAGGGAAGTAAGGAGAAGGTTGGTAGTATTGGGACAGGAGGTAATAGAGAGTGGTGGTGGTGTTAGAGACGGAAGTGGAAAGGAGGCGTAGAAGTTCCAGTATGGAGAATGGCGATAAAGAAATCGGTTGTGGGAGAGGGAAAGAATGGACCGTTGGCGGAGGGGGGGTGGGTGGCGTGGCAGATTGGGGGCGAGGGGGAGAGACAGGAGAAGAGGCGCGGGCCGAATGGGGCGGTGAACGGGAATGTTCCACACGATGGTGCCAACGTCGGAGGCGAACACCGGAGGAGACCAGTTGATGGACGGCTTCTTCACTAGAGAGATGGAGGCGCACCATGTACGTAGGACCAGGATCGTTGTATATGCGAAAGACTCGGCGGGCGGAGATTCCTGCCAGATGAAGGTCGTGCATGATGTCCTCTTCGGTGATGGCAGGGTCAACACCTCGGACGACACAACTCGGTAACAAGAGATGACGGCGGGCCGATGAAGTGGCAGTCGTCTGGTAGTCACGGGTTGAAGGAGTCGTGCCGGTGGTAGCCATGGATGAAGCGGGGGATTGCTGGGAACAAGGAGGGGTATTGACGAAGGAGGACGTTGACATAAGAGGGGAAGAATGGCTGGCGGTGGTAGTAGTAAGTATTAGAGAAGGCGAGGATGTGTGGGCCGTAGTGGTGAGAGTAGTAGTAGTAGTAGTAGGGAGTAATGTGCAGGGCGGATTGAAGTGAGGGCGAAAAGGAAAATCAGGGAGGGAGACCAGTTGCTGTAGGATATGATCCGGAGTAGGAACCGCTGCATACTCGGCGCCACCAAGAGCGACACCATTTGCAATGATGCCGGCCGTTGGTCCTGGAGGTCGAAAAAAAGCCCCCACGTCTGGAGACGGGTGACCAGAGAAGCCATCCTGGAGACGGAGAATTGCTTCTACGTAGGTGCCCTGACTGCGGAGTTCATCTCGGATGGCAGTCGGGGAGTAGGAGTTGTCCACGCCCTTGATGAGACAGGTATACATGGGGAAGGCGACAGCCAACGAGGCGTCTGCCAATTTGATTGTCCTTGGGCCGGCTGAGACAGCGACGAGAAGAGGGCCACCCAGCCGCAAAAATAGTGAGGCGTGACGTAAGGTCGGAGAGATGTGTGTCACGTGATTACCTGAAGCATGGTATTGGCTAGATATGAACGAGAGTCGATGTGACGAGCTAGCCTTCTTGGAGTCGCAATTGATAAAAGAGTCGGCTCGTGCTAGCTCTCAGGGAGCAAGGAGGGACCTAGCTCATAAAAGAGTCGACTCGTAATTGAACGACTAGCTCTCAAGGAGCAAGGAGGGAGCTAGCTCTTACAAGAGTCGACTCTCAATGAGGGAGCTAGCTCTGAGCTAGCTCTCTCCAATGAGTCGTTTAAAAGAGTTAGTTCGTTCATGAACGACCCATCACTACTCGAGACTGACGTCTCCACTCTCGATGCATCTTCGAGGTCTACGTAGGGATGGGCATAACACTCGTATGAGATACTCGAGCCTGACCTCATTATCTCGAGACACGCTCCAATTGGACCTCAGCCAGGACGAATATGGTATACAGTAATGATTAGCAAACATTGAACTCGAGCTGTTAGTAGGGCTCAGTTGGCTACATAGCATTGTTGGTATTATCCTCCGCTACGTTTTGTGGTGGTTCGAATCTTCTCTTCAAATATTTTTGTTTGTTTTTGTTTTGCAATCGGAGTTTCGGCTACAAAACACACGCCTGTTCGTGCAGAAACAACCAAATCGCTAATAGAAGTAATTGTAACGTTACTGAACATACAAAATAACCAATATATAATAAAATCTCTTCCACTTGAACACATGCAATATACACCAATCATAATGTAAACAAACTTGATTACCTCGTGGCCATGTCATCAGATCAGTCAGGGTTTTTTTTGCTAGTTGTTTTACGTCGCACCGACACGGATAGGTCTTACGGCGACGATGGGACAGGAAAGGGCTAGGAGTGGGAAGGAAGCGGCCGTGGCGTTAATTAAGGTACAGCCCCAGCATTTGCTTGGTGTGAAAATGGGAAACCATGGAAAACCATTTTCAGGACTGCCGACAGTGGGGTTCGAACTTACTATCTCCCGAATACTGCATACTGGCCGCACTTAAGCGACTGCAACTATCGAGCTCGGCGATCAGTCAGCTTTGTATCTGTATTGCACTGAAAATAGTACTCATAATAATATTATTTGTTTTACGTTCGTTCGTAATCTGTTTACCCTTCCTCGGACTCAGCGAGGGATCCCACCTCTACCGCCTCAAGGGCAGTGTCCTGGAGCTTCAGACTATGGGTCTGGGGATACAACTGGGGAGGGTGACCAGTACCTCGCCCAGGCGGCCTCTCCTGCTATGCTGAACAGGGGCCTTGCGGGGGTATGGGAAGTTGGGAAGGGATAGGCAAGGAAGCGGCCGTGGCCTTAAGTTAGGTACCATCCCGGCATTTGCCTGGAGGAGAAGTGGGAAACCACGGAAAACCACTTCCAGGATGGCTGAGGTAGGAATCGAACCCACCTCTACTCAGTTGACCTCCCGAGGCTGAGTGGACCCCGTTCCAGCCCTCGTACCACTTTTCAAATCGAACCCGGGCCTCCGGGGGTGGCAGCTAGTCACACTAACCACTACACCACAGAGGATTTGTTTTACGTCCGTCCTAAATGCTAGTTCTTGACAGACGCCGGGGTGTGGGAATTATGTCCCGCAGGAGTTCTTTAACGTGCTGGAAGCCAACGACATGGAATTGTTACCTTTAAACAGTACACCGACAGAAAATATTGAACATCCTGTGATAAAAGTGTACGTGTTTCTGCAGAGGGTTATCGCATTTCTGTGTTTTGTGTTGTACGTTTTGGTGAAATGAAATGAAATGTCGTATGGCTTTTAGTGCCGGGATATCCCAGGACGGGTTCGGCTCGCCAGATGCAGGTCTTTCTATTTGACTCCCGTAGGCGACCTGCGCGTCGTGATGAGGATGAAATGATGATGAACACAACACATACACCCAGCCCCCGTGCCATTGGAATTAACCAATTAAGGTTAAAATCCCCGACCCGGCCGGGAATCGAACCCGGGACCCTCTGATCCGAAGGCCAGTACGCTGACCGTTCAGCCAACGAGTCGGACTACGTTTTGGTTATTACATATTACAGGCTTTGCTACTCTGGGTTTTGTGTTGTACGTTTTGGTTATTGAATATTGCAGGCTTTTTCTCTGTTGTGAAGATATTTCCACAGAAAGAAGGTTGTTTGCGGTATTAAAACCGAATAAATCATCATTTAAATACCGGTTCTACTCTATAACGAGCCACCGGAGACCACGGGTACCTTCTACCTATATACACAGAAGGTTTCCCTCAACAATTTCCGAAAGTTTGTCCACGGAGTTCGGCTTCATCCTGTGTATGTGCCTTCAGGTCGGATAATATTGTGGCTGGTCTTGAATGATCCTTTTCATTGAAACGATCAATTTGTTACCATACTTATATAAAAGTATCGGTAGTCCACAAGGAGTCTTAACCCAAGAACGAGTCCCTTTTCAGATACATGCACACATACACCAGTATCTTTATGCCATTACCGGTATATTTTCCTTTCTGTTCAAATTATTACACAACTCGATGCGCCGTAAAAGAAATGGTTTCAATAAAATGTTAAAAATATGTCACACACTTCATTACTATTTATTTCACATACCCAGTCCTCGAACCATAGGAACTAATCAATGAAGAATAAAATGCCTTACCTAGCCGAGAATTGAACCCGGTAATCCTTGGACCGAACCCCAGCACGCTAACCACTTCGCCGTGGAAACGGACGGTGCAGAAGTAAAATGCAGGAAGTACAGGTAGGTAAGTTGACTGCGAGTAGATTATAAAGAAGTGGGCGTATCGTCATTAGTTGTTATAATGATGTTATTTGCTTTACGTCCCACTAACTACTTATTAAGATTTTCGGAGACGTCATTAGTTGATCAGCAAGCGTAGTATAGTCGAGGGATAACATGCGCATGATGGCCCGATTCAAACTTCGAGATAGGATTACCGGTACGAGTCATAGACTGCATCACTTGCTCGAAAGGCCAGCATCCAGTATTCGGGAGATAGTAGGTACGAACCCCACTGTCGGCAGCCAGGAAAATGGTTTTCGGTGGTTTCCCATTTTCACATCAGGCAAATGCTGGGGCTGTACCTTAATTAAGGCCACGGCCGCTTCCTTCCCACTCCTAGCCCTTCCCTGTCCCATCGTCGCCATAAGACCTATCTGTGTCGGTGCGACGTAAAACAACTAGCAAAAAAAAAAAAAAAAAAAAACATTAAATGACAAGCGCGTAGTGTGAACCTCATACGGGAGGAATGAACGAGCATTTTCACAGGAATTTATAACTTGTCGCTATTATTTTTTAATGCTATATGTTCGGGGCTTCAACCTTTGAAGATCCTTTGCCTCTACTTGCACCATATGTGAGGAAACCTGCGTGTATTATTTAAATGGCAGTAGTTTAAAGTGTTGAATGTGAGGAAAGGAACGTTAAGGATGACACAAACACCCAGTCCCCAGACCAGGTATATTAATAATTGAAATTTAAAAATCCTGACCCGGCCGGGTATCGATACCGGGGCCGCCGGGTGACAGGCGACCGCGTTGCCACCTACACCGCAAAGCCGGTGTTTGCGAGTTATTTGTGCCATGTTTTACAGAGCAGCACTTACAGACTTGACCCGCCTGAACTCCTCCCTCCGCTCGTAAATGATCATCCCTTACTTCTCCACGTCTTTCACGTTTTTTACATATGTCCAGAAATTAAAAGCGAATTCAAATTTAACTTGAAACTACTGTATTCTAGCGCCAATATAATGGGAATATTTCCATAATAATGATAATAATAATGAACGAAGCACTGTGTAAATTCTGCACAGGTAGGGTCTGCACTTTTCTAAGAAACAACTGAACCTGTTTAGATATATTGCTTGTTGTATCTACAGGGTTTATTCTTACAGGTATATGGGGTATGTATTATATGTCGATATAATTGCATTTTCTTGATAACAAATGAGAGGATGCATTAATTATTCTGAATGACTATACGTTCTTTGTTAAGGGGTATTGTATGGAATATCGGTGATATAGATCAATTTTTGTGTATGTAGGTAACGATTTTTATAGGGCGCCTACATTCATGGACGTAAGTTTGAAATTACAGCCCACTACGTCCTTACACTCGGAGCTACTGTTGCGAATAGGAGGTGGCCCTCTGGTTAACCTCCGGAGCTCCGTAACTGCTTTGCCTCCGTCGGTAGAACTGGAGATCACCGGAGGAGCGCTGTAATCGTATTATCCGATTCAATCAACAGGAGGTCCGCCTCCTCTTCACAGCGCTACATCGGGAGCTTTGCATCACGCGACCCATCACTAGTAAAAGGACTAATTCGTGGCTAAAAATGAAATTGCGTATGGGAGTGTGTCGGTGGATGCAGAGTGTGTTTCGTCCCTTAAAGAGGCCGCGGCTTCTCCGTGGTCCAACAGCTCTGTACTCTGACCGGACCGGCTAACCGAGCAGAGGAAAGTTGGCCACGGCTCTACACTTATAGTGAAAGTTAGTGATGGGCGAATGATACGGAAGTTCGAGCAGGCTCGAGTCGGCCCGATGCCGTATCGAACCTGTTCGAACTGTCAGGCGACACCACACATCGACTAAGCAGAGCGCGGACGGACCATTTGTCGTATTAGGTTACTACTAGGTACACTCAGTATATTTATGTGTGTGTGGTGGTGAGCACCACGTTCTCAGTGAACGGAAAAAAACATTTGTTTAAGTCTTTCTGGCGGTACGAACAAAAGATTGGTAAAAGCAATTTTATGGAAAGCTATTTATTTCGTTAATATGTACCTTCCTAGATTTCTAGATCCTAATGGGTGGGTAGGAGACAGGGATCTGCGCCCGGATGGCCTTCACTTAAACCGCAGTGGTACATATAAGTTAGGAAACTTGTTTAGAAGGGTTATAAGCAGGTACATTCAGGGAAACGGGGCGGCCTAGGGAGCGGTGTTAAGCGAACAGGGAACTGGAAATCAAGTATGGATGACATAAAAATGTCAGTGCTCAACTGTAGAAGCATTGTAAACAAAGGAATCGAATTAAGTAATTTAATAGATATATACTTACGAGATATTGCAATAGGAGTTGAATAATAGCTGAGAAATGATATAATGGATGCAGAGATATTCTCACGGAACTGGAGTGTGTATCGTAGAGAGGATAGGAATGGTAGGAGGGGGAGTATTCATTCTGGTGGAAGAAGAATTTGTAAGCTATGAAAAAGTTAAGGATGAAAAACATGAAATTCTGGGTGTAAGGCTCTTCTCTAAAGATAGCAGGCAACTTGATGTCTTTGGAGTGTACAGACCGGGAAATGGTAGCGTTGACGCTGATTCAGAATTATTTGATAAAATTGTACCGGGCGGTACACCTCCGCGCCGCTTATTTAAAAGTTGCGCCAGTTGCAACTCCTCTGCCGGAGGAAGTCTGAACTTTATTGACGGTATTAATTTTCAAATTTCTCAGAAGATGTCACTACCTGGAAATTTTAGAGTTTTTGAACTGTGTCATTTTCGATGTATTTTTGTTTTGCTTGTAGTAAGAAGTGTGAACTTTCTCTTCTAGAGGACACTACTGAAGATCAACAATAGTGCACCCTAGTGCGGAGTGAAAGAACTACTTTTTGGAGAAATTTTTATTTCAAAAGTTTGTTTCTTGTTAAATTTCTTTCTGTTATTGTTTAAGTTGGCTGTATACCCCTCTCTTTCCCCTTGTTTTGTATTTAGCCAATCCCGAATTTCTTTTATTAATTTCTGACCAATCCGATGTATCTTCCCCCAACTTGAATATGTTGCTGTATCCTACCCAATAAAGAGTTTGTGGGAGGGTGTTCTCATTCCCCTAACGCCCCGAACCTTCCGCGAGAGTATATAAACTGCTGATTGTAGGGTCTCCGGGCCACTTCTGTTCCATCTTTCAGTGTGTAAAGTACATAGCAGGGGGCGGGAAGCGCCTCTTTCTTCGGCAGCGGTCAACAACCAGGTAATGACCAATTAATAACTTCTTTCTTTGCTAGCTCAGCAGTTTAACTCTCGGGGCGGGTCCGAAGTTTTTCCATCATGTAACCTTCCTTGAAAATGTAAAGAAACTTGTATCTATTTTATCTTTTAAACTACATATTGGGATAGAGAGTGCTTAACCCTCTCGAGCTCCCACTCATATTGTTTTGAGGTGAACTTATTTTCTCAACCTATTCTTCCTTAACATTATGTAAAATTGTTTCTTTTCTAAAGTCACCTCCGTAGTATGGGATTAGCCCTTGCATCAGTGGCCTAGAGCCAAATTAGGTTTTGAAACAAATACATTAGGAGTGCAGATCGCCTCCTCTCAAATTGTTTCTTTAGAGGTCATTGTAATTACCCTTTTTCATTTAATTGACCTCAGTAGGTTGGGTATGTTACCCCTGTGTCTATGTCCTGAGAGGACAACTTGAAGGTGGAGTTTGGTGTGGCCTTTGAGAGGCTTAAAGTTGAGAGCGAGTGGCTCTTTTTCGAAAATTGAGTGTTGTATGCCTCGTGGAGGCTTTTCAGTGTAATTTGGAGCAAGTCCTCCTGAACATGAATGGGGTTTCTGCCCCTCTGGTAAAACTTATTTTGAAGTAAGGTTGGGCTGATTGCCCACGAATTGTGAAGTAAGGGCGCTGAGCCCAAATCCAGTAAATATTGTACCTACATTTTGTTGACTTGCTACTCTGTACCTGCAATGCTTGTTATTTCTTCATTTTAAAAAGAAAATATAACCTTGTTAAATTTTACATTAACTTTGATTCCGTAGTTTGAGACCCGTTCACGCCCGCACCTTCTTTCACCTCTACCTACCGCTAAACCACGGTAACATGTGGTAGCAGAGCGTGGTTGAATGGGTCTCAATTTAGCCCCTTTTGACGGCTAAACATTGTTTTGTTCCGAACTCTAACTATTTTCTCAGTTGCTGGAAATTTTTGATTTTTCAAAATTGTTCTGTCATCATGCCCGGCCCTCGCGATGTTCTCCATCTTAACTATTTGCGTAAGGAGGAGTTGATCTATGAATTAACTATCAGAAATGTGCAATCTGGAGGCACGGTTGCGGTAGACACCAATAAGCTTAGTGAGTCCCTTGATTTGCCTATTTCCATCCCCAATTTGGGAGAGAAAGAAATTGACGACTCTCTTTCCACGATCACTGAGAATACTACTGGGCTAGCATCTGTAGTTAGTTTTTTGATGAAAATGATCCTTCTCCTAATCAAATTAAGCGTGTGCAAGCCAGGCTATATCACTTTTCAAATAGAGTTAACGATCTGTTGTCTCTAAAGTTGAATGACGTTCAGAGGAAGGAGGCTAGTACGTTGCTTGAAAGTATTTCTGAATTATCTAGCAAGGTCACTCAATTGTTAACTGGGGAAGTTCCTCCCAAAATTGATCAACCCACCACGATGAATGTAGGTAGCGAGGAAGTGCCTCCTAAGGGAGAAGCCAATAGGATAACCGTTGCTGCTCAAACTATCTCTGCCCCATTGGACAACGAGTCTGAACGCCGTGCATCGTTGAATAATATACGTTCTGAATTAACTTCCTTGCCATTGAAACCTTTACCTACTATGTCACCCGGGTTTAGCAGCTTGCCTCATCCATTGGCAATGTTGCTCAGAGGTATCTCTAAGTTTTCCGTTAATACCACCAGTGACGTAATTTCATTTTTAAGATTTCTAGTTGAATTTCAGGATCATGCCCTTGTGTTTTCTCTTTCTCCATGTCAAATTTTGCAAATCATCTATCCTTATGCAATTGGTATTCTCTCTGACAAAATAGTAAGAGCCATAGCCGAACAGTCATCTATTGAAGATTTTCACGCACACTTGCTTGCAAATTTTATTCCTGCTCGCGCGAGATCATCTCTGATTCAGAAGTACTATTATCGTGTACAGCGCTTGGATGAGAACTTGGCTGATTTCATACAAGATATTAAATTCTATACTAGGGTGTTTGCTCTTCACTTCCCTGAGGATCAAATTGTACAAGCAATTGTGGAAGGCATTTCACCATCCTATAGGTCATATTTGTGTTTCGCGGCGTGTCCGCAAACCTTCTCTGAACTTGAAGCCTTGGCCGTCTCTGCGGAAGGAGTTAGATACGCCGATTCCTTGCGTGTCGCGAAAGAACCCCCGCCTTCTTTTGGTAATCCTCGGCCTCCTCCTCGCCGACCAGTCACGCCTCGTAAATGCTATGCTTGCGGGTCGCCCGACCATCTTCGGAACAAGTGCCCATTGCTCAAGTCGAGTGGGACAAGGAATGGAGCTGGTTCATCACAAGGCTGCTTTAAATGTGGGGCTTTCTCACATATCGCCAAGAATTGTCCCAATTCAAATAGCACCCCATCCTGCTCAACCTCTGGTGCAAACTCCACCAATGCCAATAATAAAAAATGACTAGTGGCTTCGGCTGAGTCGACTAATCCCTCTTCCCGAGGCTCAGCCCCTGGTAAACAGGTCGAAAATTCAGGGAATGTTCTATCTTCAAATTCATCTTTCGAATGCCCCAAAGAATGTCTTAGGATTGCGGCAGATACCCCCGCACCTGTTCCTTTTCTTAAGATTGAGTTAAATAACGAGCCTATAACCGCTCTATTAGATTCAGGCAGTGTTGGTTCAATTATTTCGGACCAATGGTATTCAAAATTGAAGTCTGTTTGTAAATTACCTGACTATGGCTCATCTACTGTTCAATATGTTTCGGCTAATTCATCTCCATTAGAAATTCTAGGTTCTGTACAGGTCAAAATTCGTATTTTTAAATTTACATGGCAAACCAAACTGTTTGTGGCTAAGCACTTGTCTTGCCCCATCATACTGGGAGCGGACTTCATGTCTCACACTGGTCTTGTGCTCGATCTCCAGAGTAGGTCGTGCACATTCAAATTTGCGTCCAATTGTAAAATTCCCTTGTTAAAGTGTAATTCTGTATCATGTTCATCTATTTCGCCTACCCAGGATGAGATGTTGTTAGACCTTTGACATCTACCTGAGGAGCAGGCTGATAGTATTCGTAAGTTGTGTCAGTCGTTTCCAGAGGTGTTCTCTGATACTCTTGGTGTTACTGACCTTATTGAATACAAAATTGAGGTCACGGATTCGATTCCTGTCCGTTTTCCACCATATAGGCTATCTCCACCTAAAATGAAGGCTCTGAAAGAAATCATCGATCAGATGTTGAAGGACGGTATTATTAGGCCCTCTAAGTCGGCGTATTCGTCACCTATTTTTCTAGTCCCGAAACCCCAAGGAGGCTTCAGGCCTGTCATTGATTATAGGGCTCTCAATCGGAAGGTGGTGTTGCAATCTGTGCCCCTTCCTGACCTTCATTCTTGCTTTTCATGGTTTCGTAAGGCCAAGTTCTTTACTATCTTGGACCTGAACCAGGCCTATAATCAAATTCCCCTTGCCGAAGAGTCTAAACACCTTACAGCGTTTGCCACGGACTGGAACTTATACGAATACAACCGCGTGCCTTTCGGGCTCCCCACGGAAGCAGCTGTACTCACTAGGCTACTAGATAGGGTCTTCTCCGACATCAAATTTGAGTACTTATATCACTACTTGGATGATGTCGTCGTATTTTCAGAGACTTTTGAAGAACATCTAGATCATCTGCGAGAAGTTCTCGATCGCCTTCGTAAGGCTGGGTTAACTGTCAAGTTGTCCAAGGTTGCCTTTGCTAAGCCCTCTATGTCATTCCTAGGGCATATTGTGTCACCTGATGGTGTAGCAGTCGATCATTCTAGAACACAGGCCATCCGTGATTTTAAACCTCCCAAGGACATTAAAGGTATCGCCAGGTTCATTGGTATGGTGAATTTCTTCAGGAAGTTTATTCCTAACTTCGCTAATAGAGCGGCGCCCTTAAACCTTCTTCGTAGGAAAGGCATCAAATTCGAGTGGGGACCTTCTCAACAAGCCGCCTTTGAAGATCTTAAATTAGCTCTCTGTAATGCCCCTGTCCTTGCTATGCCTGATTTCTCGAAGAAATTCATCGTCCAAACCGACGCGTCGTCGTCAGCAGTAGCTGCAGTCCTTCTTCAAGAGACTTAACTAGGGAGGCGACCCATCGCCTATGCATCTAGGACCTTGTCGGCTCAAGAAGCCGAGTATTCCATCTATGAGCTCGAAGGTTAGGCAGTTTTATTTGCCTTAGAAAAATTCCGTCTCTATCTGGAACATGTCAAATTCGACTTGGAGACAGATAATCAAGCCTTAAGCTGGGTCTTAGGTAGGCCGCGTCGTACTGGTCGTATAGCCCGTTGGGCCATCCGTATTTCTGCCTTCCAATTCGATGTCAGGCATATCAGCGGTACCGAGAATGTTGTTGCTGATGGACTCAGCCGTATGTTTTCCAACGACGTCGAGACCCCTGAACCGGTCGACAGTTCATCACCTTCCGAGTCCATACTATCTGATGTTAATGCCATCTTAACAGATGCTCCCATGCTCTTTAGGGATATCGGGAAATACCAACGTGAAGATCCGACGCTGGCTCCGATAATGGAAACCCTTTCTTCTGGGGAACATGTCGTCCCTTATGTTCTGAGGAATGGTGTTCTATGTTGCCCTTCGAGGCATGATAAGATGATGAAGGTTGTCGTTCCAGCTGTTCTTGTGCCTATGATCTTCAAATACTATCATGAGACCCCATTGGGAGGGCATCTTGGAATCTTTAAAACTCGTGAAAAGATTCGTGAAATGTTCATCTGGAAAGGCATGGACGGTGAAATCCGTGAACTAGTGAAGGCTTGCAAATCCTGTTTGCTTAGTAAACCCACCATGTCCACCAAGGTAGGCCTTCTGTCTTCGCATCAAGCGTCGCGCCCCATGGAACGCCTGTATATTGATTATGTAGGACCCTTCCCCCAGTCGAAGGGAAATGCTAACAAGTTTATCTTTGTATGCGTAGATGGCTTTACTAGATTTTCCTGGTTATTTCCGACTAAGCTGGCTACCGCTCAGTCTACCATTACTTGCTTAAATTCTATTTTTGCCTCTTTTGGTCCGTGCCAATATATTGTGTCTGATAATGCTAAGGCGTTCACATCAAATCTTTTTCGTAAATTCTGTTTTGACTTGTCCATCTCTCATGTAACTACTTCTGCTTATTACCCTCAACCATCTCTGGCTGAACGGGTTAACCGTAATCTCAGGTCCGCGCTTATTGCCTATCATCATGAAGATCATTCCAGGTGGGACACGTCCCTGCATTGGTTAGCTTTTGCTTTGAATTCGGCGGTTCATGAATCACATAAATTTACTCCAGCCTCTTTGATGTTCAAGTTTGTTCCCAACACGCCGCTCTCTAACCTCTGGTCTCTGAGTGACATTCTACCCGAGACAATAGATCCGGATAACATTAAAGATCTTTGGAAGAAGGCTAAAGCCAATCTTAAAGTGTCTCATGAAAAGGTTAGGGAAAGGTATGATCGTGGACGGAGACCCACCCCTTTGAAGGTAGGAGACCAAGTAATGGTCAAGAACTTTGTTCCCGCGGGCAAGCTTGCCCCCAGATTTCATGGGCCTTGTATCATTCTCGATTTTCTTACGCCGGTTACGTTGTTAGTAAGCAATCCAGCCACCGAGAGGATATTTAGGGTTCACCTGTCCCAGGTGAAACTGGTGTAATTTCTGTGTTAACTTGCTTCATATTATTTTGAAAGGAATATGAAGGTTATATTTTTTTGAGTTTCACTTTTAAGGCATTCTGCCCCTTCTATAATATTTTGTTTCATATGTAAGTATTTTTGTAAACCCTCCCCGCACCGTTAAACTGCCATTCTGTCCTTACCACGGCCATTACCACGCTCCCGTCTCCTGCTATACACACTGTGGCTTGCTTATATTAAATGCCATGGATATCTGCACGCCGCTGGCCCCTCAACCTCTCCACCAAGCCTGTGCCCTCAAAAAATGATGATGGTCCAACAATTCTGCCGCCTAGTTTTAATGTTTCAGTGCCCCCGCAGCCGCGCGGCGCCGTGCCGCGACTGGGCTAGAGGAAGGGCCCCCTCGACCCCAGCGAGGACGACATGTGCACGGCGAGCCGGAGCTCTCCTCCCGGCCAAGGCTGATGTGCGGCGCACGACCTGCTACTTGCCCGCAGCCTGTATATGTTCACCGCGGGCGCGGCGTGCTTCAACACCACTGCTCCCCTCATAGTGCGGGCGAGCGGGATCTCAGGGTACGTGAGGGGTCCGAGCGGCCTCCTTTGGACGCAAGCTGCAACGGCCGGTCTGGCCATCCAACTTAATCAACATCAACTACATGGACAGTTACTATAAGCAATGACTACACTTGGGAATTCAACAACAAAATCTGGTGGACTTAGAAAATTTTTCCTCAACTTTAAAACTAAAGGTTTCCTTCTCAAATCCACCTTCTACAAACATTAAAACAGTACGTCCGCTGTTACTACAAAATTTTTTGAAACTGAATCAAACCAAATTAAGAAATTCTTATAAATGCTTCGGCAATCAATCTTCATATCCACATCACAACTTGGACCTTGTTTCAAACAGATTTCATGTGTCACCCCTGGAGGAACTTTTGGGGGGGAGGTCTGTACCGGGCGGTACACCTCCACGCCGCTTATTTAAAAGTTGCGCCAGTTGCAACTCCTCTGCCGGAGGAAGTCTGAACTTTATTGACGGTATTAATTTTCAAATTTCTCAGAAGATGTCACTACCTGGAAATTTTAGAGTTTTTGAACTGTGTCATTTTCGATGTATTTTTGTTTTGCTTGTAGTAAGAAGTGTGAACTTTCTCTTCTAGAGGACACTACTGAAGATCAACAATAGTGCACCCTAGTGCGGAGTGAAAGATCTATTTTTTGGAGAAATTTTTATTTCAAAAGTTTGTTTCTTACAAATTTCTTTCTGTTATTGTTTAAGTTGGCTGTATACCCCTCTCTTTCCCCTTGTTTTGTATTTAGCCAATCCCGAATTTCTTTTATTAATTTCTGACCAATCCGATGTATCTTCCCCCAACTTGAATATGTTGCTGTATCCTACCCAATAAAGAGTTTGTGGGAGGGTGTTCTCATTCCCCTAACGCCTCGAACCTTCCGCGAGAGTATATAAACTGCTGATTGTAGGGTCTCCGGGCCACTTCTGTTCCATCTTTCAGTGTGTAAAGTACATAGCAGGGGGCGGGAAGCGCCTCTTTCTTCGGCAGCGGTCAACAACCAGGTAATGGCCAATTAATAACTTCTTTCTTTGCGAGCTCAGCAGTTTAACTCTCGGGGCGGGTCTGAAGTTTTTCCATCATGTAACCTTCCTTGAAAATGTAAAGAAACTTGTATCTATTTTATCTTTTAAACTACATATTGGGATAGAGAGTGCTTAACCCTCTCGAGCTCCCACTCATATTGTTTTGAGGTGAACTTATTTTCTCAACCTATTCTTCCTTAACATTATGTAAAATTGTTTCTTTTCTAAAGTCACCTCCGTAGTATGGGATTAGCCCTTGCATCAGTGGCCTAGAGCCAAATTAGGTTTTGAAACAAATACATTAGGAGTGCAGATCGCCTCCTCTCAAATTGTTTCTTTAGAGGTCATTGTAATTACCCTTTTTCATTTAATTGACCTCAGTAGGTTGGGTATGTTACCCCTGTGTCTATGTCCTGAGAGGACAACTTGAAGGTGGAGTTTGGTGTGGCCTTTGAGAGGCTTAAAGTTGAGAGCGAGTGGCTCTTTTTCGAAAATTGAGTGTTGTATGCCTCGTGGAGGCTTTTCAGTGTAATTTGGAGCAAGTCCTCCTGAACATGAATGGGGTTTCTGCCCCTCTGGTAAAACTTATTTTGAAGTAAGGTTGGGCTGATTGCCCACGAATTGTGAAGTAAGGGCGCTGAGCCCAAATCCAGTAAATATTGTACCTACATTTTGTTGACTTGCTACTCTGTACCTGCAATGCTTGTTATTTCTTCATTTTAAAAAGAAAATATAACCTTGTTAAATTTTACATTAACTTTGATTCCGTAGTTTGAGACCCGTTCACGCCCGCACCTTCTTTCACCTCTACCTACCGCTAAACCACGGTAACAAAAATAATCAGCTATGTTGGAAATGATATAGAAAGGAATGTGATAGTAGCAGGTGATCTCAATTTACAAAATGTCAATTGGGAAGGTAATGCGAACGACAGGAAGCATGACCAACAAATGGCAAATAAGTTAATATGGGAAGGGCACCTGATTCAGAAAGTGATGGAACCAACTAGAGGGAAGAATATTTTGGATGTGGTGCTGATAAAATCAGATGAGCTCTATAGAGAAACCGAAGTAATAGATGGTATTAGTGATCACGAAGCTGTTTTTGTTGTAGTTAAAAATAAATGTGAAAGAGAGGAAGGTATTAAAATTAGGACTATTAGGCGTACCATATGGCTGATAAAAGAGGCATGAGGGAGTTTTTAAAAAGTAACTATGATCGCTGGAAAATGGTAAATAAAAATGTAAACAGACTCTGGGATGGGTTTAAAGCAATTGTTGAGGAATGTGAAAATAGGTTTGTTCCTTTAAAGGTGGTAAAGAATGGTAAGGATCCACTATATTATAACGGAGAAGTAAAGAGACTAAGAAGGAGGTACAGACTGGAAAGAAATAGAGTTAGAAATGGTTATGGAAGTAAGAAGAAATTGAAGGAACTTACTAGGAAATTGAATCTAGCAAAGAAGTCACCTAAGGATAACATGATGGCAAGCATAATTGGTGGTCATACTGTACCGTACCCAGGGGTAAATACCCTCTAGGACGATGCCTCCATTCCTGTATGAACATCCGACTAACTCAGGGTTGGGCAGAGTGTGGGTTGGTTGTCGGTTGGGTCAGGATAAAAAGTCGAAGTTCTACTCAAAAACAGCAAGCAATAACAGGAAATGGAGGTATAACACGAATGAGAAACAATCATAGGGGGTAAGATGGATTTATTAATAAATATCCCCGATCAAATCACACGAAAATAATTAAATCAAGAAAAAAGATAATATGTAAAAAAAATGAACTCAAAGTATTGAAATAAATCGAAATTAGAAACGTTAATTGAATGATTATACAAATTTGACATTTAAAAAACAAGTTCAACAAAGAACATTTATATAAATCAAGACTGAGTTTCTTCTTGTAGTCCAATGTTTATGTTGTATGGCAACAAGTGTACGCAAAGACTGCCATGTGGTATTTCCGTATGGAGTTTCACACTATCGCATCCCAACGATACGGTTTCAAAGTTAAGTTACTCCCGAGAGTCATCAAACTATTTCCGTAAAATAAATGTTACAATATAAGAAAAATTACGACAGAAAGAAAAATAATTAGGACGCAATGGATGCTATGTAATTTATGCAAAATACTAGGGGCAAATCCTACACTATATTTACAACAATTCAAATAATAAAACTAAACATATATATACATCGGATATCGAGTAAAATTTTAAATGCTACACTGATTCTAATGTGAATTCCGGTTCACTACAAAGGATCTAGACAGAACTAGATAAACCAACAATACTTCAGCACTCGGGCTGTTCCCTTTAAAAACAACGAGACAAGGTATACAATCACAAATAATAATGTAAAACATCTTCCTGTAAGGGAAAAACATATAAATAACCCTTGGTATCATGAAGAAAGCAATGGGCAACATTGCCTCCTTATGCTGCGTTTAAGCGCTCAACAGCGCGCTCATCCGTCATGTACTTCCGGGTAGATTACAAGCTGTAAAGAAATGTTGAGCTCCACTATGCTAAAGATTGGATTTTGTCTCCCGAGGCCGCCACAAGGAAATACTGTCTCCTTCACACATACCGATAAACACAGGCCAGGAATCAGCTTGCCATAAGATAACGCCTTTCATCAACTACACGGAAACTCACGTATATTCATTCCTTCTTAGCATGCTTGGGCCATTTAACAACATCAGACTCAATAGTCTGGAATTAACACTGTCCATTCTGATCACAATATACACTCAGAAGACACTAGGCAGGCACACACATCTGCACAATACTCTTTACCTTGTCAGGCATACAATCAGCCTGCACCAATACATTATAATTCAGCATGCAATTATTATCTCATTATTTCTAATGAATCCCACTGGCCTTTCCGCATAATGAGACGCAGTTCGAGTCCTTGGCAGACCATCAGGCAAACAGAATCCAACTTAACTTCAAAGATCTTATTTTAACAACGACGTCCTGCAGCTTCTTCTGGCAGCTTCTGTAAAACCATGCATCATGCAAAATAGCTATACCTGTCTCTCTGAATAACCGAAATAAAATGAACTAATACGTGTTTGACGTAATATAAAATGAACCTGTCGATCTAGCCCTTCTAGCATATATATAAGGAAAACTCGGAATACCCTACGCTAAGTAATATACACAAATAAACAACAACTGATCCTATCAATCCCTCATTTTCCCAAACATCTACTCATAAAGCAAAATGAAAATAAAATAAACATGCATTATTCTCGTATCCGAATCTATCATAGTAACAAAATTAAACAAACACATGCCGTCAGGCTTACTCTACATGAAAATAAAAATTCTATCTACACTGCCCTAGTACCTTAACATAACTTACATATCAAGCCATAAATAATACATGCGCCTTACTTTACATGACTCTCGGGAAACCAGGATAGCAGCTTACATCCCCACTGATTTAGGGGTCTACTCCATGTTAATCACAGCATTAACATGTGGGAATGCACTTCCTTCCTCTGCAGGCGTATCCATCATCTTGCTGGAAAATAATTCACTGGAACACAGAAGACTATAGTTGATAATCTCTTCGCTACTTAATGCTGCGAGCCGAAATACCCTTTCTTTTTACCAGATCAGCTAAACACACTGATTCACATATATATTACACACTTCACTTAAAGGGTAAAAATACAGTTTAAAAAGCAGCACACGGTTCGGTACGGAAGTTCCACGCGAATACGCGCCCGTCGCGAAATAGTGAAACAATAGCACGTTTCCACTACACTTGTTACTCAGCGGTCACTGAACACCGTCTTTATCAATTGAAAGTAAACTCTGCCAAAATTATACTATTTCATTTTCTCAAGTACAGTAAAATATTGCGACTGCACAATTTAAAGTATCAAGGAGAACCAGTTACTATTACTGGAATAACACCACGTTAATCACGATCACCAGTCACAGAGTTAATGCATCCGCACTGTTCAAATCTTTACCACGGAGATACAGAGTTAGTGCATCCGCACTGTTCAAATTTTTACTACGGAATGACGCTCTCCAGTGCTAAGGGTTACTGAGGAGGCTTCGGTGACGCCAATAATGCTGGGGTTCCCGGGTGTCTGAACCACCCACCAATCAGAGAGTTCGTCATATATGATGACACAATACTTATTGTGATATATTTACAAAACACAGCTCAAACACTAGCAAATCTCTTCCACCAATTTTTATAATACATTTCCAAATATATATGACTTCTGAAACTGTGGAAAACCGATCTCCTACAGAAACTAACATTATCCATAGAGCACGTTGGTCATCCTGGAATTAAGATTTGGCGCGGTGTAGCCTCCAAGTTTGCCAAATCCCTAAGTTCCCATTGGCTGAAATATCTTGCTTGGTCAGCATCTAATACACGTGTCGATCCTTGCCAGCGCTTGGGTACGCAATCCTTTCTCACGGTCATACGGAAATATGAAGCAATATCCAGCGACTTTCTGTCTTGCCCAACATCCGGTATCAACTATCTTAGGATACGATGCTTTAACATGTTAGACTGTAACTCTTATGAATAAATTTCACATATTTTTTCAAATAATATTCCAATTATTATTATGGGCCGGCAGGATACGGTTCATCCCTCTCTTACCCAGGGAAAAAATGAATATGGAGTATTTTTTAATGTATTATTTGACTATTTATTATCATCAGGATATATGCAATCTCTTTCCTTTAGTACTATTTGCCGTCTCGCAAATTTGTATTCTCTTCCCATAGTCTATCATTATCTTGGCGGATGTTGTAGTAGATATCAAGTAACGCGTGAGAACGTCGCTGCACACCACCACACTCTTCACAATCTTCTTCTTCTTCTGAATAATTGTCTCTTTCCATCTGCGCGAAGTTGACATTCTCCGTGTCTTCTTCCGGGTCATCTGCATCCACAATCACGGGTTCATCATTCGGGTTTTCCTCTTCTTCTCCATCATCTTCACTCTCATCTTCTGCCATCTCTCCTTCTTCTTCTTCTCCTTCTGGGATGTCATCTATTCTAATTTGACCTCTAGGATAATAAAGCTTGAGGTTTGAGGCATTGAAAACTTTCTCCGTAGATCCGTCTGAGCTACAAACTTTGTAGGAATTATTTCCATAAACTTGAGTTACTTTATATGGACCTATATACAATTCAGCAAACTTCTGACAGAAACGCGCTGACACATCTGAGCTCTGAGGACGTTTTACCAGTACAAGCTCATCAACCCGCAGTTGTCTATGAAACCGCTTGTTTCTGCTTCTGCGTAGCCTCTTGTCTGCCTGAGCCTTTAATTTTTCTGCAGCCTCTCGTATGCATAATTCTGCAGACGGCCTTGGGTCACTCGGACATTGAATTTTCTCGTGCCATGTACGTTGGGGGTATTCATTGAGATGAATAATACTGGGAATCTGTCCGGTACTTTCATGCTTGGTAGAATTAATACTTTCCATAATAATTGGAACCACATCTGGCCATTTCCAGTGCTCTCTTGGTATGAAGATCCGACAGTACTTTGCTATCTCTCTCATATCACGTTCGCTCGGGTTAGATTCCGGATGTCTCACTGAACTCAACACATGTCTTATCTCCATCCTATCGAGCTCCCTCTTGAAAGCAGGCGAGGTGAACTGTGGACCGTGATCACTTAGTATGCTTTCTGGCTTACCCATTCTCGGAATGATTTTATTTTTAATCTGGTGTAGTGCGGATTTTGTGTTGGCCTTTTGTACGGGACACAAAGTTACATACTTAGAAAATACATCCATGCATACTAGAATATATTTCACACCACGACGTCCTGCAGGTAACGCTCCAAAATAGTCAATTGCGAACAGTTTTCTGGGCATTGTGGGCAATAGAGCTCTTGGTTGCTGTTTTAATAGGAAAGTGTTAGGTTTGATACGCTGACATGTGTCACAAGTTCGCAAGACTTGTTGAATCATGCGCCTCATTCTGGGCCAAATAAAAGTTTCCTGTAAAGTGGCTGTAAATTTCTCAATACCCGCGTGTCCAGTGGTATGATGTCCTAACCATATCAAGTCCATCTGGAACACTGGTGGAACAACAATACTAAATTTAGTGTGTTCTTCATCAATAAATTTATGCAAAAGATTATTGAAGTAGTGATATTGGGATGCCTTCTTTTGTGCCTCGATGAAACCTGGGGTGCCGGGTTCGAGTTCCTTATTAAAGTAATCAATCAGTAATTTGGTTGTTCCGTAATTTTTCTGCTCTTGGCCTAAACTTGGTAATTTGTCTAAAATGTTTTGGTCCTCTTCGCCCAACATCGCCAAATTTACAGTAGCCTCAACTTCATCCGGGTTTCGACTGAGTGCGTCTGCCACGGTGTTCAATTTGCCTGTGCAGTGTTCTAGTGTCAGATCGAACTGTTGTACAAATAATGACCATCTGTACACCCTGTCACTACCTACATTGGATTTTAGGATGAAAGTTAATGCCTTATGGTCAGTTCTAATGATGATCGGAAATCCATAAATATACTTCTTCCACTGACCTAGGGCAACTACTATAGACAGCATTTCTAGTTCCGTTGTAGTCCACTTTAACTCATGGTTACGTAACTTCCTGCTCGTGAATGCCAAATAAGTGATCCTGGGTTCGTTCTCTGGATTTTCCTGATACAGAACCGCTCCTATGCCCACATTTGAAGCGTCTGTTTGAGTTATGAAAGGACGGTCATATGCAGGATAGCCTAGCTTCACTGCCTTCGCCAGCATTTCTTTAGTCTTTCTATAAGCCACATCCTGTTCCTCTCCCCATTTCCATCTGTTATTCACCTTCAAAAGCTCCTGTAATGGTGCTACAGTGTCTGTATATGATTTGCAGTGGTCTGAAAAGAACTGACAAAGTCCTAAAAACTGCCTGATATGCTTAATTTTGGTAGGTTTCGGAAAATTTTGTATAGCTGATATCTTCGCCGGATTAGGCTTGATTCCTTTTCTATCGATGACATGGCCCAAAAATAAGGTACTCCTACTACAAAAATGGGATTTCTCCAGATTTACCTTGAAATTGCAGCGATTAAGATCTGCCAAGAGTTGGTCAATTTTGTCCAAATGTTCCTCGATTGTTTTCGAACAGAAAATTATGTCATCGATATAGATGATAGTAAATGATTTTATGTCTGGACTTAAATTGTCTTCCAATGCACGGATAAGAGCGGAACTTGAGTTCTTCAAACCAAAGGGCAAACGTAAAAAGTGATAGGTCTGGTTGTTGAACATGAAACCAGTTAGCATGCTAGATTCTGGATGTAATTCAATGTGATGAAATGATGAAGTTAAATCAACGGTGCCGAAGTATTCCATGCCTCCGAACCTCTTTAAAATGTCCTTAATTGCTAGAGCCTGCGTGTACTCGGGGACTAAGCGCTTGTTAACCTCACGTGCGTCCAAATATACCCTAACAGAACCATTTGCTTTTGGAACAGCTAAGATCGGACTCAAAAATTGTTTGGGCGATTTGGTAATGACTCCATTCTTCTCCATATCACCTACCAATTCCTTCACCTGAGGGAATATCTTCTCGAGAATGGGATATGGTCTCTGTTTAAATGGCTCCCAGTTGTTCACGATAATTTTATACTTGTAGTTAGGTACTTTTCCTGGTTTTGATCCGAATACATTCTTATGTTGTTCTAAAATTTCTTTCATTTTCCCACGGGCTTCTTCGTTCACTGGTGCTTCCGCTAACTTTTCTGGCAACAATTTTGAAAATTTTTCATCCTCCTCGGCTTCTAAGTTTAACGTCATGGCCTCAAAATATTCTGCGAGCTCATTACAATTTTCTACAAAATTTACTGGAAACTCAAAAGGTTCTTCTTTTCCCTCGGTTACAGATGCTGTCCAAATTCTTCCATCTCCAACATTCTCTTCAACCTGGTCTAATCTCAGCTCTTCACTAGAATTTTGTGTTCGGAAAATAATGTTATTGTTTCCCATGTCTATCAAGGCATTGTATTCTCCAAGAAAATCTGCACCAAGAATTAAATTAAATTCCATCTTTCGTAAAATTACGCAGGGATGTGACATAGTTAAATTTCCAATTCGAATATCCAAAAGAGCCTGCTCCTTACACACAGCTGTCTTGTCCGGTACAATTCCCCTGACTTTCAATTTTGATATAGGAATAGTGAGTACCTTCATTCGTGATTTCAATTCGTTAATTAATGCCTGAGATACCACACTAATCGACGCTCCAGTGTCCACCAAAGTTTTCGCTCGTAAATGACCAGCTCTAGTATATATTACGGGTAAGCGCTTTACAGAATTATAATTTTGTGATACTTCCTCTTCCAATAAATCCTCGGATCTTACAATCCAACTGTCTACGGAGACTACGGTCCAACCATTATTGTTCCCATTGGTCAAATCCAGGCTATCTTCTTCATCATCTATTGTGCTTTTTTTGTTGTCCGTCCCTCGGCTTTCATAATTAGGAGCATTGCGATTCAACCCATTTTCCTGTTGCCGTACACGGTATTCCCTGTACGCAACACTTTCAGCCCCATGACATTCTTCGTTACCATTAGCTTGTATGGCTCCTCTCCACCGGTCTTCCTCCTGCCTTTTTCCTCTCAACTCTTCAACGTACTGTCTTGACTCTTCTCTTCTTTGGTCATGGTTCTCCTGATAATTGCCTCTTCCTCCTCTGGGGTTTCGCTCCTTCTCGTCCCAACGATAATATGGTCTTCTGGGTCCACCATAGTTTCGATACTTGTATCTATAGGTCCTCCCGTTATTTCCGCTTGGATAGCTGTATCCTCGCTGATTTAGGCTATTACCTTGATAATTATTTCTTCGAAACTGATCTCTTCTGTCTCTCCGCTGCCAATTACCATCCTGATGTACAGCACTCCTGTTGGTTTGCTCATGTGTCGCTGTTTGAGTCCCTAAGCTTTGGTAATCATTTCTCTTCCTTACTTTCGGTGGATTGCTTCCTTCTTCCACCCCTACCGTATGGATAGCCTCAACATGCCTCAACCTTGGCTGGTTTTGACTAGATGTTAAGTCTAACTGTCTTAAAGTCAATTCCGCCTCTGCTGCAGTTTTGGCATTAGCTGCAATTAATGTCCTCTGCACTTCAAGAGGTAGTTGCCGAGAGATTGCTGCTATAATTTCGCTCTCGCTTGGGGGCATGTCTAAGTCCCGAAATTTGAGCAACTGAGAAATGAAAAAAGGAGAATACTTTGTTGGCGTCGTGGCCGGATATCTACGTGAATACAATTCCATTCTCAGTGATTGCTGCGTAGATACGTCCCAAAACTTTTTAAGAAATGCCTCTTTAAACTCCTCATACGTAGTAAATGTATAACGGAAAGCATTTGCGCATTCAGCCACGGAATCGCCTAGAAATCTTTCTACTGTCCTTAATTTACGCTCCGGTGGTACCTTGTAATCTGCTAAGAAGTCATCAATTTCACGCAAGAAAGCTTTATGTGTTCTCTCATCATTTCCTGTAAGCTTCCGTGGTTTTTCTTCATTGCTCCGCAGGATATTGTAAATAGGAACATTATATGTTTCATTCGGAGTTGAACAGTGGACCTCCTGACGCGGTAACTGTAGAAGATCGCTCAATGCAACGTTATCGCTAACATGACTTGGTGCCTTCTCTATAATGGTTTGTTGAACTGTACATTTCAATTTATTAAGTTCTTTGTCCGTTCGTGAATCCAACAATTCTAATTTATCCTTCATATAGGCGACTTCCTTCTCAACAACCTCTATCTTCACTTGATTTTTCTGTGAAACTTCTGTCCACGTCTCCAGACTCGAACCAAGTACCTGTAGATCTTCCTTGTTCCTTTCCCTATCAGCCATTATCATATCTTTGACTTCTTTGCCTGTCTCCGTGATATCCTCCTTCATTTCCTATCTAATCTGAGTTTCTATTTCCTTCATTCTTTCCTCAGTCTCCTTTTGCTTCATCTTAAGTTTCAAATCAATTTTGTCTTCCGTTTTCTGCTGAGCTTCAGTAATTTGTTTACTGATGTCCACGGTGAACTCTTCCAACCTCATCTCCGTGTCAATCCGTAACTTATCAATCGCGCCTCGCTGGAGTGTAATCTCTGCTGTAGGTTCTTCTAATGTATGCGATAAGTCTCCCAACCGCTTATCTGTGCTAGTCATGTGTTCTGTCACCCGATCGGTGATTTCCTCAACAGAATCTCTAATCTTTTCAATTTGCGTCTGTGTTTTAAGTTCTACTGTCTCTAGCTGTTTCTCTAATTTTCCCATGCCTTCTAAACAGCATGTACGAACGAAGTCAATTTTCCCCTGTAACTCATTGGTCGCCACCTTGAGTTGCTCCTCAGTTTTCACCGCCGCCTGTGTTAATTGTTCCTCAGTCCTATCTGCAACTTGTTTAAATTGCTCCTCCAACTTAATCGAAAGTTCATTCATACGCTCCTGCTCCCTTATCTCGGCCTGCTCTGCCCTCTTGTCCATCTCCTCCAACAACTCCTTCATCGTCAACGCCATACCAAATACGTATTCGAGAAAACGCAGGGATGCTCGCCACTACCTAGTATCCTATACCGTATCTTGTGTACTCCATACGAAAACCATTTATTTTACTGAGAAGCTTCTATGATTTACGTTAATCATATATCAAGAAAAACATGGCCTCAAAATTCGCCATATAGAAGCTTCCTATGATTTGGGATATTTATCTTCTACCGCGCATAACCAACAAACGTGTTATCATAACTTTAAAAAGAAATTACTAATATTGTAGCCCCAAATTCTTTTAATCCAAACATTATTAATTTTCCTGTCTTTTGGGCTCTAATCTAAGTACTAGACAACAGTACTGGGCCATATTTACGATAAATACCTCCGACTCCAGACTAATATTCCAGCATAGGTTTACCAGTCAAGAATCATCACCATTCATTGTAAATATCACCACCATTTTCTTAAGACTGAGGCGATCTTAAGTTCCTAGCCTTACTCTAAATCAAAAAAATTATCACTACTGGCAATTGAAATTTGATCTGCACACAAATTCCAGGCTATGTCAAGATCAACACATGTCTGAAGGACACGTCATCGACCACTTTACCTCATTAGAGAAATCTTTTTATAGTTCTCTGACTCAAATAGAGTTCCTTTATTACTACGACATGCCTTACTTATCGGCCATGTTCCTCATTCTTCCTAACATGATTTAAATCAAACTTTTTGCCGATGTCCCTAACGCAATGCATTTAGATTTTACTCTATTTTCTAAACACACGATTTCCGATGAAATCTTGCCCATTCATGTCCGCCTACCATCATTCGTAGTACTGAACATGGGACTCTAGACTCAAGTTGTCTGAACGTTAGGTTGCCAGATTCCTAAGTTGCGCCTATGGTTCGAAATTACCTATCTACCTTTCTTAAATTTAATCATTATCTGGATACCAATTATTGGTCTCTTCCAGCTTTCGAACCATGATCCTAATCCTATCTAGCCTCCGGAATAGCTTGTCAAATCACATTCACTCTCGTAAATCTCAATTCGACTTGCCCAAGTTTGTAAGAACAACCTAGACATCTTTGGGTAACACAAAATACTCCCAGCGGGTTACGAACATACGCCAAAGTGTCTATTTGCCCTTAGTTGCGGCGCTACATATATATGTACCGTACCCAGGGGTAAATACCCTCTAGGACGATGCCTCCATTCCTGTATGAACATCCGACTAACTCAGGGTTGGGCAGAGTGTGGGTTGGTTGTCGGTTGGGTCAGGATAAAAAGTCGAAGTTCTACTCAAAAACAGCAATCAATAACAGGAAATGGAGGTATAACACGAATGAGAAACAATCATAGGGGTAAGATGGATTTATTAATAAATATCCCCGATCAAATCACACGAAAATAATTAAATCAAGAAAAAAGATAATATGTAAAAAAATGAACTCAAAGTATTGAAATAAATCGAAATTAGAAACGTTAATTGAATGATTATACAAATTTGACATTTAAAAAACAAGTTCAACAAAGAACATTTATATAAATCAAGACTGAGTTTCTTCTTGTAGTCCAATGTTTATGTTGTATGGCAACAAGTGTACGCAAAGACTGCCATGTGGTATTTCCGTATGGAGTTTCACACTATCGCATCCCAACGATACGGTTTCAAAGTTAAGTTACTCCCGAGAGTCATCAAACTATTTCCGTAAAATAAATGTTACAATATAAGAAAAATTACGACGGAAAGAAAAATAATTAGGACGCAATGGATGCTATGTAATTTATGCAAAATACTAGGGGCAAATCCTACACTATTTTTACAACAATTCAAATAATAAAACTAAACATATATATACATCGGATATCGAGTAAAATCTTAAATGCTACACTGATTCTAATGTGAATCCCGGTTCACTACAAAAGATCTAGACAGAACTAGATAAACCAACAATACTTCAGCACTCGGGCTGTTCCCTTTAAAACAACGAGACAAGGTATACAATCACAAATAATAATGTAAAACATCATCCTGTAAGGGAAAAACATATAAATAACCCTTGGTATCATGAAGAAAGCAATGGGCATCATGGCCTCCTTCTGCTGCGTTTAAACGCCCAACAGCGTGGTCATCCGTCATGTACTTCCGGGTAGATTACAAGCTGTAAAGAAATGTTGAACTCCACTATGCTAAAGATTGGATTTTGTCTCCCGAGGCCGCCACAAGGAAATACTGTCTCCTTCACACATACCGATAAACACAGGCCAGGAATCAGCTTGCCATAAGATAACGCCTTTCATCAACTACACGGAAACTCACGTATATTCATTCCTTCTTAGCATGCTTGGGCCATTTAACAACATCAGACTCAATAGTCTGGAATTAACACTGTCCATTCTGATCACAATATACACTCAGAAGACACTAGGCAGGCACACACATCTGCACAATACTCTTTACCTTGTCAGGCATACATACAGCCTGCACCAATACATTATAATTCAGCATGCAATTATTATCTCATTATTTCTAATGAATCCCACTGGCCTTTCCACATAATGAGACGCAGTTCGAGTCCTTGGCAGACCATCAGGCAAACAGAATCCAACTTAACTTCAAAGATCTTATTTTAACAACGACGTCCTGCAGCTTCTTCTGGCAGCTTCTGTAAAACCATGCATCATGCAAAATAGCTATACCTGTCTCTCTGAATAACCGAAATAAAATGAACTAATACGTGTTTGACGTAATATAAAAATGAACCTGTCGATCTAGCCCTTCTAGCATATATATAAGGAAAACTCGGAATACCCTACGCTAAGTAATATACACAAATAAACAACAACTGATCCTATCAATCCCTCATTTCCCAAACATCTACTCATAAAGCAAAATGAAAATAAAATAAACATGCATTATTCTCGTATCCGAATCTATCATAGTAACAAAATTAAACAAACACATGCCGTCAGGCTTACTCTACATGAAAATAAAAATTCTATCTACACTGCCCTAGTACCTTAACATAACTTACATATCATGCCATAAATAATACATGCGCCTTACTTTACATGACTCTCGGGAAACCAGGATAGCAGCTTACATCCCCACTGATTTAGGGGTCTACTCCATGTTAATCACAGCATTAACATGTGGGAATGCACTTCCTTCCTCTGCAGGCGTATCCATCATCTTGCTGGAAAATAATTCACCGGAACACAGAAGACTATAGTTGATAATCTCTTCGCTACTTAATGCTGCGAGCCGAAATACCCTTTCTTTTTACCAGATCAGCTAAACACACTGATTCACATATATATTACACTCTTCACTTAAAGGGTAAAAATACAGTTTAAAAAGCAGCACACGGTTCGGTACGGAAGTTCCACGCGAATACGCGCCCGTCGCGAAATAGTGAAACAATAGCACGTTTCCACTACACTTGTTACTCAGCGGTCACTGAACACCGTCTTTATCAATTGAAAGTAAACTCTGCCAAAATTATACTATTTCATTTACTCAAGTACAGTAAAATATTGCGACTGCACAATTTAAAGTATCAAGGAGAACCAGTTACTATTACTGGAATAACACCACGTTAATCACGATCACCAGTCACAGAGTTAATGCATCCGGACTGTTCAAATCTTTACCACGGAGATACAGAGTTAGTGCATCCGCACTGTTCAAATTTTTACTACGGAATGACGCTCTCCAGAGCTAAGGGTTACTGAGGAGGCTTCGGTGACGCCAATAATGCTGGGGTTCCCGGGTGTCTGAACCACCCACCAATCAGAGAGTTCGTCATATATGATGACACAATACTTATTGTGATATATTTACAAAACACAGCTCAAACACTAGCAAATCTCTTCCACCAATTTTTATAATACATTTCCAAATATATCTGACTTCTGAAACTGTGGAAAACCGATCTCCTACAGAAACTAACATTATCCACAGAGCACGTTGGTCATCCTGGAATTAAGATTTGGCGCGGTGTAGCCTCCAAGTTTGCCAAATCCCTAAGTTCCCATTATCTGAAATATCTTGCTTGGTCAGCATCTAATACACGTGTCGATCCTTGCCAGCGCTTGGGTACGCAATCCTTTCTCACGGTCATACGGAAATATGAAGCAATATCCAGCGACTTACTGTCTTGCCCAACATCCGGTATCAACTATCTTAGGATACGATGCTTTAACATGTTAGACTGTAACTCTTATGAATAAATTTCACATATTTGGTCAAATAATATTCCAATTATTATTATGGGCCGGCAGGATACGGTTCAATGCAAATTTTAGTGAAAAATGGAAGAGTATGTATAGGTACTAGTGTCGTGCAAAACACGCTCTCTGCTCGGTTCATATTTGGCGAGTATGGCTATGACCGAGCCTCGCTTCTCACAGGCGAGGCGAACTATGTTCATTCGAACTTTCCCCTCCATACTCGCTCCTTCACGCGCTGTCTCAGGCACAGGTAGAAGTGCTCGCTTCCCCTCGTTCTTGTTTAGCCGTACTCTGCTGTTTGTTTTCGCGCACCTTTATCTATCGAAACATTCGCTTTTGCCTCAATGGTGGACTTATGACTGAGCATGTAACTGTCAATAATTAAACTCGTAATTTTAGACTGTGATTCTACAATGTACGGAACTCGGGCGGCCTCGTGTATATATATATATATATACATACATATACAGATATATAGGTAAGCAATACTGGAAAATAATGTAGTAAATATCGCTCCTGTCGGAGAAATGGTTAATGAATTTCACGTGCTGCCATGTGTATTCCTCCTGCTTAAAAACAGAGTGTAACATTGTATAGAGACTATTCCACCTCGTCATTACTTCTTGCTGTACCGTTGTTTGAAGCTGGGCCGAAAGACCGCTTTTTTCAGGTACCTCACTACTGCCTTTGTGGCGTTTATTGTGTTTGCAGATACTGGAGCATCTTTCATAAGAAATCTCGTTTCATCGAATACGTGCGCAAGGCACACATCTATGTTCTTCGAGAGCTGTCTTTATGTTTGAACCCTGATCTGTTACAAAAAACATGTCTTCATAATCACACTGAGGAATGTTTAACTCGGACATTCTTTCGTGAACTTCCCCAATGATACTTGCACTTGTTTTCTTTGTATTTGCTAATTTTGTAGTAAAAACCACATTACTGATCAGCTTCCACTCTCTGTCTATATATTGCGTAGTCAGCGTCAGATAATGGGTTTGGTTGTATTGGTCAGTCCACATATAAACAGTAGCCGAGCAACATTTGTCGTTCACAGCAGAAATAATCAGCGGCATTATTTCGCTTCGTATTTCATCTGCCTTTACTTGGACGTTTCTACTGATGGTGGAAGGATGCGGTTACACATCAACAACATCTACTTTTCCAACATTAGCACCGATATTAATAAGTTCTTGCCCTAATTCTTTAAAGCCTTCTCCGGCAACAATGTTAAACGGTCGGAAATCTTTGGCACACATGAAATTGCACGCGCTAGTTACGGTTTGCTTTTTAATGCCGAGCAATACTTGGCGAGAAAAGCCAGCATTAAATTTGCAAACGTGTTTATTTTTAAATGAGTTGTACCGGGTTCATATGTTTCACAGTAAACATGTCTGCTGACAATCTGCAGTGACCACAAGCAGGAACTTCTTCCAAACATCAGATCTGAGCCCATCTCTCTTGATTAGTTTATATTCACTGCTTTTTAGTCATAACGCTGTCCGTCGATTCACGTGCAATTGTGAACTTCAGCACAAAACAAGAGGGTAACTCAACCATTCCTTCGCTCTTTTATAGCTCCGAATTCCCGGGTTTTGCTGTATATAAACAAGGGGTTCCCTATATCTGGAAAATCCACATTGCTTGCAACGTCAGTAAAGCAAGCAAGGCCATCCTCCCTAGTCAGCAAGCCTCGCTCCGAACATGACCTGTCGAACGAATTGGAGCAAACTCGGGCATTTTAGCTTATACGCTCCACTCATACGTGATACTGGTTGCATATGCAGCTAGGCACATGATGTTCTGTCTTGGTTACCCGTCTCAAGTTCGAACAATGCACCACACTAACAGGTACTTGAAGGCAGAAATAGGTTCAAAGAAGGACATCCCAGGAAGTGTGTATGCGAGGATCTTCAAAAGGCAGAAGTATTCAGTCAGCAGTATGTAAAGATTGTTGGTTACAAGGATAATGTCCAGATAGGAGATGTGAGTAACACTAAAGAAGTATTAAAATTTACCTGTGATAACAATGACATTTACAGTAAGATACAAAAGTTGAAAACTAGAAAAGCAGCTGGAATTGATAAGATTTCTGGGGATATACTAAAGGCAATGGGTTGTGATATAGTACTATATCTGAAATACTTATTTGATTATTGTTTGGTTGAAGGAGCTATACCAAATGAATGGAGAGTTGCTATAGTAGCCCCTGTGTATAAAGGAAAGGGTGATAGACATAAAGCTGCAAATTACAGGCCAGTCAGTTTGACATGCATTGTATGTAAGCTACGGGAAAGCATTCTTTCTGATTATATTAGACATGTTTTCGAAATTAATAACTGGTTTGACAGGAGGCAGTTTGGGTTTAGGAAAGGTTATTCGACTGAAGCTCAGCTTATAGGATTTCAGCAAGATATAGCAGATATCCTGGATTCAGGAGGCCAAATGGTCTGTATTGCGATTGACCTATCTAAGGCATTTGATAGGGTAGATAATGGAAGACTACTGGCAAAAATGAGTGCAATTGGACTAGAAAAAAGAGTGACTGAATGGGTGGCTATATTTCTAGAAAATAGAACTCAGAGAATTAGAGTAGGCGAAGCTTTATCTGACCTATTCCATCGTCGCCATAAGACATATCTGTTTCGGTGCGACGTAAAGCAAATAGCAAAAAAATAAAATAAAAAAGACAATCATCTATATTAGATGGGATGATATCTGTACATGTTTCAGCCTATCTAAAGGCCATCCTCAATAGAAACTCAAATATTACATTTATGCAAACAAATAAAAACACTGATGAAGTATGTGGAATCAACATACAATGATCATGATTGATATATTAAAAACATGATGAGGTAGAAAAATTCTCCCATCTAAAAAATCCTGTTTGGGTGAGATAAAACTTAGTAATACTTTTTAAGGAGTGGAACACTGTGTTCCGCAGCATAGTGAAACTGTCAATAAAGGGAATAATAAGTGTGCATCATTTGTTAAGAGGCCGTCGTCTCAAATGGTATGACCTTGTCGGTCACATGTCACATTGCAATGAGAAGGTCTCACTATGCTGCGCAACACAGTGTTCCACTTTTTTTAAAATATTAGCAAGTTTTATGTCAACCAAACAGGAATTTTTAGATGAGAGGATTTTTCTACCTCAACATGTTTTTAATATGTTAATCATGATCATTGTATTTTAATCCACACACTTCATCAGCGTTTTTATTCGCTTGCATAAATGTAATATTTGAGCTTCTACTGAGGATGGCCTTTAGATAGGCTGAAACATGTATAGATTTCGTCCCATCTAACATAGATGGTTCTTTTGTATTGAAAAAGAGGTTTATATAGGACTTTTTATTTATAAAGCAAGCTTTCGTTTGTGAGCAAAAGCACATAAATAATAACCCCAGTCTTCCAATACACATGTATGCAAAAATCACGAAAAAACCCTGTAGCAACAGCCCAACAGTTGGAGCAAGGGAACTTCCATATTACAACAAAGTGGATTAAAAAATGGAGAGAGGAAACAACTCCTGCTCTTCCCGATTTCCTGGACATGAAGAGGAAGGCGCATTGGATTTGCGCTTCCTCCAAGAACTTGGGTGACTCTTAAACAGATTTAGGACAAACCATGGAAGATGTGGCTACCTCCTACACAAGTACGGCAAAGTGCAATCACTGGCATTCGATTGTGATGCGGCTCAACACACTATCCAGCACATAGTGATAATACCCTCAACGTCTGTACCATGGATGTATTAATGAGTGGCTGCTTCGTCTGAACAATCCACCCTTAAAGTCTAATAGTTTGTTTTTATTACCCTGTTGCATTCTGTAATTAAAACATTTTATTTCATGTACAGTATAATACGATATGCTAAATAAACAATCTTAAAATCTGTTTAAGAAATTGGAAATTTATTGAATATCTCCCTTGGTAGATTATTCTGATCCCTAACTCCTCTTCCTATAAACAAATATTTAGCATAATTTGTCCTCCTGAATTTCAGCTTTACCTTTATATTATGATCTTTCCTACTTTTAAAGACACCGCTCAACCTTATTTGTCTACTGATGTCATTCCACGCCATCTCTGCACTGAGAGCTTGAAACATACAGTTTATTTGAGCAGTTTGTATCCTTACTCCAGAGTCATTTTCAACCACCTTAGTCTGGGTCTCCCTCTTGCCCTACGTGGTACCTACATGCCAATGTAAACTTTTAAAACTGTATGTTTGTTCTTGCAATTTGTTCATTTAATATGCTATTATTTTTATACCATAGTTATACAAGCTTCTACTACAATAACATGTACTTTACATTTCAATAAAATGTTAGATCTATAACCCACACTGAAATATTCTTGTCTCAATTGGCAGCCCGCTGTGCTCTCTTGATTACGTTATTTGGCCTGCACATAAGTTTGAGTCTGACACCCCTGGTATAGAATACCATTACAAATCTTAAGTTTTTAACTGTTGTAACATTTCAGTACTTCCATTATGAACATTAAACTTTGAATTCTACATTATCACTTTTTTTAAATTCAATCATATGCTAATCTAATTGGCTAAATTTTCTACAGCACTAAATTTCAGTATCATAACAGTTATTGATTTAAATACACTGGCAGAAAAGGAAAACCCAAACACCAACAAGGAGTTGTGGTAGATAAACAAATCCGGGAAACGTGTGCACATCTAAAAGATGATGCCTATTCATATCTGTGCGCTAGTCGATGAAGGGTAGTGTCACCATGACCTTGCAAAGCAAGTTTGTACATTTCGTGAACATATGTCATCGTCCGGTGTTGACGTTGTGAGGTAGGTGTGAGTCGAACATGCTTTTAAGGAACTGAAGAAGGCTGTAACTGCAGCTTACCAAGTTTGAACAGGGCGGTGTAATAGGGCTATGAGATGGTGGACGTTCTTTCTGCAATATTGCACAAAGATTTGTCATGCAGGTCTCCTCAGTTCTGCATCGGTGTTTACAACAACAGTCATGGGAAGGCCCGGTCTCACGAAGACCGGGGTCTGGGCACACACAGGGCGCTCTGGAGAGGGAAGACTACCGTATTCGCCACGTGGCTGTGGTGGATCACATTGCACCTGCAGCAGCCATTACAGTACCAGTGACACAGCAAACTGTAACAAATTGATTACCAGAGGGACAGCTCCGATCCAGACGTCCTGTAGCATTCATGCCACTAACTCCGAATCACTACCATCTGCGACTTCACTGATGTCAAGTTAGAGCTCACTGAAGGGCAGAGTGGAGATCTGTTGTGTTCTCAGATGAGAGCCATTTCTGTCTTGGTGCCAATGATGGCCATAGTTTGGTAGGAATCAGGCCAGGCGAGTGCTTGGAACCAAGCAGTCTGTGGTATCAACACACTGGACCTACACCAGGAGTTTTGGTCTGGGGAGCGATTTCCTTTGACAGCAGGAGCACTGACTGATTGATGCCAATGACAGAAAACTTGACCAAAAATGGTGAATAAGTTAATCTGGGAATTACAACTGAATCAGAAAGTGATGGAACAAACAATATGACGATGATGATGATAATGATGATGATGCTTGTTGTTTAAGGGGGCCTAACATCGAAGGTCATTGCCCCCACAAACAATATAGAGGGGGATATATTTCAGACGTGGTGCTAATAAATCCAGATGATCACTATCAATAACCTGAAGTGATCATGAAGATCTTTTCTGTTGTAGTTGAAAATAAATGTGAGGGAATATAAAGCTGTGAAAGTAAGACTATTATGCAATATCATATGGCTGATAAAAGAGACGAAGGGGAGTTTTTAAAATTGATTAACCATGAGTTAAAAATGGTGTAAAAAATTAAACAGAGTAAGGGATGGCATTTAATGAAATTGTTGGGAAGTGTTAAAACAGATGTTGTAGGTACTTTTTAAAAGTAGTAAGGAATGGTAAAGACCCACTGTATTATAACAGAGGTGCAGGTTAGAAAGAATTTTTTTTTTTGCTTTACGTCGCACCGACACAGATAGGTCTTATGGCTACGATGGGACGGGAAAGAGCTAGTAGTTGGAAGGAAGCGGCCTTGGCCTCATTTAAGGTACAGCCACAGCATTTGCCTGGTGTGAAAATGGGGAAACCACGAAAATCCATTTTCAGGTCTGCCGACAGTGGGGTTCGAACCTACTATCTCCCGAATACTGGATACTGGCCACACTTAGGAAATTTAATTCAACAAAAGTCAGCCAAGGAGAACATGATGGCAAGCATATTTGACAGCCATATGACATTTAGGCACTAATGGACATATATGTATGGGTACTTTAAGGCACGTCGGCGGATGCAGAGTTGGTTTCGTCCCTTAAGAGGCCACGGCTTGCCCGTGGTCCAACAGCTCTGCACTGTGACTGGCCAACCGAGCAGTGGAAAGTTGGCCACGGCTCTACCGTGGCTCTAAGCCTCTGCATTCGGGAGACGGACCTGGGGCACAGTGCTGGACTTCACGCCTGGCTCCACCCGTCGGCTGTCCTGAGAATTGTTTTCCGTGGTTTTCCATTCTCCTGCACTAAGGCGAATGCCGGGACAGTTCGTAGTATAGGCCACGGCCGCCCACCCCCTCACCTTCTCCGCGCATCTCCTTCACCGTAACAAATCTCCCGGCATGAGAGAAGGCGTCACCGTCTAAGAGGCTTGCCTCCCCCTTCAGGGGAGTAATGAAAACGTTTAGTAGTAGTACTTTAAGGCAGATACAAGTTCCAGGAAGTACACTCCAGAGCACATTAATGAAATATGAGAATGTATGGGTGAGGACTTCAAGAAAGAATAATAATTCAGTCAGCAATATGCAAAGGTAGTTGGATGTAAGATTAATTTCCAGGTTGAGTATGTGACTAATGTAGGCACTGACCTGCTCCATGGCTAAATGGTTAGCGTGTTGGCCTTTGGTCACAGGGGACCCGAGTTTGATTCCCGCCAGGGTCAGGAATTTTAACCATCATTGGTTAAATTCCCTGGCACTGGGGCTGGGTGTATGTGTCGTCTTCATCATCATTTCATCCTCATTTGGAAGCGCAGGTCGCCTACGGGTGTCAAATCAAAAGACCTGTACCTGGTGAGCCAAACATGTCCTTGGACACTCCTGGCACTAAAAGCCACATGCCATTTCAAAGTTGTGAAATTTACCTATGACAATAAGGTAAGGTAAGGGTGTATTCTGCCCGAAGTCAGGTCCGAACCTCCGCAGAGGTGTGCCTGCTTTGGAGTTTACGCACGGTAGGGTGGCCGGTTCCTTTCCGCTCCTCCATTGCCTTACCCATCCAAATCTTGACCACGCCCAATGTTGCTTAACTTCGGAGATTTCATGGGGTCCGGTGTTTCAACACGGCTACGGCCGTTGGCTACGACAATAAAGACATTTACAAAAAAAAAAAAGATACGAAAGCTTAAAGCTAGAAAAGCAGTTGGGTTTGTTAAGAACTCAGGGCAATCAGTTGGAATACGCTGCCATATCTGAAATAATTATTTGATTACTGTTTGTAAGAAGGAGCTCTAGCGCCATTGTATAAAGGAAAGGGTGATAAACATCTTTCTTTCTTTCTTTCTTAATCTGCTTTCCCTCCAGGGTTGGTTTTCCCTCGGACTCAGCGAGGGATCCCACCTCTACCACCTCAAGGGCAGTGTCCTGGAGCGTGAGACATTGGGTCTGGGGATACAACTGGGGAGGATGACCAGGAACTCGCCCAGGCAGCCTCACCTGCTACGCTGAACAGCGGCCTTGATCGGGGGTGGGAAGACTGGAAAGGATAGACAAGGAAGAGGGAAGGAAGCGGCTGTGGCCTTAAGTTAGGTACCATCCTGACATTTTTCTGGAGGGGAAGTGGGAAACCTTGGAAAACCACTTCCAGAATGACTGAGGCAGGAATCGAACCCACCTCTACTCAGTTGACCTCCCGAGGCTAAGTGGACCCTGTTCCAGCCCTCGTACAACTTTTCAAATTTTCGTGGCAGAGCCGGGAATCGAACTTGGCCTCCGGGGGTGGCAGCTAATTACACTAGCCACTACACCACAGAGGCGGGCGGTGATAAACATAAAGCAGAAAATTACAGGCCAGGCAGTTTAACATGTGTTGCATGTAACCTTTGGTTTGATAGAAGGCTGTTCACGTTAAAGGAAAGGTTATTCCAGTGAGGCCCAACTTGTGGGATTCCAACATGATATACCAGTAGCAGATAATTTAGATTCAGGTCGAATGGACTGTATCCATCCAAGTTGGTGGTGGTCGTGATTATTGTTTTAAGAGGAACCGGGCAACCATCCTCTATTAAAACTAATCAGAGGGAAGAAATGGAAGGGATCCGACACTTCAAAGAGAGAAGTAAGATGAGGGCCATGAAGACTGTTAAACTGAAAGTCTCTCTAGACCGCAAAAACAACACACATGCATGCGTGCACTGCACCTGCATTATGATCAATCATCATTTTGTAATTACAAGTCCCCTCCCATTGGTTGATCCTGGTGTGTAATGGCATTAGTACCAATATAATGGTCCGTTATTGGACATTATAAATTTTCCAGCTAACTCATTCTTGGTTGCCTGCGTTTCGCCCTCGTGTGCTAAGTTAGGCTCGTCTGTTGGGACTTAGCACACCACCCAAGACGCAATGCTAGTGCATACCGTGGGGGTTATTCTTATTACTCAAATAGTTGTTTCATTCTCCCCGTGAGGGGACCGTGCCACCAGTCCAACAAAGGGACTCTTTGGCCGATTACATGTACAAGAATGTGTTGTAAAATGTTTTATATGATTGTGTGCTGATAACACAACTTGTGGGAAAAAAGAAAAAAAAAGAAAAAAAAGAAAAAATCTTCCTTTGTAGAACACATCAGCAAAAATAAAAGTCTGTTTCTTGAAGTACGAATCACTACAAACTTAACATAAGAACAGTAAACATTGTTTTCTTGAAGAGAAAGTATATGGAATGAAATTATAAACAAGATCGGAATGGATATGTGCAAGCGATGACATAAAATTATTAACCAATTCTTGTCCAAGTGAAAAAGCCACATACACTGAACACAAATGTAATCGGAGATGGCGGTGGTATCGCCTTTAATTCCACTAAATGTGTAAGGTGGCAATGGAAAAGTAACCGGAATAAGAACCTCAGTCAGAATTGTGCGATCTGTAGTGGTCCATAACTTTATGTGCGTTTAGCTTTAGTTGTGGGCTGAGGTTGATGGTGGAAAGAGGTGTTTGATTAAAGGTGTTGATTGGTTGGTAAGGATGGCGGTGGCGAGAGGAGAAAGGCTAATTGCTTCGAAAGGTTCAGATGAGCTGCGGGAAACAGCATTCTGTAAATAACGAAGACGAATAGAATGGATATGGGAAAGAATTGTTGGGAATGTATAAAGGTTATTTACTACTTCGAGTCTTGTTTCTGGTCTGAGGCGATAAGCCAGTCGAATAGCGTGACGGTCTAGTTTTAATATGTCGAGGTATCGGAGAAGGGGGGCGGAGATCCAGGATAAGGAGGCGTACGTGATAACAGGCCGAACAAAAGCTTTGTACGTATTAATAATCTGTGTTGCTTTTAATCCCCAGGTTTGACCTAACAACCAGCGGAGGAAGTGAAACCCGCGGGATGCCTTTTTGTAAATCTGGTCCAAATGTATATTCCATTTTAAATTATTTTGGAAAGTGATGCCTAAGTAGGTAAGAGTGGTGGTTTCGGTAAGGGGTTGATCATGTAAGGATAGGTAAATTTGGTTAGTAGGATGGCATCTACGTTTACGATTGCGAAAAATTATAAATTGTGTTTTACTTACATTGATTTTGATGTACCAACGATTCAGCCATTGTTCGAGCTCATTTAAGTAGGTTTGTAATCGGGATTGCAGGTATTGGTTATTAGTTCCTAGAGCCAGTATTGCTATGTCATCAGCGAATTGATATAATCTGAGTGGAGGAAGAGGTTGGGGAATATCGGCACAAAACAAGATATACAAAAGCGGTGACAATGGACTACCTTGTAGGACTCCTGCTTTAATAGGAAAGGGGTAGGATAATGTATTATGAATATTGATTTGGGCTGTGTGGGATTTAAGAAAGTTGACGAGGAAACGGATGATCGTCATAGGTAGAGGGAGGTGACGAAGTTTAAATATCAGTCCGTCGATCCATACCTTGTCAAAGGCTTTCTCAACGTCTAGACTAATAAGGGCTGCGCGGTTTTTGGGAGGTAAATATTTTGTGAGGGATGCAGAGATATGAAAGAGGTGGTCATGTGTGGAGTGCTGAGGGCGGAAACCGGCTTGCGATTGTGGTATGAGATGTAGGGAATTGAGATAGCAATATATACGGCGAGCGAGGATAGTTTCTAAGATTTTAGAATACACTGTTAGAAGGCTAATAGGACGATATGAATTTAGGAGGGATGGTAGTTTTTTAGGTTTTAAAAATAACAAAATAGTAGCATGTCCCCAATGGGCAGGAAAGAATCCAGTATGGAGAATGATAGTATATACTGCACTTAGGAGGTGTAGGAAGGGATGTGGAGCTTCTTTGATGTGTCGGTAAGTAATCTGATCTAGACCAGGGGCTGTGTTTTGTTTTTGGTCCTGAGTACGTCTTTTATATCTTGTACGGTAATAGGAGCATTTAAGGGATGTTGGTAATCAGGGGCGAAAGGAGGTTCAAAACTAGGTCGAAGAGGAGGTTGAGTGATATCCGCATATTCGGTTATTACAGCGTGGTCAGGATGGTAGAAATGGGGGTCGGAAGACGGCGAGAAAATTACTCTATAATGATCTGCGAAAATGTCGGCCTTTACTTTAGGATCACTGGGTGCGGATTTGTTATGTATTATTGGATAATGGGGGTAGGATTTCTTTATGTGTGTCAGTTGTTTTAATTTGGTCCAATATTTGCGAGTATCAGTCGTGTTGGATAATTCCGTACAAGTATTTGCCCAGGCTTTTCGTTTCATAGCCTTGATGAATGAACGAGCATGTCTAAGGGTAGTTCTATGTTCGCGGAGGGTATTTGGGTCACGGGTGCGGAGGTATGCCTTGCAAAGGTCGTGGGAATATTTTAATAGCTGGAGTGCTTTAGGTGGGAGGGGAGGTTTGGAGGGATGGGAGGTGTGGCGAGGAATATGCAGTCTGTCGGCAGTAATTAGTGCGAATTCTAATGTCTTAATTACGTCATGTAATTCATGCTGTGATGTAGGTGGGTCGGTATTGCGTATTTTGTCTGTTATTGTTTGCCTGTATGCTACCCAGTCGGTTCGATTATACTGTCTGACTGGTGGAGGACATTGGATATGTTGATATGGACTGGTTAGTACATTGGTTACGGTTAATAGGGCAGGGACATGGTCACTGCCGATTGAAGGTAGCATAGTGATGTCACAGTTCGTTGCTAGGTTAGGGGTGAGGATTACAATGTTAGGGGTCGTTTGTGATATAGGGCGGGTGGGGGAGGGGAAGGGTAAGTCAACACCCCGGATATCATGTAATAGTTGGTCGTAGATGGTTTGTTGTTGTTGCGTATATGACGTAATGTTAAAATCTGCGATGATAATGTACGTAATGTATTTACGATCGATGTATTCCACAAATTTGGTTGGTGGGGAAGAACCTGGAGGTATATAAATTGTTGCTAGAGCTATTATTTGATTTCCAATCGTGATTTCCGTGGAGGCATCATCATCATAAGGTTGGTTCATTCCCACTCCTCAGGAGAGGAGGGGGCGGGCCACCAGCTCAACTAAGGAGCTCTTTGGCCATTAGGAAAAGAAAAGAACATAGAAATAGACAATATTATAGAAAGTATCTATTGTACATACCGAAAAGGAGAATATGATAGAAGTGGCGCAGGGTGATCGGGACAACGAGTCGGGGCCCAGGGGAGACCCGCAAAGCACCCCGCACGAAGAAAACCCCCGCGAACACCGGAGAAAACGGAGACAAGGAGTTTATTCTTTGGAAGTTATCTCGGGCGCGTATGTGGATAAGATGTTACATAGTATTACAAAAGTACATTACAAATATTAAGCCGTAGAAAGAGACGGGTTCATTGATATTTGGGAGGAAGAAGCGGGATAGTAGTGTAAGTTACTGAGGTGTAAGAAGAGGGGGTTGTGGAAGGAAATGAGAGTATGGAGTAGGATAACATTGTAAGAGAAGATAGTAGAGGGTAGTGGTCATGTTAGTAACGGAAGTGGCATAGAGACGGAGGAGGTCCAAAATCTGGAGAGGGGGTAGGACGAAAGGTGGTTGTGAAACAGGAAGGTTGACTGTGGGTGACGGTGGGGAGGGTCGCGTGACTGGAGGAGAACGAAGAGGAGGGGTAGGAGAGAACAGGGGGCCTGCACGAAGTGAGGAGCGGGAAGGTTCCACTCGATACGCTCGCCGGCGAAAACGGATTCCAGTCGCAAGGAGATGATCGACGTCGGCAGCAGATGAAAGTTGTAGACGCATCATGAATTATGTTACGTCCACCATCGACGCAACCGCCTTCGGACCGTAATATCCTGTATAGCTGCGTCGTTCGCGGTGTGGAACCAAGTATACCAGCTGACGTCATCGCCCAGGAACTCCGCCAGACAGGTCTGCCCGTGCGAAGAGCGTTTCGCATCCACAACGTTGACGGTCCGACCTTCTTAGTCAGACTCCATCTTCCAACTTCCGAAGACGCTCAACGCCTCATCGACCACGGGATAAACTTCTATGGCCGCCACCATCGAGCTGAACCATCTCGCTCGCCTCCTCAAACCTCGCCCCGAAATACCACACATCGTCGCCGTCCCCGGCCTGCCCCTTCTCCTCAACTACCTAGTCCACATCTCCGACCTCATCCACCCCCACCCCGTTACTTTTCGCCACCATCGCCAACCTCTCACGTCCTTAGCCTTCTACTCACTTCTCTTGTTAACTTCTCTTCCTTCTATCACATCCTTGCAGCTCATCTTATCCCTTGCAACCTTGGTTAAACCTTCCCTTCTTGGCTTCTCTCCTATACAAGTATTTGTAAATCTGTCCACAAAGCACTAAATAACCTACACATCCGTTATTCTCATCTCCTTAACTTCTTCATACCGCATTACCCACCTACCTCATTTCTCACATCTCCCAGTTCTCTTCACTTCTGACGGCCTGAGCGAGGGCGTCACCCTCTGAGAGGCCCGACCCACCCTTCGGGCGGGGAATGAAAACATGAAAACTGTACCGGGCGGTACACCTCCACGCCGCTAATTCAAACTTTGCGCCAGTTGAAACTCCTCTACTGGAGGAAGTCTGAACTTTATCTAATGTGTTAATTTTCAAGTTTCTCAGAAGATGTCACTACTTGTAAATTATGAAGTTTCTGAACTGGGTCGTTTTCGATGTATTTTTGTTTTGCCTGTAGTAAGAAGTGTGGACATTCTCTTCCAGATGGCACTACCGAAGAATTACAATTATGCACCCTAGTGCGAAGTGAAAGAACTATGTTTTTGGAGAAATTTTGTGTTCATAAGTTTGTTCTTTGTTAAATTTCCTTCAGTCATTGTTTGTGTTGGCAATGTTAATCCTTTCGTTCCGCCAGGTTTGAAATTAGCCAATCCCGAATTTCTTTAATTAATTTATGACCAATCAGGTGTATCTTCTTCAATTTGGATATGTTGCTTAACCCTAGCCAATAAAATTCTTGTGGGAGGGTGTTCTCATTCCTGAAACGCCTCGAACTTTCCGCGAGGGTTTATAAACTGCTGATTTTCGGGTCTCCGGGCCACTTCAGTAACAGCTATCAGTGTGTAAAGTACGTAGAAGGGGGCGGGAAGCGCCTCTTTCTTCGGGCAGCAGTTCAACCACAATGTAATGGCCGTTTAATAACTTTTTTCTTGCTAGCTCAGCAGTTTAACTCTCGGGGCAGGTCCGAAGCCTTTTACCATGTAACCTTCCTTTAAAATGTAAAAACACTTGGTATCTATTCTATCTTTTTAAACTACAAATTGGGATAGAGAGTGCTTAACCCTCTCGAGCTCCCACTCATATTGCATTGAGGTGAACTTATTTTCACAACCGTTTCTTCCTTAACGTAATGTAAATCGTTTTTTATATAAGTCACCTCTTTAGGATGGGATTAGCCCTTGCATTAACGGCCTAGTGCCAAATAGGTTTTAAATAAAGTGTAGTAGGAGTGCAAGAACGCCTCCTCTCAAGTTGGTATTTTAGAGGCCATGTAATATTTCTGTTTCTTCACTGATTAGGCCTCAGTAGGTTGGGTATTCTTACCCCTGTGTATGTGTCCTTAGAGGACAGCTTGAAAGTGGAGTTTGGTGTGGCCTTTGATAGGCTCGAAACTAAGAGCGAGTTGCTCTTTTCTTAAAATTTGTTTCTGTATGCCTCGAGGAGGCTTTACTGTGTAATTGGGAGCAAGTGCTCCAGGGCATGAATGGGGTCTTCTGCCCCTTTGTTGAATTCTGTATATCGTAAGGTTGGGCTTATAGCTCAAGAATTGTGTGTCTGGATCTCAGAGCCCAAATCCTGTAATCACTGTAATTTTACATTTTCAAATTGGGTTTCGGCTACTAAGTACCTGTTCTATTTGTTATTTCTTAATCTTGAAAAGAAAATATAACCTTGTTAAATTTTATCTTAACTTTAATTTCGTAGTTTGAGACCTGTTCACCCCCACACCTTCTTTCACCTCTGCACATCCACGAAAACTTGGTAACAAGTGGCAGCAGAGCGTGGTTGAATGGGTCTCAATTTAGCCCCGTTTGACGGCTAAACATTGCTTTGATTACAACTCTAAATATTTTCTCAGTTGCTGGAATTTTTGATTTTTCCTTTTTCAAAATTGTTCTGTCATCATGCCCGGCCATGGCGATGTTCTCCATCTTAACTATTTGCGCAAGGAGGAGTTGTTCTATGAATTAACTATTAGAAACGTGCAATCTGGAGGCACGGTTGCGGTAGACACAAATAAGCTTAGAGAGTCCCTTGATTTGCCCATTTCCATCCCCACTTTGGGAGAGAAAGAAATTGACGACTCTCCTTCCACGATCACTGACAATACTACTGAGCTAGCATCTGTAGTTAGTTTTTTTGAAGAAAATGATCCTTCTCCTAATCAAATTAAACGTGTGCAAGCCAGATTATTTCATTTTTCTAATAGAGTTAACGATCTGTTGTCTCTGAAGTTGAATGACGTTCAGAGGAAGGAAGCTAGTGTGGTTCTCGAAAATCTTTCTGAATTGTCTAGTAAAGTGACCCAATTGTTAACTGGGGAAGTTCCTCCCAAAACCGATCAACCCTCTACGGCGAATGTAGGTAGCGAGGAAGAGCCTCCTAAGGGAGACGCCAATAGGAAAACCGTTGGAGCTCAAACAACCTCTGCCCCATTGGACAACGAGTCTGAACGCCGTACCTCGTTGAATAATGTACGTTCTGAATTAACTTCTTTGCCACTTAAACCTTTACCTACTATGTCACCTGGGTTCAGCAGCTTGCTTCATCCATTAGCAATGTTGCTCAGAGGTATCTCTAAGTTTTCTGTTAACACTGCCAGTTAAGTTATTTCATTCTTAAGGTTTTTAGTTGAATTTCAGGATCATGCCCTTGTTTTTTCTCTTTCTCCATGTCAGATTTTGCAAATCATCTATTCCTATGCAATTGGTATTCTCTCAGACAAAATAGTAAGAGCCATTGCCGAGCAATCATCTATTGAAGACTTCCACGCCCACTTGCTAGCTAACTTCATTCCGGCTAGGGCAAGGTCCTCACTTATTCAGAAGTACTATTATCGTGTACAGCGGTTGGATGAAAACTTGGAAGATTTCATCCAAGATATTAAGTTCTATACTAGGGTGTTTGCTCTTCACTTCCCTGAAGATCAGATTGTACAGGCTATTGTGGAAGGCATTTCACCATCCTATAGGTCATATTTGTGTTTCGCGACGTGCCCGCAAACCTTCTCTGAACTTGAAGCATTGGCCGTCTCAGCGGAAGGAGTTAGATACGCCGATTCCTTGCGTGTCGCGAAAGAACCCCCTCCTTCTTTTAGTAATCCTCGGCCTCCACCTCGCCGAGCAGTCACACCCCGTAAATGTTATGCTTGCGGGTCGCCTGACCATCTTCGCAATAAATGTCCATTGGTCAAATCTAGTAGGGTAAATAATGGAGCTGGTTCATCACAAGGTTGTTTTAAATGTGGGGCTTTCTCACATATCGCCAAGAATTGCCCAAATTCAAATAGCACCCCCTCCTGCTCAACTTCTGGTGCAACTTCCACCAATGTCACTAATAATAAGTGACTAGCGGCTTCGGCTGAGTCGACTAATTCAGCTTCCCAAGGCTCAGCCCCTGGTAAACAGGTCGAAAATTCAGGGAAAATTCAGTTTTCAAATTCATCTTTTGAATGCCCCAAAGAATGTCTTAGGATTGCGGCGGACGCCCCCGCACCTGTGCCTTTTCTCAAAATTGAGTTAAATAGTGAGCCTGTAACAGCTCTATTAGATTCCGGCAGTGCTTGTTCTATTATTTCGGCTGAATGGTATTCAAAATTGAAATCTGTTTGTAAGCTTCCTGACTATTGTTCGTCTTCGGTCCAATATGTTTCGGCTAATTCATCTCCATTAGAAATTCTAGGTTCTTTAAATGTCAAAATTCGTATTTTTAAATTTACTTGGAAAGTTAAATTGTTTGTGGCCAAGCACTTGTCTTGCCCCATTATATTGGGAGCTGACTTCATTTCTCACACCGGTCTAGTGCTCGACCTTCAGAGTAAGTCGTGCACATTCAAATTTGCTTCCAATTGTAAAATCCCCTTGTTAAAGTGTAATTCTGTATCATGTTCCTCTATTTCGCCTACCCAGGATGAGATGTTGTTAGACCTTAGACATCTACCTGAGGAGCAGGCTGATAGTATTCGTAAGTTATGTCAGTCGTTTCCAGAGGTGTTCTCTGATAATCTTGGTGTTACTGACCTTATTGAATACAAAATTGAGGTCACGGATTCGATTCCGGTCCGTTTTCCATCATATAGGCTGTCTCCACCTAAAATGAAGGCTCTGAAAGAAATTATTGATCAAATGTTGAAGGATGGTATTATTAGGCCCTCTAAGTCGGCGTATTCTTCGCCTATTTTTCTAGTCCCGAAACCCCAAGGTGGCTTCAGGCCTGTCATTGATTATAGGGCTCTCAATCGGAAGGTGTTGTTACAATCTGTGACCCTTCCTGACCTTCATTCTTGTTTTTCATGGTTTCGTAAGGCCAAGTTCTTCACCATCTTGGATTTAAACCAGGCTTATAATCAAATTCCCCTAGCCGAAGAGTCTAAACACCTTACAGCGTTTGCCACGGATTGGAATTTGTATGAATACAACCGCGTGCCTTTCGGGCTCCCCACGGGAGCAGCTGTACTCACTAGATTGCTAGATAGGGTCTTCTCCGATATCAAATTCGAGTACTTGTATCACTACCTTGATGATGTCGTCGTATTTTCGGAGACTTTTGAAGAACATCTAGATCATCTGCGAGAAGTTCTCAACCGCCTTCGTAAGGCCGGGTTAACTGTGAAGTTGTCCAAGGTTGCCTTTGCTAAGCCCTCCATGTCATTCCTAGGGCATATTGTGTCACCTGATGGTGTTGCAGTCGATCATTCTAGAACACAGGCCATCCGTGATTTTAAACCTCCTAAGGACATCAAAGGTATCGCCAGGTTCATTGGTATGGTGAATTTCTTCAGGAAGTTTATTCCTAACTTCGCTAATAGAGCGGCGCCCTTAAACCTTCTTCGTAGGAAAGGCATCAAATTTGAGTGGGGACCTTCTCAACAAGCCGCTTTTGAAGATCTTAAATTAGCTCTCTGTAATGCCCCTGTCCTTGCTATGCCTGATTTCTCGAAGAAATTCATCGTCCAAACCGACGCGTCGTCGTCGGCGGTAGCTGCAGTCCTTCTTCAAGAGACTGAACTAGGGAGGCGACCCATCGCCTATGCATCTAGGACTCTATCGGCTCAAGAAGCCAAGTATTCCATCTATGAGCTCGAAGGTTTGGCAGTCTTATTTGCCTTAGAAAAGTTCCGTCTCTATCTTGAACATGTCAAGTTCGACCTGGAGACGGATAATCAAGCTTTAAGCCGGGTCTTAGGTAGGCCGCGTCGTACTGGTCGTATAGCCCGTTGGGCCATCCGAATTTCTGCCTTCCAATTTGATGTTAGGCATATCAGAGGTACTGAAAATGTTGTCGCAGACTGACTCAGCCGTATGTTTTCCAACGACGTCGAGACCCAGGAACTGGTCGATAGTTCATCACCTCCCGAATCCATACTACCTGAGGTTAATGCCATCTTAACAGATTCTCCCATGCTCTTTAGGGACATTGAGAAATACCAACGTGAAGATCCGACGCTGGCTCCGATAATGGAAACTCTTTCTTCTGGGGAACATGTTGTCCCTTACGTACTGAGGAATGGTGTGTTATGTTGCCCTTCGAGGCATGATAAGATGATGAAAGTTGTCGTTCCAGCTGTTCTTGTACCTATGATCTTCAAGTACTATCATGAGACCCCATTACGGGGGGCATCTAGGCATCTTTAAAACTCGTGAAAAGATTCGTGAAAGGTTCATCTGGAAAGGTATGGACGGTGAAATCCGTGAACTAGTAAAGGCTTGTAAATCCTGCTTGCTTAGTAAACCAACCATGTCCACCAAGGTAGGCCTGTTGTCTTCTCACCAAGCGTCGCGCCCTATGGAACGCCTGTATATTGATTATGTAGGACCCTTCCCCCAGTCGAAGGGAAATGCCAACAAGTTCATCTTTGTATGTGTAGATGGTTTTACAAGATTTTCCTGGTTATTTCCGACTAAGCTGGCTACCGCTCTGTCCACCATTACTTGTCTAAATTCTGTCTTTGCTTCTTTTGTTCCGCGTCAATATATTGTGTCTGATAATGCTAAGGCTTTCACATCTAATCTTTTTCGTAAATTCTGTTTTGACCTGTCCATCTCTCATGTGACAACTTCTGCTTATTACCCTCAACCATCTCTGGCTGAACGGGTTAATCGTAATCTCAGGTCGGCCCTTATCGCCTATCATCATGAAGATCATTCTAGGTGGGACACGTCCCTGCATTGGTTAGCTTTTGCTTTGAACTCGGCGGTTCATGAATCTCATAAGTTTACGCCAGCTTCGTTGATGTTCAAGTTTGTTCCCAACACGCCGCTCTCTAACCTCTGGTCTCTGAGTGACATTCTACCCGAGACAATAGATCCAGATAATATTAAAGATCTTTGGAAGAAGGCTAAAGCCAATCTTAAAGTGTCTCATGAAAAGGTTAGGGAAAGATATGATCGTGGACGTAGACCCACCAATTTGAAGGTAGGTGACCAGGTGATGGTCAAAAATGTTGTTCCCACGGGCAAGCTTGCCCCCAGATTCCATGGGCCGTGTACTATTCTCGACTTCCTTACACCCGTTACTTTATTGTTAAGTAATCCAGCTACCGAGAGGATATTTAGGGTTCACCTGTCGCAGGTGAAACCTGTATAATTTCTGTGCTAACTTGCTTCATATAATTTTGAAAGAAATAGGAAGGTTATATTTTTTGAGGGGTTTCACTTTTAAGGCCTTCTGCCCTTTCAATAATATTTTTTTTATATTTAAGCATTTATTGTAAAACTTCCCCGATCAGTTAAACTGCCATCCTGTCCTTACCACGGCCATTACCACGCTCCCGTCTCCTCCTAACATAACACACAGTGGCTTGTATATGAAATGAATATCTTCACGCCGCTGGCCCCTCAAGCTCTCCACAAAGCCTGTGCCCTCAAATACAATCATTCTGGTCAAACAAAATTCTGCCGCCGAGCTTTAATGTTTCAGTGCCCCCGCAGCAGCGCGGCGCCGTACCACTACTGAGGCAGGGTACGGGCCCGCCCTTCTCCAGTGAGGCCAACCTGTGTACGGCGAGCCGGAGTCCTCCTCCCGGCCAAGGCTGATGTGCGGCGCACAACCTGTAACTGGCCCGCGACCTGCATGTTCGCCGCGGGCGCGGCGTGCTTCGACTCCACTACTCCTCTCATAGTGCGGGCGAGCGGTATCTCAGGGTACTTAAGGGGTCCGAGCGGCCTCCTCTGGACACAAGCAGCAGCGGCCGGTCTGGCCGTCTAACTTAATCAACCTTGGATATATGTAATCAGCTACATGGACATTTAACATCAACAATTACTACATTTTTGAATTCAACTGCAATATTTGGTGGACTTAGAAAATTTTTCTTCACTTTCAAGAATTAAAAGTTTCCTTCTGAATTCAACTTCTACAAGCATAAAGACACTAATTCAAAAGTTACTACAAGAATTTTGAACCTGGATCCAATCATTTACAAAATCTTTTTTCCCGAAATTAATGTCTATATCAACATCTTAACTTGAACTTTGTTTTCAAACAAATTTGATGTGTTACCCCTTGGAGGAACTTGGGGGGGGGGAGGAGGTCTGTACCGGGCGGTACACCTCCACGCCGCTAATTCAAACTTTGCGCCAGTTGAAATTCCTCTACTGGAGGAAGTCTGAACTTTATCTAATGTGTTAATTTTCAAGTTTCTCAGAAGATGTCACTACTTGTAAATTTTGAAGTTTCTGAACAGGGTCGTTTTCGATGTATTTTTGTTTTGCCTGTAGTAAGAAGTGTGGACATTCTCTTCCAGATGGCACTACCGAAGAATTACAATTATGCACCCTAGTGCGAAGTGAAAGAACTATGTTTTTGGAGAAATTTTGTGTTCATAAGTTTGTTCTTTGTTAAATTTCCTTCAGTCATTGTTTGTGTTGGCAATGTTAATCCTTTCGTTCCGCCAGGTTTGAAATTAGCCAATCCCGAATTTCTTTAATTAATTTATGACCAATCAGGTGTATCTTCTTCAATTTGGATATGTTGCTTAACCCTAGCCAATAAAATTCTTGTGGGAGGGTGTTCTCATTCCTGAAACGCCTCGAACTTTCCGCGAGGGTTTATAAACTGCTGATTTTCGGGTCTCCGGGCCACTTCAGTGACAGCTATCAGTGTGTAAAGTACGTAGCAGGGGGCGGGAAGCGCCTCTTTCTTCGGGCAGCAGTTCAACCACAAGGTAATGGCCGTTTAATAACTTCTTTTCTTGCTAGCTCAGCAGTTTAACTCTCGGGGCAGGTCCGAAGCCTTTTACCATGTAACTTTCCTTTAAAATGTAAAAACACTTGGTATCTATTCTATCTTTTTAAACTACAAATTGGGATAGAGAGTGCTTAACCCTCTCGAGCTCCCACTCATATTGCATTGAGGTGAACTTATTTTCACAACCGTTTCTTCCTTAACGTAATGTAAATCGTTTTTTATGTAAGTCACCTCTTTAGGATGGGATTAGCCCTTGCATTAACGGCCTAGTGCCAAATAGGTTTTAAATAAAGTGTAGTAGGAGTGCAAGAACGCTTCCTCTCAAGTTGGTATTTTAGAGGCCATGTAATATTTCTGTTTCTTCACTGATTAGGCCTCAGTAGGTTGGGTATCCTTACCCCTGTGTATGTGTCCTTAGAGGACAGCTTGAAAGGGGAGTTTGGTGTGGCCTTTGATAGGCTCGAAACTAAGAGCGAGTTGCTCTTTTCTTAAAATTTGTTTCTGTATGCCCCGAGGAGGCTTTACTGTGTAATTGGGAGCAAGTGCTCCAGGGCATGATTGGGGTCTTCTGCCCCTTTGTTGAATTCTGTATATCGTAAGGTTGGGCTTAAAGCTCAAGAATTGTGTGTCTGGCTCTCGGAGCCCAAATCCTGTAATCACTGTAATTGTACAATTTCAAATTGGGTTTCGGCTACTAAGTACCTGTTCTATTTGTTATTTCTTAATCTTGAAAAGAAAATATAACCTTGTTAAATTTTATCTTAACTTTAATTTCGTAGTTTGAGACCTGTTCACCCCCGCACCTTCTTTCACCTCTGCACATCCACGAAAACTTGGTAACAAAAACAACAACAACAGTTGAGTAATACACACACACACACCTCTGAAGCGGACAACACATCGATACTGAATTTTTTTTCGGCCGGGGTGACGCCTCATCTATACCTCGCACCTCGCCGAGCCCAAAGCACAAAGGCTGGCACCACAATTGGAAGTCGGCTATATTCACTTACGTCCTCGATCCACTCCAACCTGGTCTCTTCGAAAATGGCATCACCACTTAACTTCTCTAGACCGGACTACATATACACTTCACATCGTCTCGCCCTGCTGATGGACCCAGCGCCTGCTCTGTCTACAACTGGTACACCGCCGTTGACATCGTCTTCTTCTTCCATCGTCCCCGCTACCACCACCACTACCACCGCACCTATCACCACTACTGTCTTTGTTTCCGCCGTCTCTACCGTTCCTATCACCACTACCATTCCGTCTCATCCAGTCCCCATCATGACGTTTCCTCCTCCTGCAATTCAACACAATGTTCAACGGTCCGACTCACAGCAACTCAGACCACCAACTGATGCAACATCAACACCACCGTCTACAACCGCACCAGCAGCAGCTGCCAGCCAACTGTCATCACCGCCGTCAACCTCATCCACTACTGCTGTCTACAGCTGTGTCGTTCGGGGCGTCGACCCTCTTCTTCCAGCAACAGAAATTCAACGTCACCTTCGTCATCACGGCATTCCAGTCCGGAAGGCATCCCGCATCTTCAACGCCTATGGCCCCACGTACTTAGTGCGTCTTCAACTATATACTGCAGCAGCCGTCGACCAACTCATAGCCAACGGTGCAACCCTCTACGGCCGTCTTCATGAAGTCGAACATTCTCGTTCTCCTCCCCGCTCTAGATATCCCATAGCTACACTACATCGTTACCCCGGCCAGAAAATCCTTTCTTTCAACCTACACACTCCGTCCGCCCATCTTCTCACCATCTGAATATCTCTTTCCCCCCACCGCCGACTCTTGAACATCTTAGATACTTCACAACCGTCCTTTACCACATCGTCTCAACACTTCACCACCTTACCCTTCCCAGCGACTTTCAAACCGCCACTCTTGTGTAAATCTACACTTTTCCCATCTTCCTTAAAACTTCATGCCTAATGCCCATCCTTTTCATTACCAGCAGCGTAGCCCTTCCTCCTTCAATATGTCAAATCGCTTACACACCTTTTTCATTTATCCCATCTCAAGTTATCTTCACCTCTCTTGGCCCGAGCGATCGCGTTACGATCTAAGGGGCCCGCCCCACCCTTTGGGTGGGGAATGAAAACACGAAAACAACAACACAGTTGAGTACGATTTTATTGGGTAGCTACTAATTCGAAGAAGAATGGGGTGTCCGCATGTTATTGGCGAGACCCCTACGCAATTTTTGGAAGTTCCTTAGAAAGGAAATTGTACAATAAGTAAAATGTAATGAAGGCTGAAACTCTCGTTCGAGGTACTTGAGACTGACGTCACCACTCTCGATGCATCTTCGAGGTCGACGTAGGGATGGACACAACTCTCCTTTGAGATACTCGAGCCTGACCTCATTATCTTGAGCGTTGCCTACGTTATAATACAAGGCCTGGTAATAGAGCCCCGTTAAACGCTATGGAAGTGGTTACACTGAAGTTCAATGCCGGGCCGCTAGGATCGCTATCTTGCCCCCTGTCTACTTTATTCATTCTTTATTCAAATAGTTATTTCATTCCTGCGCGGTAAGGGGCAGGCGGGCCACCAATTAAACATGTAGCTCTTTGGCCGGTGAGTGAGTACATAAAAGTAGAATTTTGGAACACATATATAGAAGTATGTCTCGTACTTACTGAAAACAAAACATAATCAAATACAGGTTGAAACAGAGAAAATGTAAAACAAACAAGTATATAACAAGGAAATATTATGTGATTTCTTCCATGTCAGTCTATTTTTCATTGATTTCGGTTGGCACACAAAGTATAAACGCACAACACATCGTACTGAGAGAGAAATGTCTTCAGTTCATCTTGACGTACGATACGAAAAACACTATGGTGGAAGCAGAAATAAATGGACGAACACTAGTGAAACAATGAGGACGCGAAAAACACAGAATGATTGAAAATGAACACGGATAGAGATGACACTGGTAGTGTCGTAAAGCACTCAGACACAGATATTGAAGGCCGGTACCACTGCCGCGAGGAGCATCATAATGTCCAGTAAAAGAAAAGTTATAATAAAAATGCAGTGGGACAGAGGGGGAAGTTACGTGATAGGGGTGGGGAAAAGGTAAGAGATAGCAGGAGAGCGGTCATTATTAAGGATAGCGGTGGCAAGAGGAGAAAGGTTGAGGGCTTCTTTAATCGCAGAATGATTGATGGCTAGGGCAGATTGTAAGTATTTGAGACGAAGATCATGGACATGAGTAAGGATGGCGGGGAAAGAATAAAGAGGTTGGAAGTCAGCAGAAGGGGTGTCAAAGGGGAGATGGTATGCAATACGCATAGCATGTCTGTCAAGTTTAAGCAAGGTCACGTATTGTTGTCTGTCAGCTGTGAGCCAGGTCAATGAACTGTATGTTACGACAGGGCGGATAAAAGATTTATAATCTGTGAGGATTTGGGAAGGACGGAGGCCCCACGTTTTACCAGTGAGAATACGGAGGGCTCGGAAGCGTTGAAGGGCACGTTTGTAGACTTGTGTTAAATGATGTTTCCAATGAAGGTTGTTCTGGAATTGAATACCAAGGTAGATTAGGGTATTAGTTTCTGTTAGTGGAGTATTATACAACGTTAAAAGAACTCGGTGACGGGGTCTAGTGAGGCGGGATTTTTTCCGAAATACAATAAATTGGGTCTTGGTGGGATTGACAGCAATATGCCAGGCGTCGAACCAGGATTCGAGAACGGAGAGGTAGGTCTGTAAATAACGGGTAAGAGTAACAGTAGTAGGTGCAAGTGCAAGGATAGCCAGATCATCGGCATATTGATAGAGTCTTAAAGGGGGGTCGGGATGTGGGATATCATAAGTATATAAAATGTATAAAAGTGGGGAAAGGGGGGAACCTTGGGCTACGCCCGCAGTCATACGAAAGGAATAGGAACGGGTACCACGGATGAGGATCTGTGCTGATCGATGTTGAAGATAGTTGAAAATAAATCGAATGATAGTGACAGGAATGGGAAGATGGCGTAACTTAAAAAACAACCCAGCATGCCAGACTGAATCAAAAGCCTTAATCACATCGAGACAAACTAAAGCGGCAGTTTTACGGGGGCGAAGATAGGCATTGAGAGAAGAGGATATGTGAAAGAGGTGATCGTGAGTGGAATGATGGGATCGAAAACCGGCTTGAGAGGATGGAATAAGACCTAGAGAGTCGAGATAGGAGGAAAGTCTCCTACTCAGAATCCCTTCTAGGATCTTGCTGAGGACAGGGAGTAAGGAGATTGGGCGATAAGACCGAATGTCAGATGGGAGTTTGTGGGGTTTTAGGAATAAGAGAAGATTGGCGTTACCCCAATGATCGGGGTACGCGCCTGTATAAAGAATGTAGGTGTAAATAATGCTAAGAAGATCAAAAAGAATAGGAGGGGTTCTTGAATATGACGATATGAGATGGCATCGGAGCCAGGGGAGGTGTTTTTCCGATGTTTCAGGAAAAGCCGGATATCAGTGGGTGTAATGGGAGCATTTAATGGATGAGTATAATCAACATGAGAAAAATGGAGGAATGAAGGTTGAAGTTCAGGGAGGTTAGGATCAGAGTAAGCAATGATGGTGGGTTCGTGAGGATGATGGAAATTAGGGACGTGGGAGGGGGAAAACACAGTTTGATAATAGTCAGCGAAAAGATTAGCCTTGTCTTGGTCAGTTTGTGGATGTTTGGGGGGATGTGTAATAGGGTAGCGAGGAAGAGGGTTGGTAGTTTTGGTTAGTTTTCGAAAAGTCGTCTATAAACGTCGAGGGTCGTGATAATCAGCTAGCTCAGTACACTTGTCCATCCACATTTTCCGTTTAATAGCTTTAATATATGAGCGCGCGTGGCGTAAAGTTCGGCGGTGTTGTTGAAGCGTAGTAGGGTCCTTGGTTCGAGTATATGCAGTAAAGTAGTCATGAGCTAGCTGCAATAAACGGAGAGCTTTGGGGGGTATAGGAGGTTTGGAGGGGTGGTAGGAGTGACGAGGAATATGAAGAGAATCTGCGGTAAGGATAGCTCGCTCTTAGAAATTAGGGCGAATAGAGTGGGAATATTAGTAGGCGGTACAGCATCACGGAGTAAGTTAGTGAGAGTAGTGCGATAAGTATTCCAATTAGTGTGATTGAAACGACGAGTAGGGGGAGGGCGAGGAGGGGGTAAGGCCTGACGGGGAAGAACACCAGGAAAGGTGAGAAGGGCTGGGGCGTGATCGCTACCTATAGAAACGAGCTGCTGGATGGTGATAGATGTGGCAAGGGAGGGAGAAAGAATGAGGGCATCAGGGATGGAATTATTGGCTGGGAGGGTGTGGAAAGGAAAATGGAAGCGCATGCCCCGGAGAGACGTACATAAATTAGTGAACTCGGAGATTTGAGTAGGGGTATATGAAGTAACATTAAGGTCTGCAACTATAATATATTCAGAAAATGTAGCGTCTATGTATTTAATAAAATCAGAGGGAATTAAAGGTTTAGACGGTATGTAGACAGTAGCTACCGTAATGGTTTTCTGAGGAGTAATTACTTCGAGTATTAGATATTCAGAGAAATTAGTAGGGAAGTGAAAGTAGTGCTGAATAACAGTAAAATCCCGTCTGACGCCGATAGCCACGCCACCACGGCCTTGAGTCGGACGTTCAGCGCGATAGAAAGTAAACCGGGGAAATTGAGGCATTTGGGGCGGCGTCAGAAATGTCTCATTCAGAACAAAAATATCCGGGGCATACAAGGAAAGGGAAGTGTCCAGCAGCGGCCGATTGCACTTAAGAGATCTTATGTTGGCATAGTAGAGCTTCAATACGCTAACGCATAAAGTGAACAGTACTTAGGGGAAAAAATGCAAAATGCATTTTATTCCCCGAGTACGCCACGTCGCCATGAGTGTTCAAAACCAATCGAGCCGCTAGCTGGATCTGATTTAGGATGTGTGGGCGATGGAAGGGGAGGACGTTCTGTAACACCATCGTAATAAAACGAATGATGTTCTCAGAACTCGGGGAGGCGAGGGAGGAGGAAGAGGCAGGGGTAGGTAGGTCTTGAGATTGAACAGGGACAACGGTTTCAGGATGATCGGGTCCAGGAGCAGGTTTGGAACGACATTTATAACTGAAATCAGGATGATTTTGATTACAATTAACACACTTTGGAGTCGACTTATTGGGACAAGCATGAGTAGGATGCTCCTCACGTGAACAGATGGCACATACCTCCGGATGAATACATGGTGTCCCTGAGGCGTGGTCGAACCTCTGGCACGTCCCGCAGTGGATCTTCTGAGGTGGTGATGTTCTGGAGGGTTCCACCCGATGGCGCCGGGCGTAAATCATGGCGCCGTCACGGAGCAGGGCGTCGAGCGTCGAGGCGTCGCGTGATAGAATGCGAACCAATGAAGTGGGTCCTTGAGCGTTCCGAATACGGATGACTCGGTAGATGTGGTGGCCCTCGAGTTGGAGTTGAGCAGCCACCTCATCGTCGGTGTAGTCTCGGTCGACTCCGTAAGCAACCACAGATAGAATTGTTGTTGGTCGGGTGGGCGGTGCAGGACGTTGTGCTGGACGCTGTGTGGTGACATTAGTGGCCCGTGCATGTGTCCCAAGTTGATGAGCTCCGATGTTATTCATGAAGTGATGGTAAAATGGTTGGCAGGTTTTAAGATTATAACCATCTCTCGTCCGTTGGATTTCAAGTTTATAATCCTGAAGATTGGGCGTGAATTTTGCAATTAGTTGATAGATGCACCTGGCGTTGGCCTTGGTGATGTCCAGATTTGTAAGCTTTATCAGATAGAAAGGCGGTTGAACAGTTGGCTGGAGCGTTGGAGTAACAATACTGCGCTGGCGAATATTAGGTGGTATTGCTGGGTTTTGCGCCGCCTGAGCATAACTACGTACATGTGCAGGCATGAACGTTGCAGGTTGGTCCAACAGGTTGGGCAGTTGGTGGGCGGTCGATGGTCCAGGGCCCAGCAAATGAATCCCAAGGTCCGTTCCAGAAGATTCCAGACGAGCGTGAGATCCCGGTGAGGTTTCGACAGAGCCTGGAGAACGTTGTATCAGGGATTGTGTCGGACAAATTCTTTCCCTTTCTCCATCAGGACTTCCCGAACCAGACTCCGATAAACGACGAGGTTGTTTTGTTTGAGTAGTTTCCATGTCATTTGGTGGCGACCTGGGTGAACGTGATCGCGTAGGTGATGGCGGCGGTGAAGGAGTCATCGCGTAACTTCCAGAAACTTCCTGATATGTAGACGTAAGACTGTCAACGGGTAGAGATTCCGGTCCGATCATATACTGTAGACTGAGATTGCTGTGCCTGTCTACCAGACTCGCGCCTTTAAACGTGTTCATTAACTGAGTTGGTTGTGAATGTATTATGGATTCGTCTGATGTTGAGCATTCGCAGTTCCAGTCATGGTTTATTCACGAGAAATTAAAGGTAATGGAATTTCGTTTCACAAGTTTCCAGTGAATGTTCAATGTTCGAAACATTATACAGAGGAAGTATTACGCATGAGATACGACTTCAAGCTGATCGAAGTAGGCCTCTGTTCCTAAGTTTTGATCCGAGTTACGTCATAAGAATCGGGCGATCCCAAAATTTGTCACTGGACTTTTTTAAAACTATGCTACCGTGACCGGCAATCATTTGAGAGGCATCTTCAAACTCAGAAATCTTAAATTAGGAAACCAACGAGGAAAATAATTTGCCCAACAAATTTCACGAAAATGAATGTAGCAAGAGATAAAAATATTGTATTTTACCCTGAAACAATCTCTGGTTTGTAAAGTATGGAGGTGGTTTTGTCCCGAGAGCATAAAATACAGTTTAAAATAAGCCATTTGTTTCATGGAGCATTTTATTAAATTTTTCAATGCGCATAACGTCTGCAACACCTCACATGGGACATATTCAGGAACGAGAACAAACGAGCATCTTTCAACCGGGCGAGTTGGTCGTACGGTTATGGGCGCACGGCTGTGAGCTTGCATCCGGGAGGTAGTGGGTTCGAATCCCACTGTCGGCAGCCCTGAAGGTGGTTTTCTGTGTTTTCCCATTTTGACACCAGACCCCTGTACCTTAATTAAGGCCACGGCCGCTTCCGTCCAATTCCTAGGTCTTTCCTATCCCATCGTCGCCATAATACCTGTCTGTTTCTGTGCGATGTAAAGTCACTAGCAAAAAAAAAGCATCTTATAGTACTGAAGATGAACTCCTCAGTTGGTTAATTAATGATTTCCTGTCATATATTAAGAAACTTAAAATGCATTCAGAGAAAGTAAAAAAGAATCATGAGAGAAATGTATCAGGCATAGATCTTGACTACCCAGTACACTGTGGCCTGCGTAAAATACCTCATAAGTATACATTTGCATTATGCATTGATGAGGAACCTAACGAAATATGACATCGAGCTCTTCTTTAGCTACCTAAGACTCCAAGCGGAATGCAATGACATTATGGTTCGAGTGGCAAAAGAAAAAACAGACTGTAAAGGCTGTTTAGAACATACCTGTTCTCCAGCTTTTCAAAGTCCAACATTGTGTCTTATTCGTTTTCAAGATCGAGGAGCCCTCAGATACCGAAAATCGTCTGTGGCACTTCTGCAGTGAACGACGGAATTTGTCACTTCCGCTACGCAGTACTTGTCCAGAAGAGAGTTACTAAAAGGTATACGTTTATTTTTTCGAAAGAAATGTTCAACAGTGAAATTAAGTGTGGAAAGTGTAAAGGCAGTTCGCCTCTGTGGTGTAGTGGTTAGCGTGATTAGCTGCCACCCCCGGAGGCCCGGGTTTGATTCCCGGCTCTGCCACGAAATTTGAAAAGTGGTATGAGGGCTGGAACGGGGTCCACTCAGCCTCGGGAGGTCAACTGAGTAGAGGTGGGTTCGATTCCCACCTCAGCCATCCTGGAAGTGGTTTTCCGTGGTTTCCCACTTCTCCTCCAGGCGAATGCCGGGATGGTACCTAACATAAGGCCACGGCCGCTTCCTTCCCTCTTCCTTGCCTATCCCTTCCAATCTTCCCATCCCTCCACAAGGCCCCTGTTCAGCATGGCAGGTGAGGCCGCCTGGGCGAGGTACTGGTCATTCTCCCCAGTTGTATCCCCGACCAAGAGTCTGAAGCTCCAGGACACTGCCCTTGAGGCGGTAGAGGTGGGATCCCTCGCTGTGTCCGAGGGAAAAGCCGACCCTGGAGGGTAAACAGATGATGATGATGATGATGATGAAGTGCAAAGGCGACAAACCACCTCTTTTTCTACTAAGAAAATTTCTGAGACCTCTGTTAGACAACATTGCTTTGAGCCACTCAAGTAGAAGAGAGAAAGTTTTGAATCTTGATAAGAAGCCCCTCAGAAGGAAAGTTTTGAAACTTCAATGACATATCCAAGTCAATGCAGCACCGCTCTATAAATAAAGTACTGTCAATACTCGCAAAAACATTCAGTTCTTTTTATTTAGGATATATTTTACTTATTGACATATACGGCCATGCAAGGGGGCAAGACCGCGATCCTAGTGGCTGAATGGTGAACTAGGAAGCAAGCCGTTTCCACGAGTGCATTTCAAGGCCTTGTATTATAGCGTAGGCAACGATCTCAAGGCACGCTCCAACTGGACCTCAGCCAGGACGAATATGGTAGATACAGTAATGATTAGGAAACATTGAACTCGAGCTGTTCGTATGGCTCAGTTGGCTACGTAGCATCGTTGGGTATTATCCTCCGCTACGTTTTGTGGTGGTTCGAATCTTCTCTTCAAATATTTTTGTTTGTTTTTGTTTTGCAATCGGAGTTTCGGCTACCAAACACACGCCTGTTCGTGCAGAAACAACCAAATCGCTAATAGAAGTAATTGTAACGTTACTGAACATACAAAATAACCAATACAGTATATAATAAAATCTCTTCCACTTGAACACATGCAATATACGCCAATCATAATGTAAACAAACTTGATTACCTCGTGGCCATGTCATCAGATCAGTCAGCTTTTTTTTTTTGCTAGTTGTTTTACGTCACACCGACACAGATAGGTTTTACGGCGACGATGGGACAGGAAAGGGCTAGGAGTGGGAAGGAAGCGGCCGTGGCCTTAATTAAGGTACAGCCCCAACATTTGCCTGGTGTGAGAATGGGAAACCACGGAAAACCATTTTCAGGGCTGCCGGCAGTGGTGTTCGAACCTACTATCTCCCGAATACTGGATACTGGTCGCACTTAAGCGACTGCAGCTATCGAGCTCGGTGATCAGTCAGCTTTGTATCTGTATTGCACTGAAAATAGTACTCATAATAATATTATTATTTGTTTTACGTTCGTTCGTAATCTGTTTACCCTTCCTCGGACTCAGCGAGGGCAGTGTCCTGGAGCTTCAGACTCAGGGTCTGGGGATACAACTGGGGAGGGTGACCAGTATCTCGCCCAGGCGGCCTCACCTGCTGAACAGGGGCCTTGCGGGGGTATGGGAAGTTGGGAAGGGATAGATAACGAAGCAGCCATTGCCTTAAGTTATGTACCATCCCGGCATTTGCCTGGAGGAGAAGTGGGAAACCACGGAAAACCACTTCCAGAATGGCTGAGGGGCGAATCGAACCCACCTCTACTCAGTTGACCTCCCGAGGCTGAGTGGAACCCGTTCCAGCCCTCGTACCACTTTTCAAAATTTTGGCAGAGCCGGGAATCGAACCCGGGCCTCCGGGGGTGGCAGCTAATCACGCTAAGCACTACACCACAGAGGCGGACGTTTTCTGTTGTACGTTTTGGTTATTGAATTTTGCAGGCTTTTTCTTTGTTGTGAAGATATTTCCACAGAAAGAAGGTTGTTGTCCGCCTCTGTGGTGTAGTGGTTAGTGTGATTAGCTGCCACCCCCGGAGGCCCGGGTTCTATTCCCGGCTCTGCCACGAAATTTGAAAAGTGGTACGAGGGCTGGAACGGGGTCCACTCAGCCTCGGGAGGTCAACTGAGTAGAGGTGGGTTCGATTCCCACCTCAGCCATCCTGGAAGTGGTTTTCCGTGGTTTCCCACTTCTCCTCCAGGCGAATGCCGGGATGGTACCTAACATAAGGCCACGGCCGCTTCCTTCTTCCTTCCCTCTTCCTTGCCTATCCCTTCCAATCTTCCCATCCCTCCACAAGGCCCCTGTTCAGCATAGCAGGTGAGGCCGCCTGGGCGAGGTACTGGTCATACTCCCCAGTTGTATCCCCCCGACCAAGAGTCTGAAGCTCCAGGACACTGCCCTGGAGGCGGTATAGGTGGGATTCCTCGCTAAGTCCGAGGGAAAAACCGAACCTGGAGGGTAAACAGATGATGATGATGATGAAGAAGGTTGTTTGCGGTAATAAAACCGAATAAATCATCATTTAAATACCGGTTCTACTCTATAACGAGCCACCGGAGACCACGGGTACCTTCTACCAATATACACAGAAGGTTTCCCTCAACAATTTCCGAAAGTTTGTCGACGGAGTTCGGCTTCATCCTGTGTATGTGCCTTCAGGTCGGATAATATTGTGCCTGGTCTTGAATGATCCTTTTCATTGAAACGATCAATTTGTTACCATACTTATATAAAAGTATCGGTAGTCCAGAAGGAGTCTTAACCCAAGAACGAGTCCCTTTTCAGATACATGCACACATACACCAGTATCTTTATGCCATTACAGGTATATTTTCCTTTCTGTTCAAATTATTACACAACTCGATGCGCCGTAAAAGAAATGGTTTCAATAAAATGTTAAAAATATGTCACACTCTTCATTACTATTTATTTCACATACCCAGTCCCCGAACCATAGGAACTAATCAATGAAGAATAAAATGCCGTATCTAGCCGAGAACTGAACCCGGAAATCCTCGGACCAAACGCCAGCACGCTAACCACTTCGCCGTGGAAGCGGACAATGCATAAGTAAAATGCAGGAGGTACAGGTAGGTAAGTTGACTGCGAGTAGATTATAAAGAAGTGGGCGTATCGTCATTAGTTGTTATAATGATGTTATTTACTTTACGTCCCACTAACTACTTATTAAGATTTTTCGGAGACGTCATTAGTTGATCAGCAGGCGTAGTATAGTCGAGGGATAACATGCGCATGATGTCCCGATTCAAACTTCGAGATAGGATTACCGTAGCCAAGACCAACTACAATATATCAGACCTTAATGCAGCTATCGATATCAGCTAAAATGGCGCCCCGATCGGTTTGTTCGAATGTAAACATGGACATGTGCTTAGCATCTGTTTAGTTCTTTCTGTTGGTTTGCTTTGAATAGGAAACGTTAGTATAGTGATGTTTTTATTGAAATTTGGTTTTAAAACTATTTTGATATATTAGGACGTGTCGATCGTATTGCATACCTGGATGGTCTTGGTTGTGAACATGTGTGAAATACGAGTGTAGTTCTTGCCTCGAGTTGCATTAAGTTAGTGTTTATTACAGTTCTGTGTTTAAATCTAGTTTATCTACGTTTTAAAACGAGTGCGGTATGACTTATTAGAATGGGTCGTTCGTGCTGTGTGCCTGGATGCAAATCCAATTACGGTGCTACAGACACTTCAGCATTTAGATTCCCTAAGGATAAAATGCTACGACAGACATGGATCAAATGAATCCATCGTGACGATTTTGTAGTGACAGATAATTCACTAATTCAATAATTCACTAGTGTGTATTAAACATTTTGAAGATAAATTTATAATTAGAGAGGACGTTTTTCCTGTAATTGGCGGTGAACCAGTGATTGTGCCCCGGAAAAAGCCGAAACTCAGAGATGATGCCTACCCCAGTATTTTTCCCAATCAACCCTCGTACCACACTGTTAAGGTCCCTAAAGATAGGAAAGACCCAGCCGCTCGTTCAGAACGCCTGTTAATTAAAGATGAACAAGATTTCAACAACTGGTGTGAACAAGGTAAGATTTCTAGTTTTGATGACTTTAAAAGTGAGGTTATGAAAAGAGACATAAAACCGTTCATTTCATTAGTCAAGGAAGACTATGTTCTTTTTATTAAAGTAAAGGATGAAGGATCTACCGATATCCCATCACTTACTGTAAGTTTTAAGGTTACCAGTAGTTTGGATGTTAAAGTGTTTTACAAAAATATGTATGTGCCTCCAGACAACTTCAAGTGGATACTAGAATCAGAAGGCCAAAATGATCTAAAGTGCAATAGATGGTCAAAATTCGACAATCTGGTGAGTCATCTTCAGAGTTTTAATGATGAGAGAATTGAAATTGATGAAAGGATTATGTTGCTAATAAATTTCTTGAAACAGGCTCTAGATTTAAATAGTTTCGATACAGAGAAGGCCACTAAAATAAAATTCTCTCTGGAACAGTTGGAGCTCACTCTAATGAAACAAGTCAGATATTCCCAAGAAGTCCTGATTTGGGCTGCAACAATGTGCTACTCATTTCCTGGTGCATATCAGTCCATAAGACAGACACATGTTTTGAATTTGCCACATCATGTGTACCTTAAACAATTCTTAGGTAAAATTGGCCCCATTAGTCCAGGCATAGGAGCTTCACATAAAGCATTTTTGAATGGGAAAAGTAAATTTCTTCAGAATTATGATAAGGTGGTATCAGTTGTGTTAGATGAAATGTATCTTAATTCAAAAGTAACATATAAGGGAGGAAAGGTACTGGGTTTGGCAGACAATGGTGTAGATGTAGATACAGCCACCACTATGCAAGTTTTTATGTCTTCATCTTTGCATTCTCAAAACAAAGATGTAATTGGTCTTTTTCCTGTAAAAGGTCTGCAAGCTGACACATTATATGACCTTACAATAGAAGTACTGAATGTGATGAATGAACTTGGCTTTCATGTTGTTAGTTTAATTTCTGATAACAACCGTGTAAATAGAAAGATGTTTGAACTCTTGTGTGGTGGTAGTCTCAAAAGCTGCATACCAAATCCAGCTAGCCCTTCAAAGCCAATCTTTCTTTTGTTCGACAATGTGCACATTTTAAAAAGTATTCGCAACAACTGGTTGAACAAATCTAAGGAAACATTTACTATACCCAATGTGAAACAGGTTTTCCCTGTATTAGATACCATGTCAAATAGTGAGGATGGCAAGACCACTATGTGTGAATATACAACAGTTCAAGCTAGATTTTCTGATCTGAAAGATTTATTTCATTCAGAAAAGAGTATGTTGTTGAAACTTGCACGTACGTTGTCAAGGAAAGCTTTATATCCTACTTCTATAGAGCGTCAAAATGTCTCGTTAGCTGTCAATATTTTTAATTTTAAAAATATAGTAGCTCTTGAAACAGTGAAGAAACAAGGTGCTGATATTAGTGATGGTACTATCCAATTTTTAACATTGTTCACAAAGTGGTGGACAATTTGCAATGTAAAGCACCCGATGAAAGGGAACTACACTAAAAATGTTGATGCTACTCCAATCAGTGGGGCTAATGATTCAAAACTTGTGTTTCTTCAAAATTTAAAGACATACTTAGATATCTGGCACTTATCAGATACTGGTACCGGTAAACAAGGAAAGCTGAGTAACGACACATACATTGCTATGACACACACACTTACTTCACTGGTCAAATTATGCAAATATCTGTTTGATACATATAATTGGGCCTACATTCTGACTGCTAAATTACAAACAGACTGTTTAGAAGTAAGGTTTGGTGCGTACAGACGATTAAGTGGCTGTAGCTTTAATGTGTCTGTGGAAAAGTTTCTGGAATCTGAAAGGAAACTGAAGGTGTTAAGTGTGTTGGAGCTCAAGTCTGCTAAATATGGAGAACTGATCTTTAGTGATTTTACTGTGACAGTTCAAAAAGGTAGTAAAGGGAGTGTATCTGATATCTAGAATATCTGGAACCTGCAATAAATGAAATATCGCATGTTCCAATCTTCCCTGAAACACAGAAAATTCTTGTATGTATTGCAAGTTACACTAGCAAGATAGTCACTGAGAAATTAAATAAACATGGAAACTGTGATGAGTGTCGGGTAATGTTACAGTCCAATGATGAAATGCAGGTGATATGTGATACGGACCTTTTTTCATACTTCTCAGAACTAAGTCGAGGGGGACTGAAATGTCCCTCGCCTTTCTTGATTATCTTGTGTTCAAATGTCTATGCACTGTTTCAAATTTTGATAAGCTGTGCATATGAACCTGTATTTACAAAATTAAGTAATCAGCAAGATGCAGTTACAACATTAGGAATTCAAATTTGTGAACTGAATATCAATCATCTGGATAAACTGTGCAGATGTGGTTGCCTCTGAAAGTGCTTGTTAAAAAGTGTGTGAAAGTTTTAAGCAATATTTTCATTAACAATTACACTAAAGCGATAAATGAGAAGAACACCTCACTAGAATTAGCTAAAAAGCTTGCGGGGAAGAGAAAGGGCAGTGTCTGTGGTCATGAACTTGGTGAGAAAGTGAGAACGCGTAAGCAGTTGAAACTTAGCAACTAATAGCTCCTTCGGTCATCGATCAGGTAGGCCCCTTGGGTGTAGAATTACTTCTTTTTAAATTTTTTTGAATAGGTCTACCTAGTATTCTCTGTGTGTTTATCAAAATAATCTAAACAATCTAATAGTACAGTATGTGCAACATTTAGAGGTAACGGTGTCCATTAAAGCAAGTACATTTTGATTCATTACATTCCTTCGAGTATCATACTGTGATTTATATGTAAATTTTCTGCTTTACAGTGTCAGTCCAATGATGAAATGGAGGTGGTATGTGATAGGGACCCTTTTTCATACTTCACAGAACTAAGTCGAGGGGGTCTGAAATGTTCCTCGCCTTTCTAGATTACCTTGTGTCCAAATGTCTATGCACTGTTTCAAATTTTGATAAGCTGTGCTTATGAAGCTGTATTTATGAAATTAAGTAATCAGCAAGATGGAGTTACATCAGGGATTCAGATTTGTGAACTGAATATCAAACACCTGGGTAAACTGTGCGGATGTGGTGTGCCTCTGAAAGTGCTTGTTGAAAAGTGTTTGGAAATTTTAAGCAATATTTTCATTAACAATTATATTAAAGCAATAAATTAGAAGAACGCCTCACTGGAATTAGCTAAAAAGCTTGCGGGGAAGAGAAAGGGCAGCGGCTGTGGTTTTTGAACTAGGTGAGAAAGTGAGAACGCATAAGCAGTCAAAACTCAGCCACTAACAGGTCCTTTGGTCATCTATCAGGTAAGCCTCTTGGGCATATAATTACTTGTTTATTTTAATTTTTTGAATCGGCTCACCTAGTATTCTCTGCGTGTTTATCAAAATTATCTAAACACTCTAATAATACACTATGTGCAACATTTAGAGGTAATGGTGTCCATTAAAGCAAGTACACAGACTGACAGAGAAAATGCAACACCAAGAAGGAGTGGTCAGAACTTTATGCCAATTGCAGGGTAGACTGACGTCACTGAGGTAAACTCATGATGTGAAATGCGCCGCTGTGCTGCGCACGTAGCGAACGATAAATGGGAAACGGCGTTGGCGAATGGCCCACTTCGTACCGTGATTTCTCAGCCGACAGTCATTGTAGAACGTGTTGTCGTGTGCCACAGGACACGTGTATAGCTAAGAATGCCAGGCCGCCGTCAACGGAGGCATTTCCAGCAGACAGACGACTTTACGAGGGGTATGGTGATCGGGCTGAGAAGGGCAGGTTGGTCGCTTCGTCAAATCGCAGCCGATACCCATAGGGATGTGTCCACGGTGCAGCGCCTGTGGCGAAGATGGTTGGCGCAGGGACATGTGGCACGTGCGAGGGGTCCAGGCGCAGCCCGAGTGACGTCAGCACGCGAGGATCGGCGCATTCGCCGCCAAGCGGTGGCAGCCCGCACGCCACGTCAACCGCCATTCTTCAGCATGTGCAAGACATCCTGGCTGTTCCAATATCGACCAGAACAATTTCCCGTCGATTGGTTGAAAGAGGCCTGCACTCCCGGCGTCCGCTCAGAAGAATACCATTGACTCCACAGCATAGACGTGCGCGCCTGGCATGGTGCCGGGCTAGAGCGACTTGGATGAGGGAATGGCGGAACGTCGTGTTCTCTGATGAGTCACGCTTCTGTTCTGTCAGTGATAGTCACCGCAGACGAGTGTGGCGTCGGCGTGGAGAAAGGTCAAATACGACAGTAACTGTGGAGCGCCCTACCGCTAGACAACGCGGCATCATGGTTTGGGGCGCTATTGCGTATGATTCCACGTCACCTCTAGTGCGTATTCAAGGCACGTTAAATGCCCACCGCTACGTGCGGCATGTGCTGCGGCCGGTGGCACTCCCGTACCTTCAGGGGCTGCCCAATGCTCTGTTTCAGCAGGATAATGCCCGCCCACACACTGCTCGCATCTCCCAACAGGCTCTACGAGGTGTACAGATGCTTCCGTGGCCAGCGTACTCTCCGGATCTCTCACCAATCGAACACGTGTGGGATCTCATTGGACGCCGTTTGCAAACTCTGCCCCAGCCTCGTACGGACGACCAACTGTGGCAAATGGTTGACAGAGAATGGAGAACCATCCCTCAGGACATCATCCGCACTCTTATTGACTCTGTACCTCGACGTGTTTCTGCGTGCATCGCCGCTCGCGGTGGTCCTACATCCTACTGAGTCGATGCCGTGCGCATTGTGTAACCTGCATATCGCTTTGAAATAAACATCAATTATTTGTCCGTGCCGTCTCTGTTTTTTCCCCAACTTTCATCCCTTTTGAACCACTCCTTCTTGGTGTTGCATTTGCTCTGTCAGTCAGTGTACATTTTGATTCATTACATTCCTTCGAGTATCATACTGTGATTTATATGTAAATTTTCTGCTTTACAGTGACTGTCCAATGATGAAATGGAGGTGGAATTGTAACAGTAAATGTGGTACTTCGGTAGACATGAGACGCAGGGCGTGTACCATTCGTTGAAGTGCATACAGAGAGAGAGGGTTTGTTTAGGAATAAATCTTAAAATTTTTTCCTCTGAGTTTATTAATAAATTCAAAGTCATGTCACCTCTGTACAGCAGATACAGTAGAAAACGTTCCTCGTCCTAGGGCTGGCGATGTCCTTGGATTCCGGCAGCTCCTTTTCCCATACCAGTGAACCACCATTCATCCCCCGATGGAAGTTCTAGAAAATCCATTCGACGTCTTGAAGATCCATACGATGCTGATGAAGGGCGTTGTGAATGATGAACGTGAACGAACATCGTTAAGCCTTGGGGCGATTTAATGCAAAGACTGCTTCTGCACAGATGAGAGGAAAGTTTATTAATGTTTTAACAAGGTTCAAACACAAATGGATCCTTGAGAGTTTATCACACGGTGAAATGTCACTAAATTTTGTCCCGTGTTAAATGAAAGAAGGCCACTAGACTCGAATGAGCATGTAAGTTTAATACTCATGAAAGTAAAAGTCCACTCGAAACTTACCGTCGAATTTAACAGAGTCACTTAAAGTTTGTGGCACTTGGTACAATGTAAAGTAATGCCGCACGACTTAGTTCTTTGAAGCACTGTTCAACATAATTTAATTGAAAATAAAGATGTTCCACTCGTGAATTAGAACTCATTCACGTATTGATAACAACATGAAATCAAAAGACGAAATTAATCGAGTATTGACAGTCCTCGGTTCGACTGTTCGTAAACTGAATGTTCGTAGAATTGAAATGTACTGTTTAGTAGAATTGAAATGCACAGTTCACAGTTCATGACCTAAAAATATTTACACAGTTCATGGAATGGTAAAGTAAATTTGGATTCAAACACAGTCTCATAAACTCGAAGTATTTAGTACTCTGTAAGGCGCAAACTGTTCTAAGTCCTGTCCATAACATGAAACTTCAAATTACGAGCACTCGAGAACATTCGCAAGTCTTAGACACTTGTGTAGAATGACAGTCACTTGATGATGTTCAGACGAAGCACAATTTATATCACGTCCCGTCGGAGTAAAAAGTTGTCACTCACAGAAATCCGTACAAGTCTACATTCGACGCGATTAGGTTAAAGTCCACGGACTCGAAGATTAATTAATCACGGTGCTCGCGAAACGACTGTGTGAACTCCACTGCCTAGCGTACACATACATACTCAGGCCACACACACTGGCAACACACTGGCAACACACTGGTCTGCTGAGCGAAACAGTACGTATTTTTATCTGATCCGGGCCTTCACCCCTCGTTCCATAACTTTATCGCCTCATGTCAGATTTACGCGAAACTCGGCAGGAACATAGATAAGGGATCGAGTTATATGGTGATGTTAAATTTGTTTAATTATTATTGTGGGGAAAGTTATTACCCATAGAAACTCGAAGAACATTCCACATCAGTCTAGGCTCTGTATCTCGGCGAGGCATGCTGTGACGTCACCCACTCTCTACGTCACACGCACACAGCTGTTGCTCGCCGTCCAGTCAGTCTTTCGTAGGCGGCCCGGAGCGTAACACGTAAGTTTTTAAAAGTTCTATGACGGGGACTTAGTTTGTACCGCCGTTACCGGTATATCTCCCCCTTCTCCTGGGGAAAAGAAAATTCGATAGGATTTTCTTTTAATGATGTTCTCTCCTGAAATATTTCTTTAGGTTGGCTGCATTGTAAATGCCCTCGATGCTTCCATCCAGCTTATTAATTTTGTATGCCCCGTTTTCGAGAACCTCTGCAATTCTATATGGTCCTACATAAAGTGGGCAAAACTTTCCATAAATGCGAAGTTCGGGGTGCGAAACAGTTGGTTTTCTTATCAATGGCCAGGGGGGTTAGATACAGAGTGACACATTTAGAAATGATACCATTATTTCCATCTCCTTTATCACAGTCCTGGCTTCCTCTCGGTACTTCTCAGGAACTGGATAGAGCCGTTTTTTATAAGGAGAGGTGTCCTTAAAATTCAATTGGTATTCAAAATCTCTAATAACACCGGGTTTGTCATCAAAAACCTCAGGGAATTTCTCAAATATTTGTCGAGTTGCTTCTGCCACGCGGGAATCGAACTCTGGGCTTTCAGCCACACTGTTGAGAAATATGAAGTGATCACGACCTTCGAACACATCCTCAATAATGGGCACTTCCTGGCCCTCGACGGGTCCCTCTTGACCGGGTCCACCCTCTTCGCAATCTATTTCATCGGCAGGCAGAGCATCGCTCATCTTGCCTCCGGTTTCTATGAATGGGGTACCCAGACCTTGGCACTTCAAATTATTACAGTCTACCAGCTGCAACTCTACAGAGTCGATGTTAAAAAATCGTATGACGTTGGCAGGATAATCAATGATTCCCCCATACTTGGCTAGGAAATCTGACCCTAGGATGACGTTGAATTTTATCGGCGAAATGACTAGGAATATATGCTCGAACTGGACACCTTCAATGTCAAATGTAACAAAAGCTTGAAATTTACATTTGATATGCCTGTCCGGTACTATCCCTTTAATTTTGATCTGTGCGACTGGTATCAATAACATGTCTTCTCCCCCCTTCAACATTTCAATTAACCTCTCAGAAATTAATGAAGCCTGAGCTCCAGAATCGATTAAGGCAGTTACGTAAAGGGTATCCAAAGTAATATTAATAACTGGAAGACTTCGTTGGACCCTCGGTGTTGTAGGAGTGGGATCTTCATACAAGAGATCTGAGTCATCCAAGTACCAGTAATTAATATTAGTGACACAAATTATTTCCCCTCTACTCCGGTTTTCAGGCAATCTTATTGTTGTGTTGTCGAAGTTTTTTTTAATTGCGCCTGTCGATTCGGGGTTATTTGCAGGCGTCGTGTTCTGTCTTCTGGCATGCTCTTGGTATTCTAAAGATGTAGCGCCAGGTAATCCTTCATCCCGGTTTCGATTCTGGATATATTCGCGAGTTTCTCTCCATCTTCTTTCGATCTCGGCTCTCGGCGAATCTCCATCTCGGGTAAGTGACTCGATAGGTTTCTTCCATGTTTGATTACGTCTGTAAGGCGTACTTTGCCCGTATGGACGTCTCCTAAATCGCCGGAAATGAGATAACGAATCTCTCCGTGGTTCTACTTCCTCACGGGGTTCGGGATTCGATCTCGGCGGGTTGTTAACTTCGACATGGTTGGTTGCAACCTCTTTCGTCTTAGTAACCCTGGGTGGATTTTGTGTATGGGCAGTGTCAAGTTTCCTTAATAAATCATCAAGTTGTTCTAGGTCTTGAACATTGGCTGCCACAAGAATTTCTTGTACATGCGCCGGAAATTGTAAAGTTACTACCTGTATTAACTCCTGTTCTGGCAAAGGAGGATCAAAGAATTGCATCTTCTTTAATTGAGAAATGAAAAAATCAGAATATCGTGAAGAATTAATAGCTGTGTTGTATCTCCTGGAGTACAACTGTAGCTTAATCAAATGTTGAATTTCTGAATTCCGAAACCTCTTCAACAAGGCTTCCTTGAACTCATCATAGGTTTTAATGTTGAATTTAAATGCTGTGTACCAATTTAGTGCTTTCCCTTCCAATAATCTAGAAGCTATCCTCAATTGATGATCGGATCGTACTTTATTCTCTTGAAAGTACTCTTCAATGTTGAGAAGGAATTCTTTCGCTGTGTACTCTTCCTTTCCGGAAAATTTTGCAGGTTTATCGTCTGATAATTTTAAAACTGTGGAAATGCTAGAAGTATCTCCGCTAGATCCTTGACACTGGTGTGTAGACACCTCCTTCTCCACCTGAGAGATTCTATTATCAGTCGTCTCTATTTTTCCTTGCAATTCGACCTTGATTGTCTTAACTTGTCCACGGATGGAGTTTTCCACGCTCTGGACTTCTTTTTCGAGGTCCTGTTTCACTTCATTTACGTCGCGGCCTATGCGAATGATTTGAGTATGTGCGCTATCTAATTGGGTTTTTACATGATTATCTGTTTCCTCCTGCTTTGTTTTAAGTAAATTAACCTCATTACTTATTTTCTGAAAGTTAGTCTTAAAAGATTCATGGATGTTATCCTGAATAGAGGCTATTTTTGCTTGTGCCTGTGATAACTGACCTGAGATTCTTTAAATTCTGCCTTTAAGCTTTCAACTTCCTTAATCAATTGATGTGAGGTGGGAAACGAAGCTTTTAAATCTTCAACTATTTGTAGTTTAAGGTCCTGTTTTACTGTTTCTAAGTCACGGGTGAGGCGTTCGTTTATTTCCGTAAACTTAGAATTAATCTTCGCATTAGTTTCTGAGAATCATTTTTCAATCTCAGAACCAGCTTTAGTAAGCCTATGTTCCAAATTAGCATTAACTTCGGTAAACTTGGTATTAATTATTTTAGTTACTTGTGTGATACGATTTTCTAAGTTGGCTGTAGTTGCGACCTTAGATTCGTTAATGCGAGCTTCTAAAGTAGTACCTAATTGAGCAGTTACGGCATTAGCCTCATCAATACGAGTGTTAATCTCAGTAACACGAGTATCTAATTGAGCCTGCGATTCGGCGATCCGTTCATTTAAGCTAATCTTAAGAGCTTCAATAGCAGCTAAAATATTTTCCATTTTGATGGTAATGTATTTAAACCAAGCAACAAGAAAATCATAAATCACTTGAAAAGAATTCAGGTATCACCATTATTGTCCAATGGTTAAAAGTTCATGTTCAAAGTCATTCAAACATTCTCAAAAAGAAAAACTCCAAGACATTTAACACACAAAAATTATCCCATATCATTGATAACACTTCTTATAATAGAGAAGTTAGAAAGTTAGAAAGTTCACTGGAATGTTAATAGCTATTACACACAAAGCACTGGAAATATATCTGAATTAAATTGCTAAGTCACACGATTTTAGTGCGATTTTGTCTATCACTGCACTTCTTAATTTATTACTAGTACTTCAAAATTGAGCCTAGAATGGTTAAGTGTCAATTTAATTTCTACTGCACTCATAATTAAGTTCTGATATTGCTGAAGCGCTAATTTCTAATTCTACTGCACTCCAAATCGGCCCCGACAAGACTGGGGCGCCAATTTCTCCCCCTCTCCTCTGTAACAGTAAATGTGGTACTTCGGTAGACATGAGACGCAGGGCGTGTACCATTCGTTGAAGTGCATACAGAGGGAGAGGGTTTGTTAAGAAATAAATCTTAAAATTTTTTCCTCTGAGTTTATTAATAAATTCAAAGTCATGTCACCTCTGTACGGCAGATACAGTAGAAAACGTTCCTCGTCCTAGGGCTGGCGATGTCCTTGGATTCCGGCAGCTCCTTTTCCCATACCATTGAACCACCATTCATCCCCCGATGGAAGTTCTAGAAAATCCATTCGACGTCTTGAAGATCCATACGATGCTGATAAAGGGCGTTGTGAATGATGAACGTGAATGAACATCGTTAAGCCTTGGGGCGATTTAATGCAAAGACTGCTTCTGCACAGATGAGAGGAAAGTTTATTAATGTTTTAACAAGGTTCAAACACAAATGGATCCTTGAGAGTTTATCACACGGTGAAATGTCACTAAATTTTGTCCCGTGTTAAATGAAAGAAGGCCACTAGACTCGAATGAGCATGTAAGTTTAATACTCATGAAAGTAAAAGTCCACTCGAAACTTATCGTCGAATTTAACAGAGTCACTTAAAGTTTGTGGCACTTGGTACAATGTAAAGTAATGCCGCACGACTTAGTTCTTTGAAGCACTGTTCAACATAATTTAATTGAAAATAAAGATGTTCCACTCGTGAATTAGAACTCATTCACGTATTGATAACAACATGAAATCAAAAGACGAAATTAATCGAGTATTGACAGTCCTCGGTTCGACTGTTCGTAAACTGAATGTTCGTAGAATTGAAATGTGCTGTTTAGTAGAATTGAAATGCCAGTTCACAGTTCATGACCTAAAAATATTTACACAGTTCATGGAATGGTAAAGTAAATTTGGATTCAAACACAGTCTCATAAACTCGAAGTATTTAGTACTCTGTAAGGAGCAAACTGTTCTAAGTCCTGTCCAAAACATGAAACTTCAAATTACGAGCACTCGAAAACATTCGCAAGTCTTAGACACTTGTGTAGAATGACAGTCACTTGATGATGTTCAGACGAAGCACAATTTATATCACGTCCCGTCGGAGTAAAAAGTTGTCACTCACAGAAATCCGTACAAGTCTACATTCGACGCGATTAGGTTAAAGTCCACGGACTCGAAGATTAATAGCTGCTTCACGTTCGATCACGGTGCTCGCGAAACGACTGTGTGAACTCCACTGCCTAGCGTGCACATACATACTTAGGCCACACACACTGGCAACACACTGGTCTGCTGAGCGAAACAGTACGTATTTATATCTGATCCGGGCCTTCACCCCTAGTTCCATAACTTTATCGCCTCATGTCAGATTTACGCGAAACTCGGCAGGAACATAGATAAGGGATCGAGTTATATGGTGATGTTGTTAAATTTGTTTAATTATTTTTGTGGGGAAAGTTATTGCCCATAGAAACTCGAAGAACATTCCACATCAGTCTAGGCTCTGTATCTCGGCGAGGCATGCTGTGACGTCACCCACTCTCTACGTCACACGCACACAGCTGTTGCTCGCCGTCCAGTCAGTCTTTCGTAGGCGGCCCGGAGCGTAACACGTAATTTTTTAAAAGTTCTATGACGGGGACTTAGTTTGTACCGCCGTTACCGGTACAGTATGTGATAGGGACCTTTTTTCATACTTCTCAGAACTAAGTCGAGGGGGTCTGAAATGTTCCTCGCCTTTCTAGATTACCTTGTGTCCAAATGTCTATGCACTGTTTCAAATTTTGATAAGCTGTGCTTATGAAGCTGTATTTATGAAATTAAGTAATCAGCAAGATGCAGTTACATCAGCGATTCAGATTTGTGAACCGAACATCAAATACCTGGATAAACTGTGTGGATGTGGTGTGCCTCTGAAAGTGCTTGTAGAAAAGTGTGTGGAAATTTTAAGCAATATTTTCATTAACACTTTCACTAAAAGAATAAATGAGAAGAACACCTCACTAGAATTAGCTAAAAAGCTTGCGGGGAAGAGAAAGGGCAGTGTATGTGGTCATGAACTTGGTGAGAAAGTGAGAACGCGTAAGCAGTTGTAACTTAGCAACTAATAGCTCCTTCGGTCATCGATCAGGTTGGCCCCTTGGGTGTAAAATTACTTCTTTTTAAATTTTTTTGAATAGGTCTACCTAGTATTCTCTGTGTGTTTATCAAAATAATCTAAACAATCTAATAGTACAATATGTGCAACATTTAGAGGTAACGGTGTCCATTAAAGCAAGTACATTTTGATTCATTACATTCCTTCGAGTATCATACTGTGATTTATATATAAATTTTCTGCTTTACAGTGACAGTCCAAATGGAGGTGGTATGTGATAAGGACCTTTGTTCATACTTCTCAGAACTAAGTCGAAGGGGTCTGAAATGTTCCTCGCCTTTCTAGATTACCTTGTGTCCAAATGTCTATGCACTATTTCAAATTTTGATAAGCTGTGCTTATGAAGCTGTATTTATGAAATTAAGTAATCAGCAAGATGCAGTTACATTAGGGATTCAGATTTGTGAACTGAATATCAAACACCTGGATAAACTGTGCGGATGTGGTGTGCTTCGGAAAGTGCTTGTTGAAAAGTGTCTGGAAATTTTAAGCAATATTTTCATTAACAATTATACTAAAGCAATAAATGAGAACACCACCTCACTAGAATTAGATAAAACGCTTGAGGGGAAGAGAAAGGGCAGCGGCTGTGGTTTTTGAACTTGGTGAGAAGGTGATAACGCATAAGCAGTCAAAACTCAGCCACTAACAGGTCCTTTGGTCATCTATCATGTAAGCCTCTTGGGCATATAATTACTTGTTTATTTTAATTTTTGGAATTGGCTCACCTAGTATTCTTTGCGTGTTTATCAAAATAATGTAAACAGTTTAATAATACAGTATGAGCAACATTTAGCAGAAACAGTGTCCATTAAAGCAAGTATTTTTTATTCATTACGTTCTTACAAGTGTCATACTCTTATTTATATGTAAATGTTCTGCTTTACAGTTGATGATGAATATCTGTTAAGATAATTAGCGCAAAATCATCGCACTTGTATTCTAGGTTATGCACGTCAAAGTTCGATATTTAGTTATAAAAGCGTGGTAAATTTTCGTTTTATTTCCATAAAGTTTCCAGTATTTCATTATTTTCATTGTAGAAAACATGCTTTGATTAAATTTGTAAACTATTCTGGGGAGCACAGCACTTACAGATCTTAAACAAAATGATGTGATAATACAGTACAGAACTTATATGTCAAACCGATGCGGCGGCCATTTTTATTTTGCATTAAGGTCTGAGTATTGTAGATGGTCTTGCCGTAGCGCTGTGAAGAGGAGGCGGTCCTCCTGTTGATTGAATCGGATAATGCGATTACAGCGCTCCTCCGGTGATCTCCGGTACTACCAACGGAGGCAAAGCAGAAACGGAGCTCCGGAGGTTAACCGGAGGGCCGCCTCCTATTCGCAACAGTAGCTCCGAGTGTAAGGACGTAGTGGGCTGTAATTTCATGAATGTAGGCGGCCTATAAAAATCGTTACCTACATACATAAAATTGATCTATATCACCGATATTCCATAAAATACCCCTTAACAAAGAACGTATTGTCATTCAGAGTAATTAATGCATCGTCTCATTTGTTATCAAGAAAATGTAATTATATCGACATGTAATACATATCCCATATACCTGTAGGTATAAACCCTGTAGATAAAACAAACAATATATCCAAATTGGTTCAGTTGTTTCTCAGAAAAGTGCAGGCCCTACCTGTGCAGAACTTACACAGTACACTTTGTTCATTATTATAGAAATATTCCCATTATATTGGCGCTAGAATACAGTAGTTTCAAGTTAAATTTGAGTTCGCTTTTAATTTCTGGACATATGTAAAAAACGCGAAAGACGTGCAGAAGTATGGGATTATTATTTACGAGCGGATGGAGGAGTTAAAGCGGTTGAAGTCTGTAAGTGCTGTGCTGTAAAACATGGCACAAATAATGCGTGAGCTACGGCCCGGCGGTGTAGGTGGCAACACGTCCGCCAGTTACTCGGCCGCCCCGGGTTCGATTCCCGGCTGGGTTAGAGTTTTTTATTGTAAATTATTAATATTCCTGGCCTGGGGACTGGGTATTTGTGTCATCCTTAACGTTCGTTTCCTCACTTTCAACACTTTGCACTTCCGCCATTTACATAATACACGCAGGTTTCCTCACACATGGTGCAAGTAGGGGCAAAAGATCTTCATAGGTCGACGCCCCGAACAAATAGCATTTAGAAAAAAGTTAAAGGAGGGGCGTAGTTTCGCGCAATAATAGCGACAAGTTATAAATTCCTGTGAAAATGCTCGTTCATTCCTCCCGTATGAAGTTCACACTACGCGCTTTACATTCAATCGGAGATTCTGATACATAATTACGTTTGTACGTAAGAATGCTATCTGTTAATATCGCCAAATATTTAAGGTATTAACTGAGAGGCCTAGTTTCACATATTAGTAGCGACAAGTTATAAGTCATCATCATCATCATCTGGTTACCCTCCAGGTTCGGTTTTTCCCTCGGACTTAGCGAGGGATCCCACCTCTACCGCCTCAAGGGCAGTGTCCTGGAGCTTCAGACTCTTGGTCGGGGATACAACTGGGGAGTATGACCAGTACCTCGCCCCGGCGGCCTCACCTGCTATGCTGAACAGGGGCCTTGTGGAGGGATGGGAATATTGGAAGGGATAGGCAAGGAAGAGGGAAGGAAGCGGCCGTGGCCTTAAGTTAGGTACCATCCCGGCATTCGCCTGGAGGAGAAGTGGGAAACCACGGAAAACCACTTCCAGGATGGCTGAGGTGGGAATCGAACCCACCTCTACTCAGTTGACCTCCCGAGGCTGAGTGGACCCCGTTCCAGCCCTCGTACCACTTTTCAAATTTCGTGGCAGAGCCGGGAATCGAACCCGGACCTCCGGGGGTGGCAGCTAATCACGCTAACCACTACACCACAGAGGCGGCGTGACAAGTTATAAGTTCCTGAGAAAATGCTCGTTCATTTCTCCAGTACCAAGTTCACACTACACGCTTGTAATTCAATCGGAGGTTCTGTTACATAATTATTATGTTTGTACGTAAGAATGCTATCTGTAATACCGCCAAATAACTAAAGTATTAACGGAGGGGCGTAGTTTCTCACATTAATAGCGACAAGTTCTAAATTCCTGTACAAATGCTCGTTCATTTCTCCCGTATCAAGTTTAAACTACGCGCTTGTAATTCAATCGGAGGTTCTCCGGAGGCACCGATTGAAAGCGCCCGAAGCCTCCGCTCGGTTAACAGCGCTAGATTACCGGTACGAGTCATGGACTGCATCACTTGCTCGAAATGCATCGAGAGCTCTCGATACGTTTCCCAGCACTGCCTCGAGACAAAGGGCACGTACTGCATCGGGTCGGGAGCTTTGCATCACGCGACCCATCACTAGTAAAAGGACTATCATCATCATCATCTACATCTGTTTACCCTCCAGGTTCGGTTTTTCCCTCGGACTTAGCGAGGGATCCCACCTCTACCGCCTCAAGGGCAGTGTCCTGGAGCTTCAGACTCTTGGTCGGGGGATACAACTGGGGAGTATGACCAGTACCTCGCCCAGGCGGCCTCACCTGCTATGCTGAACAGGGGCCTTGTGGAGGGATGGGAATATTGGAAGGGATAGGCAAGGAAGAGGGAAGGAAGCGGCCGTGCCCTTAAGTTAGGTACCATCCCGGCATTCGCCTGGAGGAGAAGTGGGAAACCATGGAAAACCACTTCCAGGATGGCTGAGGTGGGAATCGAATCCACCTCTACTCAGTTGACCTCCCGAGGCTGAGTGGACCCCGTTCCAGCTCTCGTACCACTTTTCAAATTTCGTGGCAGAGCCGGGAATCGAACCCGGGCCTCCGGGGGTGGCAGCTAATCACGCTAACCACTACACAGAGGCGGACAAAAGGACTATTTCGTGGGTAAAAATGAAATCGCGTACGGGAGTGTGTCGGTGTGTTTTTCGTCCCTTAAAGAGGCCACGGCTTGTCCGTGGTCCAACAGCTCTGTACTCTGACCGGATCGGCTAACCGAGCAGAGGAAAGTTGGCCACGGCTCTACACTTATAGTGAAAGTTCTTCTTCTTCTTCTTCGTGAACTGTTTTTGGGCTTCTTGTTTAATAATTTTTGCCCAGTCAATATTCTTATGTAGTTAGGAAGAATTTGATAAATAAATAACCATGAGGAGCACTGAATGAGACACACGACAGTAAACACAATATACACTTTATGAACGCATATAGCGGGAGCACTATCTAAGTCAAGGGCTAAACTACTACTTCTTCTTCTTGAACTGTTTTTGGGCTCGTTGTTTAATAATTTTTGCCCAGTAAATATTCTTATGTAGTTAGGAAGAATTTGATAAATAAATAACCATGAGGAGCACTGAATGAGACACACGACAGTAAACACAATATACACTTGATGAACGCATATAGCGGGAGCACTATCTAAGTCAAGGGCTAAACTACTACTTCTTCTTCTTGAACTGTTTTTGGGCTCGTTGTTTAATAATTTTTGCCCAGTCAATATTCTTATGTAGTTAGGAAGAATTTGATAAATAAATAACCATGAGGAGCACTGAATGAGACACACGACAGTAAACACAATATACACTTGATGAACGCATATAGCGGGAGCACTATCTAAGTCAAGGGCTAAACTACTACTTCTTCTTCTTGAACTGTTTTTGGGCTCGTTGTTTAATAATTTTTGCCCAGTAAATATTCTTATGTAGTTAGGAAGAATTTGATAAATAAATAACCATGAGGAGCACTGAATGAGACACACGACAGTAAACACAATATACACTTGATGAACGCATATAGCGGGAGCACTATCTAAGTCAAGGGCTAAACTTCATGTAGAAGGTAGTATGTTAGGTTCAGAGGGAAGGGAGGAGAAAAATAACCAGATGTGAAGAAAGCACCACAAAAGCAATCGATCATACTATGTACACGGAGGAAGTCAGGAACATACTAACTCAATAAACAACAAACGACAATAAAAACCAGGATGTGGCAGCTAGTTATAAGGTTAGGTTAGTATCATCAAGAAACGTGGTAATTAATGAAATGGCAGTAGGTGTCAAATTATAAAGTAAGCAAGAAATACTAGTAGGCAAGGGGAATTTATGCTGAACAAGTCGAAGGAAAAAATAAAATGTCTAGCTGAACGATATAACGGACAATGGAAAAAGATATGGTTAGTATCTCCGTCGGGATAACCACATGCACACAGTGGGTGAGTTGACAGATGAAATTTATATTTATAAAGGGGTGTGAGAGCATCATTAAACCTAAGACGGATAATAGTAATGATGTGTCGTCTAGAATACTGACCTGATAGAAACCACGGTTGTAGGGGAATGCGAGGTTGTAGTTGGTAATACGATCGACCTTTGTAGCTTGCAGTATTTTGCCATTGTAATTGCCAATCTGAGCGAGCCTTATTTTTAACATGTATAAAATAATCAGCGGGGGGGGGGGGGGGGGGAGGGGGGTAGCTATAGGGGAGGCGGGGAGTGGAAGACGTGACGCTTGTTCAGCAGCATTATCAGCTCGTTCATGACCATAAATTCCAATATGAGCTGGCACCCAAACAAACGTACAGTAGACGTTTGTACGTTCAAGGGTATAGGTTAACTAACTAACTAACTAACAATGCTTTCATTCCCCACCCTGAAGGGGTGGGGCGGGCCACCTAGAGGGTAACGCCCTCTCTCTGGGCAAGAGATGCGGGCGGGTTGGGGAGATGTGACGGAAGAAGGAGTTGGGTAAAGGATGTGAAAATGTAGATGGGAGGTGAATTGTGCCTATGCCTAAGTATGAATTGATAAGTTAAGGAGATGAGGTTAAGGGTGTGTAGGTTATCTAGAGCTTTATTGACAGATTTACAAATGGTAAGTACAACGATGTGATTACAAATACATGTGTTATCAAGGTACATGGTATGCGTGAGGGAAGATGTGAAATGCAAGGGAGGAAGTGGAGTTTAGAAGGAAGTGCCGGGGTAGATGTGTAAAGTAAGAAGATGGAGGGAAGCGGTTAAATGGTTAAGAGAAGCGGTGTGAAGACGGAGGAGGTCAAATGTTGGAAGGGGAGAAGGGAGGAAGCCGTTGGGAAGAGGGGGTGGGCCTACTGGTGGAGGTGGAAAAATGGGAAGAGGAATTGGCCGGGGGCGACGATATGGACGATCTGAGCTCTGGCGATCAGGTGAAGGCGGGGAAAGAGAGGGCTCGACGCGATAAAAATGGTCGTGGACACGGGCACCGGTGGCGATGAGCTGTTGAACTGCTTCGGAGGTAGGCAGCTGGAGGCGTATCATAAAAGTTGGGCCGGAGGCGTTCCGGATCCGAATAGCTCGTCGGACGAGAACGCCGGCTGCACGGAGTTCTTGGAGGTTGTCCCTGTCGGAGAAGTCTGGAAGGATTCCACGGAGCACACAGCTGAAGGCGGCTGGGTCGATGATGACTGCTGTGCGGTGCTAGCCGGCGGAGATGGCGGTGGCGTAACTGCGACAGACGAGGCCGGCGGGTTAGCAAGTACTTGCTGAAAGGCAGGGGGCGCAGAAATATGGAGAGAGGACGACATAACAGGGGAGGGATGACAAGTGGTAACAGTGGTGATGGGAAGTGAGGAAGGGAGAAGGACGGATGGTATTGTGGTGGTAATTGTGGTGGTTGTCGGGATGGTGAGAGTTGACGGCAGAAGCATCGTCTGAAATGGAGACTCATTGACAGTTGGGACAAGGGTTGGGTTGGCAGAAAGCTGGTCTTCAATGTATGGAGGGGTTGGTACCACTGCATAGGACCGACAGTGAATCGTTGCGCCCGAAGTGAAAAGACATTGAAGGGTGGCCTCGTCGCTGAGATGAACCAGAATCTGTGAAGAAGGTGTAGAGGCGAGGCCATCAACCAGTCGATAGACATTGTGGACCAGAAGGCCAGCGGCACAAAGGTCGTCGAAAATGTCGTCTTCGGGGATGGCAAGATCCACGCCGGGAATGAAGCAAAAAGTCATGGTCGTGGGGAAGTCGACAGCCAACGAGGCGTCAACTGATTTGCTTATTGAGGTCGGCTGAGTAGCAGATATAGGTGAAGGCCACCCGGCCGAAAAAATATTGCTGAAGAGAAAACGATGCCCACTTATAGAGAGGGGGTTTTGTGTGTCCTCGTATAGGTTAAATGTTTTACGTTATGTAAATACCAATTAGATGAAAAGGAGATGGAAGAGAGTGATTGTAATACACTCATAGAATCAGTGTAGATAGTTGCTTTGGCATAATGATGTTGTATAACATAAACGAGGACTTGGCGTACGGCAATAAGTTCGGCAGAATAAATAGAGAAATAATTAGGTAGTCTAAATTGTTGGTCAAACTGTGGTTGTACAGCAAAAAAGGCCGCTCCAAAGCCGGTTGTTGTCTTCGAGCCATCTATGTAGATGTCTACAGAACTAGGAGAGGGTGAAACACGTAATTTTTTGTGAATCCGTACTTGTGTACTGTGCGGAGTGACATCGTGGCTATAATTAGAAGCAGGAGGTAAAATAATATAAGGGCGATGAATGAAACATTCATAAGAAAATGAATAATACGGCAGATTGGGCATGCGTAAAATAGAATCTCGTTGTTCAAGTAAATAACTATATGCATAATATAAGGCCGGCATTTTAATAAGACGCTGACGAAAAAGTGTTAGAAAGTTCAAACAACAGTTGTAATTTGGGAATGAGAGGAGTAGCAATTACGGCAAATTTCTTAAGGAGGTATTTTGTGATTAACATAAGACGTCGAATTTGTAGAGGGGGATCACCAGCTTCCACAAGTAAAGCATTAGTAGGCGTAGTACGAAGAGCACCGATACAAATGCGTAGTGCGCTAAATTGTATTGTATTTAACTGTGCTAAAGATGTGGTAGAAGCCATGTCTAGTACGTGTGCACCATAATCCAATTGAGATCGGAGAGTAACCTTATATAAAGAAAGAGCGACGACGGATCTGCACCCCAGTTTCTACGTGTAACAGTGCGGAGGAGATTTAAATAGGAAGTAGCTTTATGCCGCAAATGTTTTATATGCTGAGTCCAGTTTAGTTTATGGTCTAATTATATTCCTAAATATTTATGATGTGTACACAGCGGGATAGAATACGTGTCGAAAAGCAGAGGGGTCCGATCATATTTACGGTGATGTGAAAAAATCATCGTCGAACATTTAGAGATTGCAAGTTGAAGACCATGAGATTCCAACCACGAAATAGCTTCAGTTAGGAGTTGCGACATCGTGCACGGCATGTATCAACGTTGGTGTGAGAAAAATAAAGGACGATATCGTCAGCATAAGCTATTATGCGTGCAGAACGCGTTATTAAGCTTAGACAGTCGCTCATGTAAAGTGCAAAAAGTATCCCACTGAAAATGTCCCCTTGCGCCAAACCATAGGACGACTGTCGACTAGAAATATGGTGTTGATACGGTTGTAAAATAAGAGTACGGTAGATAAATAATTGTTGTAAAAGGGAAATAAAATCAGGAGGGAAATTCTTGGCTAAAAGACAGTCCCTTAACATATGTAATGGAATTGAATCATATGCGCTTTGAATATCCAGGAACGTAGCAATAGTACTGTGACGACGTGCTTTGGCCCAAAGGAGGTCAATTACGAAGGTATTGATAGCATCCTGAGTGCTACGTCCTTTAAGAAACGCATATTGGTTTTTTGGAGTCAGGTTATAATATTCGAGTACCCAAAGAAATCTCTGAAGTAATATTTTAAGAAATGTTTTTTCGCATACATGAACTAAGAACAACTCCACGGTAGCTATGAAAATCAGAAGGTAATTTATTCGGTTTGAGGATGGGCACAAGAAAAAAATCATTCCATTGACAGGGCACTGTAAGTGTAGATAATATGTTATTATAGTAGGTAAGAATAATGTGCTTAGCATTGGAAGGCAATATGTGCAGCATACTGTAGGTGATGTAGTCTGGGCCAGGTGCTGACTGAGAGGCTGTAGGGAGAACCGCTTCGAATTCAGAAAGAGTGACAGGCTGTAATAAAACAGAGGAGGGACGACTGGTTTCGGTCTGGGACGAGATACTGGTAAGAACAACATAGTCCGGGGTAAGAGAATGTAAGAACAGCTGAAGCACATCAGTAGGAATTATCGCACTAGCAGCATGATGAGAAACACGAGTCAATGTACGAACAGCATTCCAGATTTGCGTAATCGGCGTTGAAGTTGTAAGTGATGAAATAAAACGCTTCCACGATTCCCGGCGTTTGGCATTAAAAACTCCTCGCGAATAGGCAATATGATGTTTTAAGGTAAAGTAATGAGGCGATACATTTTTCCTATACAAACGAAAGAGTCTTTTAGGTTTTTGTATGATATTATGACACTCAGCATTCCACCAACGCAAGACGCAGGGTTGTCGTGATTTCGGAGTGTGAACTACTTTAAAGGGGTGGTAAATATTAATATATCGATAAACGATCTGTAGAAGTAAGTCATATGTAAGCAGATGTGCTGGCGTAAGAGAAAGTTGATTCTCACTAAAGTGCCGAAAGTTATTCGCATCAAAATTTTTAAGCGATCGTATAGAGGGGGGGGGGGGGGAGTTACTGTCAAAGAGCGACTGATTTGGTCGACTCAGGCCATAGGTTATAGGAATAGGGAAGTGATCGCTTGTAAAAGTATCCACCAATGTATGCCAGGTTGTAAGTGTTGCCATCGAACTACGACATAGAGTGAGATCCACCGCACTGGGCGGGGAACCTGGGGGGAGGGTCAATCTTGTAGGAGATCCGTCATTAAGTATTAATAAATTATGTTGATATGACGCATCTAAGAGATGAGTTCCTTGCGACAAATCAGAGGCACTACCCCATACTGGATGATGACAATTCATATCACTAAGAATAAGTAGTTTTGAGGCATGATCAAACTGAGCAAAATAGGTCGACCATTGTTCTTCCGAAAAATAAATGTCTGGAGGGCAATATATATTAATGATGTATATGTCACGATAAATGATACCAATACTGAAGGAAGAAGGCAGTTGAATAGCAACGGGTAATAATTGATAGGAGATAGTATTTTGAATGAGGAATGCTACTCCGCCATATCCTCGTCCATCATATCGTTCAATATTGTAACCTTTAACAGAAAAGCAATGACTCGGCAAAAACCACGTTTCTTGTAAAGCAACAAACTGAGGTTGCGTTTGTTGTACAAGTAATTGTAATTCATGCTGTTTAGTTAGGATGCTCCTAGCATTCCATTGCGTGAGACTGATCATAGAAAGAAAACATAGAATGCACACTATCCTTTAACATATGAAGCACATGAGATACTTGTTGATTGTCATCCAGTAATTGGATTAATTGGTAAAGTTTACTACTAATGTCTTGTCGTAAATGCAAACGTTGCCGTTGGGTATTATCTACGGACGGGGGCTGGGATACACTGCCGTGCACTGACTGGCCACCGGAAGTGGTAGGTACAGATAGGGTAGTTGAATTTGGAGTAGAGGCTCCTGAAAGGGGCTGAGAAGCTGGTGCCGGAGGTACACTAATAAGATTTAGATAACCTGCGAGATCATATCCGGGTGCAGGTACCGGCCGAGATTTAGGAGTAATAATTTGGGTAAATTTTCGCTTTCTTGGAAGCATAGGAGTCATAGGAGTTACAAGTCGGTGTTATAGGGGGAAATTGTTGCGTGTTCCGTTCGGGAAAATAGCTGGGAGGATGAAGTTTAGACACTGCTTCATTAAAAGAGATGTTTTCAGTGCTCATGAGTTTTTTGATCTGGACTTGATGCTGTTGTTCGGGACATGAATCACAACCAGTCAAATGCGGTCCACTACAATGAACACATTTGAAAAAGGTTTCCTGACAGTCAGCAGTAGCATGATTCAGAGAGCATCGACCACATCTAGTAGAATTTGCCCTACAATTTTTATCTCGATGGCCATATCTATTACATTTACGACAAAGAATTGAAAAAAAAACGGTTCCACCTCCATATACACACTATAGAGTGACACATGGGGAGGTAATGCCTGACCTCGAAAAGTTACTTTGACAGAATCCGCAGGTAAATAGTCCGTCTTATCTTGTTGTGTGACTCGTCGATTGAGACGTTTAACAGATTTGACGGGTACGGTAGACTTTAAGTTTTTGAGAATCTCCGATTCAGTGAGTGTTTTGTCGACATCACGAATAATGCCCACACGCATGATATTGCAGCTGGGTATGAATGCTTTAACTTTTAAAGTATTAAGCAGAGGATTGGTTAAGAACTCATTTGCTTGTACTGCATAGGAAAAAATAAGTTGAAGGCGATTCCGCCCCTTACGCGTGATAGACTTGACACTGAGATTAGCATCATGAAATTTGCGCTCTAAAGCCATCGGGTGCAAATGACAGAGGTTTTGCGAATTAATAGACTCCACAAACACAATATATGGTCCATAATGAGTAGTAGGATATTTTTCCATGATAACAGGCGGAGTAGAATCCGAATTGGGTGAATTATTCGTTCCATCCGATTTTTGAGCAGAAGCACTATTCTGTTGATTAGAAGCAGGTAATGGATCATCTTCATCCATACGAATGACTATTTCGCGTTCAACCGGTAACTTTAACGGATCGGGTGATTCATCACCCCCACTGTACTCTGCCATATTACTCACACAGCACTATGGCACACACTGCACTGCACCACACTCGCCCGTATGTAACTCTCCAACCGGACACACTAGGCAAGACAACCGTACTGATTCGCTGCAAGGCAGCAACTGGATAGTGAAAGTTAGTGATGGGCGAATGTTACGGAAGTTCGAGCAGGCTCGAGTAGGCCCGATGCCGTATCGAACCTGTTCGAACTGTCAGGCGACACCACACATCGACTAAGTGGAGCGCGGACGGACCATTCGTCGTATTAGATTACTATAAGGTACACTCAGTATATTTATGTGTGTGTGGTGGTAAGCAAAACGTTCTCAGTGAACGGAAAAAAACATTTGTTTACGTCTTTCTGGCGGTACGAACAAAAGATTGGTAAAAGCAATTTTATGGAAAGCTATTTATTTCGTTAATATGTACCTTCCTAGATTTCTAAATCCTAATGGGTGTGTAGGAGACAGGGATCTGCGCCCAGATGGCCTTCACTTCAACCGCAGTGGTATATATGAGTTAGGAAACTTGTTTAGAAGGGTTATAGGCAGGTACATTCAGGGAAACGGGGCGGCCTAGGGAGCGGTGTTAAGCGAACAGGGAACTGGAAATCAAGTAGGGATGACATAAAAATGTCACTGCTCAACTGTAGAAGCATTGTAAACAAAGGAATCGAATTAAGTAATTTAATAGATATATACTTACCAGATATTGCAATAGGAGTTGAATCATGGCTGAGAAATTATATAACTGGGGCTGTACCTTAATTAAGGCCACGGCCGCTTCCTTCCAACTCCTAGGCCTTTCCTATCCCATCGTCGCCAAAAGACCTATCTGTGTCGGTGCGACGTAAAGCCGCTAGCAAAAAAAAAGAAATTATATAATGGATGCAGAGATATTCTCGCGGAACTGGAGTGTGTATCGTAGAGATAGGATAGTAATGGTAGGAGGGAGAGTATTCATTCTGGTGAAAGACGAATTTGTAAGCTACGATAAAGTTAAGGATGAAAAACATGAAATTCTGGGTGTAAGGCTCTTCTCTAAAGATAATAGGCAACTTGATGTCTTTGGAGTGTACAGACCGGGAAAGGGTAGCGCTGACGCTCATTCAGAATTATTTGATAAGATAATCAGCTACGTTGGAAATGATATGGAAAGTAATGTGATAGTAGCAGGTGATCTCAATTTACCAAATGTCAATTGGGAAGGTTATGCGAACGACAGGAAGCATGACCAACAAATGGCAAATAAGTTAATATGGGAAGGGCAGCTGATTCAGAAAGTGATGGAACCAACTAGAGGGAAGAATATTTTGGATGTGGTGCTGATAAAACCAGATGAGCTCTATAGAGAAACCGAAGTAATAGATGGCATTAGTGATCACGAAGCTGTTTTTGTCGTAGTTAAAAATAAATGTAAAAGAAAGGAAGGTATTAAAATTAGGACTATTAGGCAGTACCATATGGCTGATAAAAGAGGCAAGAGGGAGTTTAAAAAAAGTAAATTTGATCGCCGGAAAATGGTAAATAAAAATGTAAACAGACTCTGGGATGGGTTTAAAGCAATTGTTGAGGAATGTGAAAATAGGCTTGTTCCTTTAAAGGTGGTAAAGAATGGTAAAGATCCGCTATATTATAACAGAGAAGTAAAGAAACTAAGAAGGAGGTGCAGACTGGAAAGAAATAGAGTTAGAAATGGTTATGGAAGTAAGGAGAAATTGAAGGAATTTACTAGGAAATTGAATCTAGCAAAGAAGTCAGCTAAGGATAACATGATGGCAAGCATAATTGGTGGTCATACAAATTTCAGTGAAAAATGGAAGAGTATGTATAGGTACTTGAAGGCAGAAAGAGGTTCAAAGAAGTACATCCCAGGAATCATTAATGAACAAGGGGAGTGTGTATGCGAGGATCTTCAAAAGGCAGAAGTATTCAGTCAGGATTATGTAAAGATTGTTGTTTACAAGGGTAATTTCCAGATAGGAGGTGTGAGTAACACTAAAGAAGTATTAAAATTGACCTATGATAACAATGACATTTACAGTAAGATACAAAAGTTGAAAACTAGAAAAGCAGCTGGAATTGATAAGATTTCTGGGGATATACTAAAGGCAATGGGTTGGGATATAGTACCATATCTGAAATACTTATTTGATTATTGTTTGGTTGAAGGAGCTATACCAAATGAATGGAGAGTTGCTATAGTAGCCCCTGTGTATAAAGGAAAGGGTGATAAACATAAAGCTGAAAATTACAGGCCAGTGAGTTTGACATGCATTGTATGTAAGCTTTGGGAAAGCATTCTTTCTGATTATTTTAGACATGTCTGCAAAATTAATAACTGATTTGACAGAAGGGGGAAAGGTTATTCCACTGAAGCTCAGCTTGGAGGATTTCAGCAAGATATAGCAGATATCCTGGATTCAGGAGACCAAATGGACTGTATTGCGATTGACCTATCTAAGGCATTTGATAGGGTAGATAATGGAAGACTACTGGCTAAAATGAGTGCAATTGGACTAGAAAAAAGAGTGACTGAATGGGTGGCTATATTTCTAGAAAATAGAACTCAGAGAATTAGAGTAGGCGAAGCTTTATCTGACCCTGTAATAATTAAGAGGGGAATTCCTCAAGGCAGTATTATTGGACCTTTATGTTTTCTTATATATATATAACAACTAGCTGATGTACCCGTGCTTCGCTACGGGATTCTCAGAAAGACTGACTTTGTGGTTTTCCTAACTGAAATCAACATAGGTCATTACAAAAACGTGAGTATGAATGTAGCGATTAAAAGCAATGCTACCATATAAAATACTCGATCAAATGGAAAGCCGCATGTTTTTTTGCTTTTAACGAACAGTGCTGCGGTTAGATTGCGGTGCCAATCTAATACTCCAAAGTTTCAGAGCTGGGATGACCAGGCCGCAGATTGCCATGAACACTCATCTGCCATTATTCTGCTAAATATGCACACTGTTCATTCCAGTCAGTGCCTCAAAAGAGGGGTTGAATAGCCCGAATGCTATGATGATCCAGTGTGTTACGTATCAGTAGTATCAGAAAATTTAAAAACCAGGGGAATGGCATGCTAAAGAAGAAAGTTATCTAACTCCCCAGCTACTTCCCATCAATATTCAGGCAGGCTGTTACACTCTGTACGACTGGGCGAGTTGACCGTGTGGTTAGCGGTGCGCAGGTGTGAGCTTGCATTCGAGAGATAGTGGATTCGAACCAGTCAAATGCTGGGCCTGAACCTTAATTAAGGCCTAAGGCACTCCCAGCCCTTTCCTATCCCATCCTCGCCATAAAACTCATGTAGGTGCGACGTAAATCAAATAAAAAATACTCTGTACGCAGCAGTAATCCTATCTACCGGAGATGAGGGGCAACAGAAGCTACAAAGCACATCACGACAAACAATGGTCAATGTACTGTTATTGTTGATCAATGTTATGAGATTTCTATATTGGAGGCCTTCACATTTAGTTTTCTTTCGACTCTGTGATTTGTAAAATATTTTATACCGTAAACTGTAGTTTCTTATTCTCCGACTTTACATACCGATTTTCATTAAATACTGTTTACCCATTTTCTCGTTACTCGGCGCTGATAGGGACTTAGTATCAAAAATCCAGATTCATGAATATCTTTGTGATCATAGCCAGTACGGCAACAATGTATAAGACATGAATAATAGGAAATTTAATACTATATAACCTTAGTTATGTAGCATTCATCAATTACACCTCTAATAAGAAATATTTGAGAATTAAATTTTAGGCCTTCTCCTAAACTACCATTTCACTCAGCGTGAATAAAATAATTTACAGCCTAGACTATAGCGCCTTTTTCCTGACTTTGCATACCGATTTTCATCAAGATAGGACTACTAATAACAACAATATTTGAGAATTAAATTTTAGACCTTCCCCTAAACTACGATTTTTCGCAGCGTGAATACAATTATTGATAGCCGAAATTGTAGCAACTTATTTCCCAACTTTGCATACCCATTTTTTCTTTAAAATACGACCACTAATAATATAAATAGTTTAGAATTCAATTTTAGGCCTTCCCCTAAACTACCATTTCACTCAGCGTGAGTAAAATGATTTATAGCCTAAATTATAGAGGCTCATCCCCCAACTTCACATACCGATTTTCATTAGACCACTAATAACATAAATAGTTGAGAATTCAGTCTTCCCCTAAACTACCATTTCACTCAGCGTGAGTAAAATGATTTATAGCCTAGATTGTAGAGGCTCATACCCTGACTTCACATACCGATTTTCATTAAATTCTCTTCAACCGTTTTCTCGTGATGCGTGTACATACATACAGACAGACAGACAGACAGACAGACAGACAGACAGACAGACAGACAGACAGACAGACAGACAGACAGACAGACAGACAGACAGACAGACAGAAATTACGGAAATGTAAAAAGTGCATTTTCTTGTTACTATGGACATGACCGATACAGAAATACCATTATTTTCAAATTCTGAGCAATGTACAGACAAAACTCTTATTTTATATATATAGATGATATGTGTAAAGAAGTGGAATCAGAGATAAGGCTGTTTGCAGATGATGTTATTCTGTACAGAGTAATAAATAAGTTACAAGATTGTGAGTGGCTGCAGGGTGACCTCGATAGTGTTGTGATATGGACGGTGGACAATGGTATGGTGATAAACGGGGTTAAAAGTCAGGTTGTGCGTTTCACAAATAGGAAAGGTCCTCTGAGTTTTAATTACTGCGTTGATGGGGCGAAAGTTCCTTTTGGGGATCATTGTAAGTACCTAGGTGTTAATATAAGAAAAGACCTTCATTGGGGTAATCACATTAATATGATTGTTAATAATGGGTACAGATCTCTGCTCATGGTTACGAGGGTATTTAGGGGTTGTAGTAAGGATGTAAAGGAGAGGGCATATAAGTCTCTGGTAAGACCCCAACTAGAGTATGGTTCCAGTGTATAGGACCCTCACCAGGATTACTTGATACAAGAACTGGAAAAAATCCGAAGAAAAGCAGCTCGATTTGTTCTGGGTGATTTCCGGCAAAATAGTAGAGTTACAAAAATGTTGCAAAATTTGGGCTGGGAAAATTTGGGAGAAAGGAGACGAGCTTTTCGATTAAATGGTATGTTCGAGCTGTCAGAAGAGAGGTGGCGTGGGAGGACATCAGTAGACGAATAAGTTTGTGTGGTGTCTTTAAAAGTAGGAAAGATCACAATATGAAGATAAAGTTGAAATTCAAGAGGACAAGTTGAGGCAAATATTCATTTATAGGAAGAGGAATTAGGGATTGGAATAACTTACAAAGGGAAATGTTCAATAATTTTCCGATTTCTTTGCGATCATTTAAGAAAAGACAAGGAAAACAACAGATAGGGAATCTGTTACCTGGGCGACTGCCCTAAATGCAGATCAGTAGTGACTGATGGATTGCTTTGCATTTTACATTTTGTCCGCTCTTCAGGAATGCGTTTCTGTATAACTTTGACGTGTTTTGCAAGCTTAATGTTGTTAATCATTACTTTCAAGTACTGACAGTTAACATGTTTTTCGTATGCTACGAGTTATTATTTTCTCATTAATAATTAGTAGTACATTATTATAATAGACGATTTTTTTATTTTCCAGACAGAGCAGACAATGGCCGGTAGAAAAAGGTCATGAATTTAGGACTACTTTGAAGAGATTCCAAACAAACGAATAAAACGCACACGATGTGATAAAATATTAAAAAAACGATAGTAAAAGTACACCGACGATGATAAGACACTTAAAAATTCAACAATCTTCGTCCTTCGTCGAATGACACCATTCCAAATGATGGGGAGACACCACATAAAACGGCGTCGACATATGCAGGGAAAATATTCTTAATAGCCTCCGTTTTGTTTTTCATGATTAGCACAGCGGACGGCCGCTCGCATTGGACTGGTGAAAGGCTCAGAATGTCCGCCTGGACAGGGTCTACAAAGTTACTCTACTGTTTATACCGATTCTACGTGCGTAAGAATTACGTTATGAAACCATCAATTTATTCATTGATTGGCAGTTAGTCCGCCTCTGTGGTGTAGTGGTTAGCGTGATTAGCTGCCACCCCGGGGGCCCGGGTTCGATTCCCGGCTTTGCCATGACTTTTAAAAAGTGGTACGAGGGCTGTAACGGGGTCCACGGAGCCTCTGAACGTCAACTGAGTAGAGGTGGGTTCGATTCCCACCTCAGTCATCCTTGAAGTGGTTTTCCGTGGTTTCCCTCTTCTCCTCCGTCTACTGCCGGGATGGACCAAACTTACGGGCACGGCCGCTTCCTTCCCTCTTCCTTGTCTATCCCTTCCAATCTTCCCCTCCTCCCGCAGGCCCCTGTTCAGCATAGCAGGAGAGGCTGCCTGGGCAAGGTACTCGTCATCCTCCCCAGTTGTATCCCCCGACCTAGAGTCTGAAGCTCCAGGTCACTGCCCCTGAGGCGGTGGATGTGGTATCCCTCGCTGAGTCCCCTTACATCCTCGCTTTAAAGCGTTGGGATATCGGGCTGGAAAAACATTAAGGCCAAGAAAGAATAATTATTTTATTGGCTTTACGTCCCACTAACAACTACGGTTTTCGGAGACTTCAAGGTGTCGGAAGTTAGTCCCTCAGGAGTTATTTTGCGTGCCATTAAATCTACCGACACGAGGCTGACGTATTTGAGCTAGTGATGGGCAAACAATACCCATGTTCGAGCGGTATCGAGCCTACCCGAAACGCGCCGATACACGGGTATCCTTTGCCCGTCACTAGCTGTAGCCCGAGTCAGACTCTGCCTTCGGTCACGTGACTGCTCGACCTTGCTTCGAACAGGCTCGAACCTCGGCGCGTATCGGGTCGGCTCGATTCCGCTCGAACACGGGTATCGTTTGCCCATCACTAGCTGTAGCCCGAGTCAGACTCCGCCTTCGGTCACGTGACTGCTCGAGCTTGCTTCGAACAGGCTCCAACCTCGGCGCGTATCGGGTCGGCTCGAACACGGGTATCGTTTGCCCATCACTAGCTGTAGCCCGAGTCAGACTCCGTCTTCGGCCACGTGACTGCTCTAGCATGCTTCGAACAGGCTCGAACCTCAGCGCGTATCGGGTCGGCTCGATCCCGCTCGAACACGGGTATCGTTTGCCCATCTCTACTGATAACGAAGGTGCGTCCTTTCACATATTACTACATTCAGTCATTGACGTATATCTTATGGGAAATAAAGATTGCCCATAAAATTAGAAGGCTTAGATTATAATAATATGCAATGATAAGGACAAAGCATGTATCCGTAATATTCCCCGCGTATTAGCAGAGGTATTTCCTCCCAATCCAAGGCAGTACTTGTGTTTATGTAGCACCTGTACGTTATACGCAACATTAAGAATAAAAAAACCAAACCAAACCCCATGGCGCTAATTCCTCAAGGCAGTATTATTGGACCTTTATGTTTTCTTATATAGGCCTAAATCAATTATATATGTAAATAAGTGGAATCAGATATAAGGCTTTTCGCAGGTGATGTTATTCTGTACAGAGTAATAAATAAGTTACAAGATTGTGAGCAACTGCAAAATGACCTCGATAATGTTGTGAGATGGACAGTAGGCAATGATATGATGATAAACGGGGATAAAAATCAGGTTGTGTGTTTCACAAATAGGAAAACTCCTCTCAGTTTTAATAACTGCGTTGTGTAACCGTACGAATGTATGATCCCCAAATTTTTAGGTTAGGAAATTTTCGTAATATAGTTTGTAATATTGAAGTCATGTAAATCATGTAATTTTGTTCATTTATATGTGAAAACGTAATAAGTAGTATAATTGGATGGTTCGGCCGCCTCCTCCTCCTCCCTCCTCCTCCTCCCTCCTCCTCCTCCCACCTCCTCCTCCGCCGCCTCCTCCTCCTCCCGCGGGAAATTTGAATTTTGGCGGGAAATTTGAATTTTGGCGCGAGATTTGAATTTGTAAACAAAGCCACGTGCTTTTTGACAGCTGTCATCGACAACAACGCAACGCTAACCTCACTGCTGCCATCTTGACGGGCCTAAACCTCACTAGTGCCAACTTAACCTAACTAGCATGAGGTAAACAAGGCCACGTGTTTTTTGACAGCCACGTGCTTTTTGACAGACAACAACGCATCGCTAATCTCAGTACTGCCATCTTGACGGGCCTAAACCTTAGTGGTACCAACTTAACCTAACTCGCATGAGGTAAACAAAGCCACGTGCTTTTTGACAGCCACGTGCTTTTCAACAGATTTGTAAACAAAGCCACGTGCTTTTTGACAGCTGTCATCGACAACAACGCATCGCTAACCTCAGTACTGCCATCTTGACGAGCCTAAACCTTAGTGGTACCAACTTAACCTAACTAGCGCGAGGTAAACAAAGCCACGTGCTTTTTGACAGCCACGTGCTTTTTTGACAGCTGTCATCCGCCATCTTTAAACCACAAAGCACTGTGCTGCCCTCTATATCGCAGTAGCTGCAAAATTCGTCACCTGTCATCGGCAGTGCTGCCATCTTAACGGGTCTAAACCTTAGTGCTACCAACTTAACCTAACTAGCGTGAGGTAAACAAAGCCACGTGTTTTTTGACAGCTGCCATCCGCCATCTTTGAGCACAGTGCTGCCCTCTTTAGCTACGTACCTTTGAAATGTGGTGGCGGATAATTTGAAAAATGCTTTTTGACAGCAGCCATCTTGCATCGCAAACCTCAGTGCTGCCCTCTTTAGCTAGATACCTGTGGTGGCAGACAATTCCACGTGACAGCAGCCATCTTTAATCAAGAGAGCACCGTGCTGCCCTCTATGTGGTGGCGGTAAATTGAAAAATTCCACGTGCTCTTGTTTGGAAACAAACTCACGTGCTTTTTTGACAGCTGTCATCTGCCATCTTTAATCAACAGAGCACAGTGCTGCACTCTATGTGGTGGCGGCAATTTGAAAAATTCTATGTGCTCTTGTTGGGAAACAAAGCCACGTGCTTTTTTGACAGCTGTCATCCGCCATCTTTAACCAACAGAGCACTATGCTGCGGGCAATTTCGTCAGCTGTCATCCACCATCTTTAATCCAGAGAGAACAGTGCTGCACTCTATGTGGTGGCGGTAAATTCCACGTGCTTTACAAACCTATGCGCTTTTCTGTCATCCACCATCTTTAATCCAGAGAGAACAGTGCCGCACTCTATGTGGTGGTGGCAAATTCTACGTAGAAACAAATTCTACTCGCTCTTCAGCTGTCATCCACCATCTTTAATCAAAAGAGCACCGTGCTGCCCTCTTTGTGGTGGCGGATAATTTGAAAAAAATTCAGCAGCCATCTTTAATCCGGAGAGAACAGTGCTGCCCTCTTTGTGGTGGCGGTTAATTTGAAAAATTCTTTTCGACAAGAAGCCATCTTTAATCCAGAGAGAACAGTGCTGCCCTCTTTAGCTACTTACCTTTGAGGCGGTTAATTTGAAAAATTCTTCAGCAGCCATCTTTAATCCAGAGAGAACAGTGCTGCCCTCTTTAGCTACTTACCTTCGAGGCGGTTAATTTGAAAAATTCTAGCTGCCATCTTTAATGAAAAGAGCATCGTGGTGCTATCTTGCGAGTAATATTTTACGTCACAGCTGTCATCCACCATCTTGCATTGCTAACCTTAGTGCTGCCCTCTTTAGCTACTTACCTTTGACGAGCTGTCACCTGCCATCTTGCATCGCAAACCTCAGTGCTGCACTCTATGTGATGGCGGATAATTTGAAAAAATCTTTTTGACAAGCAGCCATCTTTAATCAACAGAGCACCGTGCTGCCATCTTTAGCTACCGCCATCTTACATCGCTTACCTCGCTGCTGCACTCTATGTGGTGGCGGCTAATTCGAACAAGTTTAATCACGCATCGGGCAAGCTAGAGTATGCACGTGCTGTTGTGATGGCGTCATCATGCATGTTTAGACTTGTCCGTTTTCTTAAGAGTAAGTCGATGTAAAGGAATGTAGTAGTGGTAAATTCGAACAAGTTTAAACATGCATCGGGAAAGCTAGAGTAAGCACGTGCTGTTGTGATGACGTCATTGTGCATGTTTAGACCTGATCGTTTTTCTTAAGAGCAAGTCGTAGTAGTATAATGGGAGAGTTCGGCCGCCTCCTTCTCCTCCCTCCTCCTCCTCCTCCTCCCGCGGGAAATTTGAATTTTGGCGGGAAATTTGAATTTTGGCGGGAAATTTGAATTTTGGCGGGAGATTTGAATTTGTAAACAAAGCCACGTTCTTTTTGACAGCTGTCATCGACAACAACGCAACGCTAACCTCACTGCTGCCATCTTGACGGGCCTAAACCTCACTAGTGCCAACTTAACCTAACTAGCATGAGGTAAACAAAGCCACGTGCTTTTTGACAGCCACGTGCTTTTTGACAGACAACAACGCATCGCTAACCTCAGTACTGCCATCTTGACGGGCCTAAACCTCAGTAGTGCCAACTTAACCTAACTAGCATGAGGTAAACAAAGCCACGTGCTTTTTGACAGATTTGTAAACAAAGCCACGTGCTTTTTGACAGACAACAACGCATCGCAAACCTCAGTACTACCATCTTGACGAGCCTAAACCTCAGTAGTGCCAACTTAACCTAACTAGCATGAGGTAAACAAAGCCACGTGTTTTTTGACAGCCACGTGCTTTTTGACAGATTTGTAAACAAAGCCACGTGCTTTTTGACAGACAACAACGCATCGCTAACCTCAGTACTGCCATCTTGACGGGCCTAAACCTCAGTAGTACCAACTTAACCTAACTAGCGCGAGATAAACAAAGCCACGTGCTTTTTGACAGCCACGTGCTTTTTTGTCAGCTGTCATCCGCCATCTTTAAACTACAGAGCACCGTGCTGCCCTCTTTCGTCACCTGTCATCGGCAGTGCTGCCATCTTGACGGGCCTAAACCTTAGTGCTACCAACTTAACCTCACTAGCTCGAGATAAACAAATCCACGTGCTTTTTGACAGCCACGTGCTTTTTTGATAGCTGTCATCCGCCATCTTTGAGCACAGTGCTGCCCTCTTTAGCTACTTACCTTTGAAATGTGGTGGCGGATAATTTGAAAAATGCTTTTCGACAAGCAGCCATCTTTAATCAAGAGAGCACCATGCTGCCCTCTATGTGGTGGCGGCAAATTAAAAAATTCCACGTGCTCTACAAAGCCACGTGCAGCTGTCATCTGCCATCTTTAATCTATAGAGCACAGTGCTGCCCTCTTTAGTTTGAAATGTGGTGGCGGCAAATTCCACGTGCTCTTGTTTGGAAACAAAGCCACGTGCAGCTGTCATCCGCCATCTTTAATCAACAGAGCACCGTGCTGCTATCATGCGGGCAATTTCATCACCTGTCATCCGCCATCTTTAATCCACAGAACACCGTGCTGCCCTCTTTATGGCTACTACCTTAAGCACGTAGTAGCGGGCAATTTGAAAAGTTCTGCTAGTTATCATCCACCATCTTTAATCAAGAGAGCACCGTGCTGCCATCTTTAGCTAGATACCTTTGAAATGTGGTGGCGGCAAATTGAAAAATTCCACGTGCTCTTGTTTGGAAACAAACTCACGTGCTTTTTTGACAGCTACCATCCGCCATCTTTAATCAACAGAGCATAGTGCTGCCCTCTTTAGTTTGAAAAATGATGGCGGCAAATTCCACGTGCTCTTGTTTGGTAAACATAGCCATGTGCTTTTTTGACAGCTGTCATCCGCCATCTTTAATACAGAGAGCACCGTGCTGCCCTCTTTAGATGTAAATTCGTCACCTGTCATCCGCAGTGCTGCCATCTTTAGCTAGATACCTTTGAAATGTGGTGGCGGATAATTTAAAAAGAAAAATTCTACAGCAGCCCTCTCTCGACGCTAATTGCGTAAGATGGCGGCTATACATGACTCCTTAAGGGTGCTTACGCAAGATGGCTGCTATACACAGGTTCTTATGAGACGCCCTTGGGATGCTTGCGCAAGATGGCAGTTATACATGGCTCCTTATGAGATGCCCTAGGGATGCTTGCGCAAGATAGCGGCTGCTCTTATGGGACGGCTTAAGGGTCCTTGCACAAGATGGCTTGAGACGCCCTAAGGATGCTTGCGCAAGATGACGGCTATACATAACACCTTATGAGACGCTTTAAGGGTGCTTGCGCAAGATGGTTGCTGCTCTTAGATTAGAGGCTAACGTGTCGTGATAGTTCGATTCATTAAATTTAGGGCTTAAATGCAAAATGTTAAATATATCGAAAACGGTGCACCGTAGAGCAAAACGGACAAAATTTTTCTGCCTAATACGTAGGTTCGTAGTATCAGGAACAAGAAAAAACATAGTCTAATGATGAGATCAACGGTTCGATTCCTACTTAAGCCCTTTGGCATTCGCAGCTATCTATTTCTACAAGATGGTGGCTGCTCTTATGAGAAACAAGATGCCTTGAGACGTCCTAGGGATGCTTACGCAAGATGGCAGACACAAAATGGTGACTATACATAGCTCCTTATGAGACGGCCTAGGGGTGCTCGCACAAGATGGCGGCTACTCTTATGAAGAAAGCTAGCTTAGAGGCTACTGCGCAAGATAACAGCTGCTGTTATGCATGTGGTGGAGGGCAATTTGAAATTCTATGTGCTTAATCAACAGAGCACCCTGCCGCCCTCTTTAGCTGAAATGTGGTGGTGGATAATTTGAAAAATTCTTTTGACAGCTATCATCTTTAAAAACAATGGCGACTATACATAAGCTGTTAAGGCCTTATCATTCTCCTCCTCCTCCTCCTCCTCCCCCTCCTCCTCCTCCTTCTCTACCTCCTCCTCCGCCTCTTATGTCAAGGCATAGCTTTATATCGAACAAGTTTAAACCTGCATCGCGAAGGCAAGCGTGTGCAGCGATAACATTATTGTGCATGTTTAGACTTTCGAAACATAAGAAGAGTAGAATCAAACGCTGTACTCGATACGACATGTGATCAGAACATTGATTGATGCGTTCAGAAAAACAAAATAAGTGATCAAGACTAGAATCGAACAATGTACTCAATACATCATGTGTTTAGAATATGTCAGGGGATACGCTTGTTCTAAGAAGATCAGATTGAAACATAACAAGACTAGAATAGAACACTGTAATCGATGTTGTTAACTTCAACATGTGATCAGAACATTGATTGATGTGTTCAGAACACAAAATAAGTGATCATGACTAGAATCGAACACTGTACTCCATACAACATGTGATCAGAACATTGGTCGATGTGTTCAGAACACGAAATAAGTGATCAAGACTAGAATCGACACTGTACTCAATACAACATGTGTTTAGAGCATGTTAGGGGGTACCCTTGTTCTAAGAAGATCAGAATGAAACATAACAAGACTAGAATCGAACACTGTAATCGATGTTGTTAACCTCAACATATGATCAGAACATTGTTTGATGTGTTCAGAGCAAAAGTACAATTTTGATGATTTGCTTAGTGTAAAATCAAAAACTATGGAAACACACTGTGCACATATCGCGTGGCTAACTCGCTCAGTAAGCAATATTGCAAAATTACAACTTCAATGATTTGCATAGTGTAAACATCAGAAACACACTGTACCCATACTGCGCAGCTAACTCGCTCGGTAAACGATATAGCCAAAGTATAACTTCAAATTATTTACCTTCCATCATTCGTCTTGTGTCGAACAAGTTATCGCATAAACATGGCTGAAAAAAAATCGTGATAGGGTATGGAACCCAGGGGTTACATCTTATCAGAAGGGCAAAAAGGATGAAAGGACTCTTCCTCCTCCTTACCGCACATTCCTTGGCTAAAGGGCTAATGGGCTAAAGGGCTAAAGGGCTAATGGGCTAAAGGGCTAAAGGTGCAACAACCTCGTCGATCGCTATCAGCAAGAACGCTTGTACTTTGTAGAAAATTAATCTTTATTGGTAAATGGTTTCATGTTCAGAACAAGGAATGGAACCTAGGGGTTACGTCTTACCTAATAAAATCCCCGAGGTGCGATGAGTTACGTTTTTCGAACTAGTGTTTGGAACACTGAACTTTTCAAGATGATAGCAGAGAGTTTAACAATGTTCTCTTGTTGTATTTTAAATTCCGCGCTACAACATGCATAAGGTGGTAGCCTTGAGGTTTACTGTCGTAAAGATGGCAAGAGTGAGGTTAACAATGTTCTGTTGTTGGATTTTAAATTCCGCGCTATAACATGCATAAGGTGGCAGCCTTGAGGTTTACCGCCGTAAAGATGGCAGCAGTGAGGTTAGCGACGCTCTATTGTCCTTCAAAGTGAGGTTAGGGTTCGTCAAGAAGACAGCTGTCAAAAAAGCACGTGGCTATGTTTACCAAACAAGAGCACGTGGTCGTGACGTCACGGTCACGTAGTATACCGCCTCAGCATGCAAAGTTTAATGTCTACAACTACGTAGTAAACATTCTGCTATGTTTACAAGATTTTTTACACATAACTATTCTTTATGCTTTAAGTTCATTCACATAGGCTATGCTAAGATAGCAGCACAAACACATGCGAACTTTGTACATTCTAATGGAATAAGTTTAGTACTATGTGCATCATGGATACATGATGTGTGCACGCATTTAAACTTGACTATACGTAATGCTGCTGCTTTGTTTACAAGATTTTCATACATTGCTATTCTTTATGCTTTAAGTTCGTGCACACACAAGCGATAGTCGTACGCTCTGGCAGGAGAAGTTTAGTACGACAGTCGATGCATACATTATCGATAGGTGATGTGTACACGCTTTAGAACATAGCTCATCTTTATGCTTTAAGTTCGTGCACATGGGTTTGGGATACACAAAAGCGATTGCTACATGCTCTAGCGGAAGAAGTCTAGTACGATAGTCGATGCATATAAAATCGATAGGTTATGCTAAGATAGCAGCACACTTACATGATTTTAGCACAATCTAGTGGAAAAAGTTTAGTATGTTAGTCGTTTCGTGCAAAATCATTAGGTAATGTGTAAACGCTTTGAAACAAGGCTATTCTTTGTACTTTAAGTTCATGCGTACAGGTTATGCTAAGATAGCAGCACAATCTAGCGCAAGACGTTTAGTACGAGACATGCAAAATTGATAGGTGACGTGTACACGCTTTGAAGCATGGCTATTCTTCGTACTTTAAGTTCATGGGTATAAGTTATGCTAAGATACCAGCACAATCTAGCGGAAGAAGTTTAGTACGAGATTCGATGCATGCAAAATCGATAGGTGATGTGTACACACTTTGAAACATAGCTATACTTTGTACTTTAAGTTCATGTGTATGAGTTATGCTAAGATAGCAGCACAACCTAGCGGAAGAAGTTTTGTACGAGAGTCGATACATGTAAAGTCGATAGGTAATGTGTACACGCTTTGAAACATGGCTATTCTTTGTACCTTAAAGTCATGCGTATAGGTTATGCTAAGATAGCAGCACAATCTAGCGGAAGAAGTTTAGTATGATATTCGATACATACATTATCGATAGGTAATGTGTACACGCTTTGAAACAAGGCTATTCTTTGTACTTTAAGTTCATGCGTCTTAGTTATGCTCGCGATAGTCGATGCATGTAAAATCGATAGGTTATGCTAAGATAGCAGCACACTTACACGATTTTAGCACAATCTAGTGGAAGAAGTTTAGTACGAGAGTCGATGCTTGCAAAATCATTAGGTAATGTGTACACGCTTTGAAACAAGGCTATTCTTTGTACTTTAAGTTCATGCGTCTTAGTTATGCTAAGATAGCAGCACAATCTATCTGAAGAAGTTTTGCACGAGAGTCGATACATGCAAAATCGATAGTTGATGCGTACACGCTTTGAAACATGACTATTCATTGTACTTTAAGTTCATGGGTATAGGTTATGCTAAGATAGCAGCACAATCTAGCGGAAGTAATTTAGTACAAGATTCGATTAATGCAAAATCAATAAGTAATGTGTACACGCTTTGAAACATGGCTATTCTTCATACTTTAAGTTCATGTGTATAAGTTATGCTAAGATAGCAGCACAACCTAGCGGAATAAGTTTAGTACGATATTTGTTGCATGCAAAGTCGATAGGTAATGTGTACACGCTTTGAGACATGGCTATTCTTTGTACCTTAAGGTCATGCGTATAGGTTACGCTAAGATAGCAGCACAATCTAGCGGAAGAAGTTTAGTACGAGAGTCGATGCTTGCAAAATCGATAGGTAATGTGTACACGTTTTGAGACATAGCTATTCGTTGTTCTTTAAGTTCATGCGTCTTAGTTATGCTGAGATAGCAGCACAATCTACCTGCAGAAGTTTAGTACGAGAGTCGATACATGCAAATTCGATAGTTGATGTGTACACGCTTTGAAACATGACTATTCATTGTACTTTAAGTTCATGGGTATAGGTTATGCTAAGAAATCAGCACAATCTAGCGGAAGAAATTTAGTACGATATTTGATGCATGCAAAATCAATAAGTAATGTGTACCCGCTTTGAAACATGGCTATTCTTTGTACTTTAAGTTCATGTGTATAAGTTATGCTAAGATAGCAGCACAACCTAGCGGAAGGAGTTTAGCACGATATTTGTTGCATGCAAAGTCGATAGGTAATGTGTACACGCTTTGAAACATGGCTAATCTTTGTACCTTAAGGTCACGCGTATAGGTTATGCTAAGATAGCAGTACAATCTAGCGGAAGAAGTTTAGTACAAGAGTCGATGTGTGCAAAATCGATAGGTGATGTGTACACGCTTTGAAACATGGCTATTCATTGTACTTTAATTTTATGGGTATAGGTTATGCTAAGATAGCAGCACGATCTAGCAGGTGAAGTTTAGTTCGATTGTCGATGCATGTAAAATCGATAGGTCATGTGCACACGCTTTGAAACATAGCAATTCATACTGCTGCTCTGTTCCCAAGACTTTTAAGCATAGCTAACCCTAATACTGCTCTTAACGACGTCGAGCTAAGGATTGATTACGTGACCGTGACGTCACGACCACGTGCTCTTGTTTGGTAAACATAGCCACGTGCATTTTTGACAGCTGTCTTCTTGACGAACCCTAACCTCACTTTGAAGGACAATAGAGCGTCGCTAACCTCACTGCTGCCATCTTTACGGCGGTAAACCTCAAGGCTGCCACCTTATGCATGTTATAGCGCGGAATTTAAAATCCAACAACAGAACATTGTTAACCTCACTCTTGCCATCTTTACGACAGTAAACCTCAAGGCTACCACCTTATGCATGTTGTAGCGCGGAATTTAAAATACAACAAGAGAACATTGCTAAACTCTCTGCTATCATCTTGAAAAGTTCAGTGTTCCAAACACTAGTTCGAAAAACGTAACTCATCGCACCTCGGGGATTTTATTAGGTAAGACGTAACCCCTAGGTTCCATTCCTTGTTCTGAACATGAAACCATTTACCAATAAAGATTAATTTTCTACAAAGTACAAGCGTTCTTGCTGATAGCGATCGACGAGGTTGTTGCACCTTTAGCGCTTTAGCCCATTAGCCCTTTAGCCCTTTAGCCCATTAGCCCTTTAGCCCATTAGCCCTTTAGCCAAGGAATGTGCGGTAAGGAGGAGGAAGAGTCCTTTCATCCTTTTTGCCCTTCTGATAAGATGTAACCCCTGGGTTCCATACCCTATCACGATTTTTTTTCAGCCATGTTTATGCGATAACTTGTTCGACACAAGACGAATGATGGAAGGTAAATAATTTGAAGTTATACTTTGGCTATATCGTTTACCGAGCGAGTTAGCTGCGCAGTATGGGTACAGTGTGTTTCTGATGTTTACACTATGCAAATCATTGAAGTTGTAATTTTGCAATATTGCTTACTGAGCGAGTTAGCCACGCGATATGTGCACAGTGTGTTTCCATAGTTTTTGATTTTACACTAAGCAAATCATCAAAATTGTACTTTTGCTCTGAACACATCAAACAATGTTCTGATCATATGTTGAGGTTAACAACATCGATTACAGTGTTCGATTCTAGTCTTGTTATGTTTCATTCTGATCTTCTTAGAACAAGGGTACCCCCTAACATGTTCTAAACACATGTTGTATTGAGTACAGTGTTCGATTCTAGCCTTGATCACTTATTTCGTGTTCTGAACACATCGACCAATGTTCTGATCACATGTTGTATGGAGTACAGTGTTCGATTCTAGTCATGATCACTTATTTTGTGTTCTGAACACATCAATCAATGTTCTGATCACATGTTGAAGTTAACAACATCGATTACAGTGTTCTATTCTAGTCTTGTTATGTTTCAATCTGATCTTCTTAGAACAAGCGTATCCCCTGACATATTCTAAACACATGATGTATTGAGTACATTGTTCGATTCTAGTCTTGATCACTTATTTTGTTTTTCTGAACGCATCAATCAATGTTCTGATCACATGTCGTATCGAGTACAGCGTTTGATTCTACTCTTCTTATGTTTCGAAAGTCTAAACATGCACAATAATGTTATCGCTGCACACGCTTGCCTTCGCGATGCAGGTTTAAACTTGTTCGATATAAAGCTATGCCTTGACATAAGAGGCGGAGGAGGAGGTAGAGAAGGAGGAGGAGGAGGGGGAGGAGGAGGAGGAGGAGGAGAATGATAAGGCCTTAACAGCTTATGTATAGTCGCCATTGTTTTTAAAGATGATAGCTGTCAAAAGAATTTTTCAAATTATCCACCACCACATTTCAGCTAAAGAGGGCGGCAGGGTGCTCTGTTGATTAAGCACATAGAATTTCAAATTGCCCTCCACCACATGCATAACAGCAGCTGTTATCTTGCGCAGTAGCCTCTAAGCTAGCTTTCTTCATAAGAGTAGCCGCCATCTTGTGCGAGCACCCCTAGGCCGTCTCATAAGGAGCTATGTATAGTCACCATTTTGTGTCTGCCATCTTGCGTAAGCATCCCTAGGACGTCTCAAGGCATCTTGTTTCTCATAAGAGCAGCCACCATCTTGTAGAAATAGATAGCTGCGAATGCCAAAGGGCTTAAGTAGGAATCGAACCGTTGATCTCATCATTAGACTATGTTTTTTCTTGTTCCTGATACTACGAACCTACGTATTAGGCGGAAAAATTTTGTCCGTTTTGCTCTACGATGCATCGTTTTCGAGATATTTAACATTTTGCATTTAAGCCTCCAAATTTAATGAATCGAACCTGCACGGTACGTTATACTCTCTACCATAGCTAGACCTGATCATGTTACGAAGACTCGCTTCAATACAAGCTAAAACAGAGCAAATGCCAAAGGGCCTAAGTAGGAACCGAACCGTTGATCCCATCATTAGACTATGATTTTCTTGTTCCTCATACTGCGAACCTACGTATTAGGCAGAAAAATTTTGTCCGTTTTGCTCTACGGTGCACCGTTTTCGATATATTTAACATTTTGCATTTAAGCCCTAAATTTAATGAATCGAACTATCACGACACGTTAGCCTCTAAGCTAAGAGCAGCAACCATCTTGCGCAAGCACCCTTAAAGCGTCTCATAAGGAGTTATGTATAGCCGCCATCTTGCGCAAGCATCCTTAGGGCGTCTCAAGCCATCTTGTGCAAGGACCCTTAAGCCGTCCCATAAGAGCAGCCGCTATCTTGCGCAAGCATCCCTAGGGCATCTCATAAGGAGCCATGTATAACTGCCATCTTGCGCAAGCATCCCAAGGGCGTCTCATAAGAACCTGTGTATAGCAGCCATCTTGCGTAAGAACCCTTAAGGAGTCATGTATAGCCGCCATCTTACGCAATTAGCGTCGAGAGAGGGCTGCTGTAGAATTTTTCTTTTTAAATTATCCGCCACCACATTTCAAAGGTATCTAGCTAAAGATGGCAGCACTGCGGATGACAGGTGACGAATTTACATCTAAAGAGGGCAGCACGGTGCTCTCTGTATTAAAGATGGCGGATGACAGCTGTCAAAAAAGCACATGGCTATGTTTACCAAACAAGAGCACGTGGAATTTGCCGCCATCATTTTTCAAACTAAAGAGGGCAGCACTATGCTCTGTTGATTAAAGATGGCGGATGGTAGCTGTCAAAAAAGCACGTGAGTTTGTTTCCAAACAAGAGCACGTGGAATTTTTCAATTTGCCGCCACCACATTTCAAAGGTATCTAGCTAAAGATGGCAGCACGGTGCTCTCTTGATTAAAGATGGTGGATGATAACTAGCAGAACTTTTCAAATTGCCCGCTACTACGTGCTTAAGGTAGTAGCCATAAAGAGGGCAGCACGGTGTTCTGTGGATTAAAGATGGCGGATGACAGGTGATGAAATTGCCCGCATGATAGCAGCACGGTGCTCTGTTGATTAAAGATGGCGGATGACAGCTGCACGTGGCTTTGTTTCCAAACAAGAGCACGTGGAATTTGCCGCCACCACATTTCAAACTAAAGAGGGCAGCACTGCGCTCTATAGATTAAAGATGGCAGATGACAGCTGCACGTGGCTTTGTAGAGCACGTGGAATTTTTTAATTTGCCGCCACCACATAGAGGGCAGCATGGTGCTCTCTTGATTAAAGATGGCTGCTTGTCGAAAAGCATTTTTCAAATTATCCGCCACCACATTTCAAAGGTAAGTAGCTAAAGAGGGCAGCACTGTGCTCAAAGATGGCGGATGACAGCTATCAAAAAAGCACGTGGCTGTCAAAAAGCACGTGGATTTGTTTATCTCGAGCTAGTGAGGTTAAGTTGGTAGCACTAAGGTTTAGGCCCGTCAAGATGGCAGCACTGCCGATGACAGGTGACGAAAGAGGGCAGCACGGTGCTCTGTAGTTTAAAGATGGCGGATGACAGCTGACAAAAAAGCACGTGGCTGTCAAAAAGCACGTGGCTTTGTTTATCTCGCGCTAGTTAGGTTAAGTTGGTACTACTGAGGTTTAGGCCCGTCAAGATGGCAGTACTGAGGTTAGCGATGCGTTGTTGTCTGTCAAAAAGCACGTGGCTTTGTTTACAAATCTGTCAAAAAGCACGTGGCTGTCAAAAAACACGTGGCTTTGTTTACCTCATGCTAGTTAGGTTAAGTTGGCACTACTGAGGTTTAGGCTCGTCAAGATGGTAGTACTGAGGTTTGCGATGCGTTGTTGTCTGTCAAAAAGCACGTGGCTTTGTTTACAAATCTGTCAAAAAGCACGTGGCTTTGTTTACCTCATGCTAGTGAGGTTAAGTTGGCACTACTGAGGTTTAGGCCCGTCAAGATGGCAGTACTGAGGTTAGCGATGCGTTGTTGTCTGTCAAAAAGCACGTGGCTGTCAAAAAGCACGTGGCTTTGTTTACCTCATGCTAGTTAGGTTAAGTTGGCACTAGTGAGGTTTAGGCCCGTCAAGATGGCAGCAGTGAGGTTAGCGTTGCGTTGTTGTCGATGACAGCTGTCAAAAAGCACGTGGCTTTGTTTACAAATTCAAATCTCCCGCCAAAATTCAAATTTCCCGCCAAAATTCAAATTTCCCGCGGGAGGAGGAGGTGGGAGGAGGAGAAGGGAGGAGGAGGTGGCGGCCGAACTCTCCCATTATACTACTACGACTTACTCTTAAGAAAAACGATCAGGTCTAAACATGCACAATGACGTCATCACAACAGCACGTGCTTACTCTAGCTTTCCCGATGCATGTTTAAACTTGTTCGAATTTACCACTACTACATTCCTTTACATCGACTTACTCTTAAGAAAACGGACAAGTCTAAACATGCATGATGACGCCATCACAACAGCACGTGCATACTCTAGCTTGCCCGATGCGTGATTAAACTTGTTCGAATTAGCCGCCACCACATAGAGTGCAGCAGCGAGGTAAGCGATGTAAGATGGCGGTAGCTAAAGATGGCAGCACGGTGCTCTGTTGATTAAAGATGGCTGCTTGTCAAAAAGATTTTTTCAAATTATCCGCCATCACATAGAGTGCAGCACTGAGGTTTGCGATGCAAGATGGCAGGTGACAGCTCGTCAAAGGTAAGTAGCTAAAGAGGGCAGCACTAAGGTTAGCAATGCAAGATGGTGGATGACAGCTGTGACGTAAAATATTACTCGCAAGATAGCACCACGATGCTCTTTTCATTAAAGATGGCAGCTAGAATTTTTCAAATTAACCGCCTCGAAGGTAAGTAGCTAAAGAGGGCAGCACTGTTCTCTCTGGATTAAAGATGGCTGCTGAAGAATTTTTCAAATTAACCGCCTCAAAGGTAAGTAGCTAAAGAGGGCAGCACTGTTCCCTCTGGATTAAAGATGGCTGCTTGTCGAAAAGAATTTTTCAAATTAACCGCCACCACAAAGAGGGCAGCACTGTTCTCTCCGGATTAAAGATGGCTGCTGAATTTTTTCAAATTATCCGCCACCACAAAGAGGGCAGCACGGTGCTCTTTTGATTAAAGATGGTGGATGACAGCTGAAGAGCGAGTAGAATTTGTTTCTACGTAGAATTTGCCACCACCACATAGAGTGCGGCACTGTTCTCTCTGGATTAAAGATGGTGGATGACAGAAAAGCGCATAGGTTTGTAAAGCACGTGGAATTTACCGCCACCACATAGAGTGCAGCACTGTTCTCTCTGGATTAAAGATGGTGGATGACAGCTGACGAAATTGCCCGCAGCATAGTGCTCTGTTGGTTAAAGATGGCGGATGACAGCTGTCAAAAAAGCACGTGGCTTTGTTTCCCAACAAGAGCACATAGAATTTTTCAAATTGCCGCCACCACATAGAGTGCAGCACTGTGCTCTGTTGATTAAAGATGGCAGATGACAGCTGTCAAAAAAGCACGTGAGTTTGTTTCCAAACAAGAGCACGTGGAATTTTTCAATTTACCGCCACCACATAGAGGGCAGCACGGTGCTCTCTTGATTAAAGATGGCTGCTGTCACGTGGAATTGTATGCCACCACAGGTATCTAGCTAAAGAGGGCAGCACTGAGGTTTGCGATGCAAGATGGCTGCTGTCAAAAAGCATTTTTCAAATTATCCGCCACCACATTTCAAAGGTACGTAGCTAAAGAGGGCAGCACTGTGCTCAAAGATGGCGGATGGCAGCTGTCAAAAAACACGTGGCTTTGTTTACCTCACGCTAGTTAGGTTAAGTTGGTAGCACTAAGGTTTAGACCCGTCAAGATGGCAGCACTGCCGATGACAGGTGACGAATTTTGCAGCTACTGCGATATAGAGGGCAGCACAGTGCTTTGTGGTTTAAAGATGGCGGATGACAGCTGTCAAAAAAGCACGTGGCTGTCAAAAAGCACGTGGCTTTGTTTACCTCGCGCTAGTTAGGTTAAGTTGGTACCACTAAGGTTTAGGCTCGTCAAGATGGCAGTACTGAGGTTAGCGATGCGTTGTTGTCGATGACAGCTGTCAAAAAGCACGTGGCTTTGTTTACAAATCTGTTGAAAAGCACGTGGCTGTCAAAAAGCACGTGGCTTTGTTTACCTCATGCGAGTTAGGTTAAGTTGGTACCACTAAGGTTTAGGCCCGTCAAGATGGCAGTACTGAGATTAGCGATGCGTTGTTGTCTGTCAAAAAGCACGTGGCTGTCAAAAAACACGTGGCTTTGTTTACCTCATGCTAGTTAGGTTAAGTTGGCACTAGTGAGGTTTAGGCCCGTCAAGATGGCAGCAGTGAGGTTAGCGTTGCGTTGTTGTCGATGACAGCTGTCAAAAAGCACGTGGCTTTGTTTACAAATTCAAATCTCCCGCCAAAATTCAAATTTCCCGCCAAAATTCAAATTTCCCGCGGGAGGAGGAGGAGGAGGAGGGAGGAGGAGGAGGCGGCCGAACTCTCCCATTATACTACTGTAATATTATAAGAAGAATGTGTGATTAGGGAATAGTGCATATGTGCATCATTATATTTTGTATAAATTTCCGTTTGGGTAAGAGTCTGTAAATATGGCCTAGCCGTAAGGATTGTGCAACCGGGAAAACAGCGACTATATCGGGAAGGATGGTTGAAGTCAGTTGAATGTGTTGCAACAAAGTGGCTTGGAAACACGGGGTACGGCAGGTAGTATAGGCTGAAGAATTGGAGTGGATCAATGTGGATATAAGTGAGTGGACGTTCAATGTCACATCAGACACTCAATAGCCAATACGAGGGTTTTGTTTTAAGCGAGGTTGGGTTGACTGAGTGACGCGTGAAGAAGTGCCTGTGAAAGCGTTGCTACTATTAAACTTTGCAGGACGCTATAACCACGTGCAGCAAGCCTATATAAGCGTGTACGCGTGTGCGGCAAGTCATTCTGATTGTGTTTGTGTTTCTGATTCTGTGTGTTTCTCACTCGGACCGGCGAGCGGCAGCTACTTTGCGCATATTCCTAGGCGATGTTCTATTGTTCTTGAGTATCTTTTACGGAGTGAGCACGCTAAATGTCGCTGATGCTAACGAGTTTCTGGTGGCCGTTATGTAAAAGACGCTACTAAGTGTTTACTTGTAACTCCAACTCTGTATAATAATTAGAGTACAATTCTTCTACGAGATAATGTACAGTGGATGTGGTGATGCGTACCGAATCTAAATTCGGTAGTGGATGTGTGGTTGTGCACAGAGCTAATTCTTGGTAAAGAAAATCGTCGGCCGAGTATCCAGTTTCAGTTGGAGAAACGTGAGGCGTCACACTAACCTGTGTGGCAGTCGGGAAGGACTCAAGGCGTCGATGAAGAAGTGTGTGAATAAGGTTAGGGATGCTCTTCGTAAAGAAGGTTGCAACCGTACGTAGAGAAAGTCGTCGTACTTTTCTTTACCAGATTACGGTTTTCTTCTGTAACAGTAGAGAGTGTAGTGGTACTCTTACCTGAAGGTATGTTAAGAAATGTATATATAGTGAAAATAATTTTATTGATGGTTTGTAGTATATATATTTGCCTTTGTAAACGATTAACGAGTAGGTCTCGTCAAGTAATGATTTTGTTGGTGGTAATAGTGTGTATATTTGCCTTTGTAAACGACAAACGAGTAGGTCTCGTCAAGTAATGATTTTGTTGGTGGTAGTAGTGTGTATATTTGCCTTTGTAAACGACAAACGAGTAGGTCTCGTCAAGTTATGACTTTGTTGGTGGTAGTAGTATGTATATTTGCTCTTTGTAACGGCAAACACCAGGCGGTCTCATCAAGTGATGATTATTGTATTTTGCTTATTTTTTGAGAGTAAAGTCATGGAATGAAACTTGCAGTAAATATTTTATGAGTAGAGTATGGATGAACCTGGCATGCTACCCAAATTTCATTTCAGTGGTTAAACAGCAACAAGTACGGTTATAAAGTAAGTCTGGAACATCGTCAGCCTGATGACCGTCGCCTTGGGAGAGGGAGTTGCTCGTTGCTCTACAGAGTTAATTATTCCTGCAATTGTTTTGCGGGTGGCACCCATTCTTATCATTTATACTTATTTTAATCACCGTTTATTCATCACATATTTTCAATAGCTTGCAATTGTTACAGTTGATGGGATGAAAGTTCCCTTTGGCGATCATTGTAAATACCTAGGTATTAATATAAGGAAATATCTTCATTGGGTTAATCACATAAATATGATTGTAAATAAAGGGTACAGATCTCTGCACATGGTTATGAGAGTATTTATGGGTTGTAGAAAGGATGTAAAGGAGAGAGCTTATTTGTCTCTGGTGAGACCCCAACTAGAGTATGGTTCCAGTGTATGGGACCCTTACCAGGATACTTGATTCAGGAACTGGAAAAAATCCGAAGAAAAGCAGCTCGATTTGTTCTGAGCGATTTCCGACAAAAGAGTAACGTTACAAAAATGTTGCAAAGTTTGGGCTGGGAAGACGTGGGAGAAAGGTGACGAGCTGCTCGACTAAGTGGTATGTTCCGAGCTGTCAGTGGAGAGATGGCGTAGGAGGACATCAGTAGACGAATAAGTTTAAATGGTGTCTTTAAAAGTAGGAAAGATCATAATATGGAGATAGAGTAGGAATTCAAGAGGACAAATTGGGGAAAATATTCGTTTATAGGAAGGGGAGTTAGGGATTGGAAAAACTTACCAAGGGAGTTGATCCATAAATTTCCAATTTCTTTGCAATCATTTAAGAAAAGGCTAGGAAAACAACAGATAGGGAATCTGCCACCTGGGCGACTGCCCTAAATGCAGATCAGTAGTGATTGATTTGATTTGAACCAGGCCCAACAGCCCCGAAGGGCCATGGCCTACTAAGCGACCGCTGCTCAGCCCGAAGCTCTGCAGATTACGAGGTGTCGTATGGTCAGCACGACAGATCCTCTCGTCTATTATTCTTGGCTTTGTTCACGGCGCTTAACGCCCTTGAAAGGGCTCTGGCCTGCCCAACGACCACTGCTCAGTCCGAAGGCCTGCAGATTACGAGGTGCCGTGCGGTCAGCACGACGCATCCTCTCGGTTGTTATTCTGGGCTTTCGAGACCGGGGCCGCCATCTCACCGTCAGATAGCAAATCAGTTCTAATCACGTAGGCTGAGTGTACCTCGAACCAGCCCTGAGGTCGAGATAAATAAGCCTGATCTGGCCGGGAATCGAACCCGCGGCCTCCGGGCGAGAGGCAGGCACGCTACCCCTCCACCACGGGGCCGGCCTTGGCTTTTTAGAGCGTGCAAAATTATGAATACGGTAATATTATTCTTACAATGTCATGCTTTGGGAGGCTAAGACAGGTGTGCAGCGCTGCAGGCGAGGTTCTCCTTCTGTCCTCAGTGTGGGGGGGTTTGAATCCACTCCTTGGGAGAGAATTACCCTTTTTGCTCGTATAGAAGAATTTGAGTAAGAAAGGATTGACATCTCATCAATCATGTACTTAAATACAAGTATAAATATTATCATCATCATCATCATCATCTGTTTACCCTCCAGGTTCGGATTTTCCCTCGGACTCAGCGAGGGATCCCACCTCTACCGCCTCAAGGGCAGTGTCCTGGAGCTTCAGACTCTTGGTCGGGGGATACAACTGGGGAGTATGACCAGTACCTCGCCCAGGCGGCCTCACCTGCTATGGTGAACAGGGGCCTTGTAGGGGGATGGGAAGATTGGAAGGGATAGGCAAGGATGAGGGAAGGAAGTGGCCGTGGCCTTAAGTTAGGTACCATCCCGGCATTCGCCTGGAGGTGAAGTGGGAAACCACGGAAAACCACTTCGAGGATGGCTGAGGTGGGAATCGAACCCACCTCTACTCAGTTGACCTCCCGAGGCTGAGTGGACCCCGTTCCAGCCCTCGTACCACTTTTCAAATTTCGTGGCAGAGCCGGGAATCGAACCCGGACCTCCGGGGGTGGCAGCTAATCACGCTAACCACTACACCACAGAGGCGGCATAAATATTATTATGCAGTAATATTACTGTTTGATTGCGTGAAATTTATATGAAAATCAAAAGTGACTCGTGATTTCAAGCTGTATCCTTTACCATAATTCAGATCAATCGGTCCAGTAGTTTTCGAGCCCATCTGGAACAAATAAAACATGACAACATCTTATGGTGTTAAAAATCCTGACTCTGCCAGGTATCGAACCCGCGACCCCTGCGACCAAAGGCCAACACGCTAACCATTGAACCATGCAGCCGAGTGAGGAATGTGTAAACAGCTGTAGTCTTATAACCATTCGAATATGTAACTATTACGACAGGTGTAATGGTTTCCTTTTTCTGTATTTATACGGCCCAAGCAACACATTTCAGTAGACAGTTGGCTTATTCGGATGGAGGCATTTGTAACGAATCACAAATTTTGATTGTCTCCAATATATAGCTATGGGTCGAAATTATATTATGTACAAAAGACACGGAAGTAACAGTAAAGAGGACGAACCGGTAGGTACTGTCCAGCATAATCATCATCATCTGTTTACCCTCCAGGTTCGGTTTTTCCCTCGGACTTGGCGAGGGATCCCACCTCTACCGCCTCAAGGGCAGTGTCCTGGAGCTTCAGACTCTTGGTCGGGGGATACAACTGTGGAGTATGACCAGTACCTCGTCCAGGCGGCCTCACCTGCTATGCCTTGTGGAGGGATGGGAAGATTGGAAGGGATAGGCAAGGAAGAGGGAAGAAAGCGGCCGTGGCCTTAAGTTAGGTACCATCCCGGCATTCGCCTAGAGGAGAAGTGGGAAATCACGGAAAACTACTTCCAGGATGGCTGAGGTAGGTATCGAACCCACCTCTACTCATTTGACCTCCCGAGGCTGAGTGGACCCCGTTCCAGCCCTCGTACCACTTTTCAAATTTCGTGGCAGAGCCGGGAATCGAACCCGGGCCTCCGGGGATGGCAGCTAATCACGCTAACCACTACACCATCCTTCTCACGTTTGCTGGGTGTTAGTGACAGCAAGGCGCTAGGTTTAGGCGCGTACAAAAGCTCGAGCAAAGATCGATCTTGCTCGAACTCTGACGTCATCTGTTCGAGCAGCTCGAGCCGGGCTCAAGCACATCACTAGTGAAAGTATAATCTGCCACCTGGGCAACAGCACCAAATGCAGATCAGTGACTATTAGTGCAGTACTTATTGATTAATCAATCTGTATATCGGTATCTAAGGTAAAATAGGGCATTCATTCCAATATATAATTTGAGGTCCGCCTCTGTTGAGTAGTAGTTAGCGTGATTAGCTGCCACCCCCGGAGACCCGGGTTCGATTCCCTGCTCTGCCACGAAATTTGAAAAGTGGTACGAGGACTGGAACGGGGTCAACTCAGCCTCGGGAGGTCAAGTGAGTAGAGGTGGGTTCGATTCCCACCTCAGCTATCCTGGAAGTGGTTTTCCGTGGTTTCCCACTTCTCCTCCAGGCGAATGCCGGGATGGTACCTAACTTAAGGCCACGGCCTCTTCCTTCCCTCTTACTTACCTATCCCTTCCAATCTTCCCATCCCTCCACAAGGCCCCTGTTCAGCATAGCAGGTGAGGCCGCCTGGGCGAGGTACTGGTCATACTCCCCGGTTGTATCCTCCGACCCAAAGTCTGAAACCCTCGCTTAGTCCGAGGGAAAAACCGACCCTGGAGGATAAACAGATTAAGAAGAAGAAGAAGAAGAAGAAGAAGAAAGTAGGACAACGTTTCTTAGGTCACATGTATCCTATATTTACAGAGACGCTGAACACGTTGTAACGCATCTAGTAGATGAAGTGGTGCGAATAATTACACGCCCACGACGTAGAAAGGGCGTCTTTCAAAGCTGACCAATGACCAATAGTATGTAAGTGCAAATGGTTTCTAGCGGACGCGCTGCAATCGCTGTTGACGATTAAGATGCCAGATACCATACCACCTGGACTAAATTTACGAAATAAAAAACATACGCCTCAAACCGCCTCGATCTCCTGCACACTAACCCAAAACTCTATCCACTGCACCATCTGTACAGCACGAGTAATATGTGCTGACAGAGGTAGTTACCCTACATGTGGTTACAGTGTTGCCAGATTGCCACTCTTCAACGTCCTTTTTCTCCCGGATATACTCGCAGGACGAACTTTTGTGAGAGACAATTTTTTTATAGCTGGCATGTGAGGACTGCGACGCCCGAGAGCGCGAATTTCGCTTCACCCTGTATAAAGCATGTACATTTTAAAATACTTGGTTTGCTTTAAACGGGCAGTAGATCACATGTACCACTCGGAGATATAACAACAGTGAGAGTCATTGAGCTCCAGAGACCGAAAGCACTATCCAATATCTTTTCACAAGCAACGGGCAGTAGATCGCATGTACCACTCGGAGATATAACAACAAACAGTGACAATCTTTGCGCTCCAGAGACCGAAAGCACTATCCAATATCTTTTCACAAGACATTCTCAACACACGAGTCACGTTTAAATACACATATGCTGATACTCTGAGCATAAAATAATAGAAATAGTGCTGACCATGTGAAGCTGCTGTAGGTGAAAATAAACATACAGCAATGTTCTTCAGAATAGTTCAGCTCAGTTAGTTATCTGAACTACTCGATGCATGATGGCGGAGTACGCCATTCGGAAAGTTTCAGCTTGCTCCATAAGGCTTCGGAGTGGAGGCGTAGTACATCCCGTCAGGGGCTAACGTCGAGTGTGTATCAGGCCCCCTTTCACCATCACCCAGCTGGTTATCAACATTCGTTCAACTTCGTAGACGATCGGGCTCTTTCGGCCGGCTGTTTGGCTGCATAATATGTATCAGCTGGCAATCAATCATTCACTACAGATCTGCATTTAGGGCAGTCGCCCAGGTGGCAGATTCCCTACTGTTGTTTACCTAGCCTTTTTCTTAAATGATTGCAAAGAAATTGGAAATTTATTGAACATCTCCCTTGGTAAGTTATTCCAATCCCTAACCCCCTTCCTATAAGCGAACATTTGCCCCACTTTGTCCTCTTGAATTCCAACTTTATCTTCATATTGTGATCTTTCCTACTTTTAAAGACACCATCCAAACTTATTCGCCTACTGAAGTCCTCCCACGCCATTTCTCCACTGACAGCCCGGAACATACCACTTAGTCGAGCAGCTCGTCCCCTTTCTCCCAAGTCTTCCCAGCCCAAACTTTGCAACATTTTTGTAACGCTACTCTTTTGTCGAAAATCGCTCAGAACAAATCGAGCTGCTTTTCTTCGGCTTTTTTCCAGTTCCTGAATCAAGTAATCCTGGTAAGGGTTCCTTACACTGGAACCATACTCTAGTTGTGGTCTCACCAGAGACAAATAAGCTCTCTCCTTTACATCCTTACTACAACCCCTAAATACTTTCATAACCATGTGCCGAGATCTGTACCCTTTACTTACAATCATATTTATGTGATTACCCCAACGAAGATCTTTCCTTGTATTAATACCTAGGTATTTACAATGATCCCCAAAGGGAACTTTCACCCCATCAACGCAGTAATTAAAACTCAGAGGACTTTTCCTATTTGTGAAACGCACAACCTGACTTTTATTCCCGTTTATCATCATACCATTGCCTACTGTCCATCTCACAACATTATAGAGGTCATTTTGCAGTTGGTCACAATCTTGTAAATTATTTATTACTCTGTACAGAATAACATCATCTGCGAAAAGCCTTATCTCTGATTCCACTTCTTTACACATATCATTAATATATATAAGAAAACATAAAGGTCCAATAATACTGCCTTGAGGAATTCCCCTCTTAATTTCTACAGGGACAGATAAAGCTTCACCTACTCTAATTCTATGAGTTCTATTTTCTAGAGATATAGCCACCCATTCAGTCACTGTTTTGTCAAGTCCAATTGCACGCATTTTTGCCAGTAGTCTCCCATGATCTACCCTATCAAATACCTTAGACAGGTCAATCGCGATACAGCCCAATTGACCTCCTGAATCTGGAATCCTACAAGTTGGTCTTCAGTGGAATAACCTTTCCTAAACCCAAACTGCCTTCTATCAAACCAGTTATTAATTTTGCAAACATATCTTATATAATCAGAAAGAATGCTTTCCGAAAGCTTACATACAATGCATATCAAACTGACTGGCCTGTAATTTTCAGCTTTATGTCTATCACCCTTTCCTTTACATACAGGGGCTACTATAGCAATTCTCCATTCATTTGGTTAAGTTCCTTCATGCAAACAATAATGAAACAAGTACTTCAGATATGGTACTATATCCCAACCCATTGTCTTTAGTATATCCCCCGAAACTTTATCAATTCCAGCTGCTTTTCTAGTTTTCAACTTTTGTATCTTACTGTAAATGTCATTGTTGTCATAGGTAAATTTTAATACTTCTTTAGTATTAGTCACCTCCTCTATCTGGACATTATCCTTGTAACCAACAATCTTTACATACTGCTGACTGAATACTCCTGCCTTTTCAAGATCCTCGCATACACACTCCCCTTGTTCATTAATAATTCCTGGCTGCATTCTCTTTGGTCGGCTGTTTCCTGCATAGATTCGGGATGTTTCTTTGTTTCGTAATAGTTTATTCACCTAACTAATAATGGACACAGAATATCTTATCAGTTTAGTTCCAAAACGTAATTTCCTCTACGACAAGACCCATAAGTATTATTGCAACAACAACGTAAGAGAGGATGTCTGGAAGGAAATAAGCAAGGGAATGTAAACCAAACAGGTTAGAATATTCAATTTTGTGGTACATTAGACCTATACAGTACTTTATTTCGCAATTATTGTTGACCTTATTTCAAATCATGTTATCATGTTTGAGTTCATATACAGTACGGTATGTCAGTAGAATATTTGACATGGCTTAGAGCGTACAGTATTTACCGTGAACAATTTTGTAAGTGGCATTCCCTACGGTTGTCGTATTCCTAACAAACAGTACGGGAATGCATAAGAAGCTGCTGTGTTTTAGACAAATACATTTTTCGGTTTTTAATTAATGTTGATGAAACCTCGATTAATGATTTCACCCTGTCGCGGCTTTCTGTTTCCCGCGCAGCATCCCATTCGATTCTATTCTGCTTGGTGTAAACAGTGGAGTGGAAATTACGATTGATGGGTTCGATTCGATTCCACAAGGTGAGAGTGAGCGTCTGGTGGTGGTGTTGTCAAAGCGTGACGTCATATGGCCTTGGCAAGCCCGGAGAGGCTCCATGGCAGGCGCAAACGGTCTAACACAGGGTTCAACTTGCACGGGGACTGGAGGGTTCTAACCACGAGCTGCTTTGAGCGGACGTTTTCAATCTCAAGGGGCTCTAAAATTTGAATGTTTAACCGGGAAATATATTTACAAAAGAACACTTCAAGCGGGATAAATATGCTTATATCTTAATTCAACCGATCAAAGGACCAAGAATATCACACTTCTTAGGCGGAAAACTTCTTATGCGTGAACTTCTTAACCGAGTTTCACTGTACGTAATGTGATGTTTTTGCCCTCCTGATGCTGCTCCAATTATACCATACCATATTTTCCAACTGCGTTATTTCTATTGTGTCTTCCTGTACCTTTTGTTGTGAGATTATCAGTTTTGTGATCTGTGATCATTTAAACATTTCTACTACTTCCCCTTCTGTTATTTTAATGAGCCATTTGTGGTATGTGTCCTAGTTCTCTAGTGTAGGACTAAGTGTTAGTGTGTACCTTATGCTCTAGCATGTACTTATTTACTAGATTCTGTGCATTCCTTTTGTGGGTACTTATCGTGGTGGAGTAATCTTGTGTATTAAATGTTATTCCTGTTCTTGTTTCTTGATTGTTGTTGTATTGACTCTTCCTTTTCCTTTCGTGTCTAACTGGACCTGTGGAGCATTCTGGGCTTGGGTTATTTTGTCGGTGGTTAATGTCATGTAAAGTTGACTGATGGATCTATTGATCCTTGTAACTATATACTCACCTGCTTTATTTTTATTTCCTGTTTCCCTTAACTTGCCCTCATCTGGCCTTATCGAAAGCTTGATTAGCCTGTTAATGCTGATTTGCAACACGAGATGATGCACATCCTTAAAACATAAGGAGATTTATAAACATATTATAGCGATAGAATTTTGTTACCGCCGTGCTTTAGGGAATAACCTGAATGCATAAACTAGTAAAGAATGGGATTTTATTTTGGTTCTCCGCTAGAATATTTGAAACTCATGTGAGGTTTTTGAAACCACAAGCGAACTTGGTTTTATGCTTGAAAACTATATTATCGTGTGACTTCTTGGTTGAAAATATACCGTGTGCAATCGACAATTTTGGAATCCCCGCTGAATATACTCTCAATTTGGTGTGAAATGTTATTACTGCTATCTCCTGAGTGAACAATTCATGAGTTTGGTAACTAATGTTGATTGCGCCCTGACTATCATTTTAAACAGCAACGTTATGTGGAACAGTTTTTGATATTATAAGTTTGGTCATGTGGACCTTTAAAAGGAAATGAATTCTATACCGGTGGTCATTTTTCATTGGACTGCTTCAACTGAATGTAGTTTACTTCCTGACCACCGCATCGTTACTGAAGCAAGCATTAGGATATGTCGTGCCTCGGAGAGGGGAGTCTGTGACAGTATTTAGTGTAATGTACCTCCCTAGAAAACCTTTTGGACTAGTGTCTGTGCCGCTAGAAATTCGTGTCAATGAACCTTGTGAAAGAACATTATCGTTTCACATTTGATGTGAAGTATCTCGCCATTCTTGTTTGAATTTGTTTACCATATCTTGTCGCGCTATGAAGTGCTACACTCTGGCGACTAGGCTTTAAACTTTCGAGTCTGCCTGAGGGATTCTGCGCGTGTGCGTGCGGCAACAAGGGAAGCCACGCTGCTTAGCGTGGGACGCGGACAGTTGGACTGGAAATGTGATGAGAAGTAGTCGTGTGTGTTGGACAGGCGGTATGCTTTGGGGCACTAGCTTCGAGCCTGGTTAAAACCAGGACCCTCTGGGCATTTGGTGCCTTATAACCTGTTATTTGGCCTCGATTTATTTACTATAGGTGCACGAGCAGTTAATCTGCATTTTCCTTCTACTTCGAGTCTGGTTGTACAAGGCAACAGAATGTAGCCTCTCGGCGTCTCTTCCCTGTTCATAGATCGAAAACTGTAAGTTACATTTTAATCTAATTATGGGAATTCAACCATTAAAACAAAGAACTGTGAAATACTCCAAGAAATGATTTTGGTCAGTTGCTCCAGAAGTGATCTCTATCCGGGATAATAATAATAATCATCTCTGACTTATGTAATGACTGCATGTTCGTTACGTTACAATGTGTTCACAAAAAAGCTTCACCTTAGTGTTTTTTTAAGGAAATCAGCGGAATGGACTGATTGCCAAAATTAATTTTAAGTTCACGATTATAGCTGGTAAATTTTTCTAGAACTTCATGTAAATGGTGAGCCAGCGCAAGCTTCTGCTTGATTTTGGTTAACCTTCTAAATTTTCCTTTTGGGTTGGGTTTTCCGGTTAATTCTTGGTTTTCTGTTCTCCTTTTTCTGGCTTTTGTAATTTATTTTCCTTTTGGGGCTATTTCTGCATCCGTTCCTTTTGTCCTTGCGGACACGCTTTGTTGCTGTTTCCTTGGCAACGGGTTGTTGATGTGATTGTTGGGCTAACTGGGTTTTGATTGTTCCGTGGCAACTTAATTGTACCTTCAGTATCGTGGATGTGATTAACTTTCGTGTGCGCTCAGTTTAAAGTTTTTTCTAAATTTTATTTGCCATTTATTTTTCTCGGTTTGGTAATTTTTTGAAAAGTGGATTCGCGTGTTTTGATGTAATTATATTCTATCACTTGCGTAGGCTCGCCGTGAAGTAAAAGTGGTTCCTGATTGGTGAATTTTTCTGCAACCTAAGCATAATAGTTTTCTAGATTTTAAATTTAATGAATTTTAGGGTAGGCGACCAGTCGCGTAGGTAAAATTTATCCTTCTTGTTTCATTAGTTTCCCTATCGAGGTCAGCTATTTATTTATTTTTCTTTAAAAATCTATTCTATTTTACTTATGTTTAATTGTTCCTGTAATTTAATGTCAATTTAAATACTATTCATTTTAACTTACTATGTTACTTGGTTTTCCACTTGTTTATTTTGAGCTTCCCAGTGCAAAAAGTTCCCTCCACAGTTTACTGGAGTTATCCAAAGATTTTTAGTAACATTTGAGTACTTATAATTTCGTGCTGATTCTTAAGTTTTCTCTTTAACTTATTGAAACCTATCCTAAAACAAATTAAAGTCTTTGTTTTCACAATTTTTGGGTTTTTATTTCACTAAATCAGTGAAGCACTGTTACTGTTTACTTTATATTTTGTCCACGTCATTAAGCTACTCTTCCAATTTCTTTAAGGTAAGTGTGAGTTTCTTCTCCGATTTGGTGTTCTTTGTGTTGTGGTGTTAATGTTTTTTCTCGTATTTTGTCACTCCTTGGGGTTCGCTTACATCCCCTCCTGGGGGCGAATTCCCCATCAACTTTCTCACCCTTTTGGTGTGTAAGGTTATAATCCCATCATCCAGGGGTTGTTTCTGGGACCTTGAGGATGGTGTCGGTTTGATGTTGCAGGAATAATTATAACATGAAAATACTTATTATAACAAAAATTATGGTTATGATCTTCTTGTCACAATACGATGTCTTTAAGTTGACGTAGAACCTCAGACAAAGAAGTAAATTTCTGATGTGGAACAAGCACTGACTTGCTGGACGAAGATAAGAATTTCATAATTGGTCCATATTGAACTGAGAATTACAATAAAATGAGGTATACGGTATTTAAGATTGATTCTTATATCTTCCACTTTTTGATTGATCGGCTGATGATGACACAGATATGGTGTCGAAACCGGCACCACATGTAAACATGTTGTGATGTAATTTGCTTAACAAAGCAGTATTGTATTGAAAAGGTGGAACCTAAAATATACCTCATTTTATTGCTGGAGGAAGCAGGCAAGCCATGTAAACAAAGGACTGGATAGGAAAAAAGGTGTTGAAGACATCATATTATGACAAGAAGATCATAACCATAATTTTTGTTATTATATGTATTTTAATGAGCCGGCCCCGTGGTGTAGGGGTAGCGTGCCTGCCTCTTACCCGGAGGCCCCGGGTTCGATTCCCGGCTAGGTCAGGGATTTTTACCTAGACCTGAGGGCTGGTTCGAGGTCCACTCAGCCTACGTGATTAGAATTGAGGAGCTATCTGACGGTGAGATGGCGGCCCCGGTCTAGAAAGCCAAGAATAACGGCCGAGAGGATTCGTCGTGCTGACCACACGACACCTCGTAATCTGCAGGCCTTCGGGCTGAGCAGCGGTCGCTTGGTAGGCCAAGGCCCTTCAAGGGCTGTAGTGCCATGGGGTTTGGTTTGGTTTTTTTATGTATTTTAATGTTATAATTATTCCTGCAACATTGTCTTTGTCTGGTATACATATGTTTTGGTTACAACATAATCTGTTTAATTTTTATTTGGCTGAAATGGCAACTAAGAAGCTGAAACTAGTCCCAAGAGTGATGTAATATCATTTACTAGATATATTGTATTGAAATGCCTTTGCTGGCGAGATGTAGTGTTTACAGTGCACTATGTCTTCTGGTATGGGCTATATCAAATTTGTTACTTTCATTGACCTGTCACAGTCTCATCCTTGGCTTTGACAATATGAAAGTGACTATGGTATGAGTGATGCTAGTAATACCATTCCTTATGCAGCCAGTCCCTGTTATGAATGGTGTGAAAATATCGCTCATAGGGTCAGTTGGTGCATACATTTCAGTGGGCTTGGCAGACTGATATGTAAGAGCAGCTGCTGGCTCGGTGAGGAAAGCAACGGGAAACTACCTCACTCCTCGTTTCCCTAGTACGCCTCTTCAGTGACGCCTAGGCTATTTATGACAGCTGTTGGCGAAGCTGCAGAGGATCAAACCAGCCTTCGGGCTGATTACCCAACATACATACATTGTATTGAAAAGGTAGGCCCTCTTGTCAATTTATTTCTTATAAATGCTCTTCAATAGGGAACAGAAATGAAATTTATAGCTTGTAACTTTCATGCCTGTTACTTCTAACTTATGGATAACATATCATGAGTTCACTCAGCTTTCGCTACCGTAAAGCAAAGTTGGTCTGAAATCAGACCGATGTCCGAGAGCTGACTTCCTTCTTACAGAATACTCTTGATCGCAATTGCGAGTTCACTGCAATAGCTTTACTGCACCTTGATTCAATCTCACTATAACCTACCATCCTGGGAGAACTTCTTCTTCTTCTTCTTCTTCTTCTTCTTCTTCTTCTTCGTTTCCTTCTTCTTATTCTTATTCTTCTTCACAGTACCATATCAGGTCCCCCTGACGCTGGCGATCACTGTTGCGAATGCAGTACGATCTCTTGCTAGGTGGGAAAGTCCTTCAACACTGTGAATTCCAGTCCATTCTTTGCTGTTTCCAAGCCATGACGTTCGCCTACTCCCGACACCTCTTCGACCCTGTATTTTGCCTTGTACAATCCGCTGTAAGATGAGGTAACGGTCATTTCTAAGGATGTGGCCAAGGTAACAGATCTTCCAGTGTTTTAATATTTGAACGAGTTCTCGACTTGCTCTTGCCCTTCTGAGTACTTCTTGGTTTGTTAGTCGTGCAACCCACGAAATCCTAAGGATCCCAAGGTGAATCCACATTTCAAAGGCTTATAAGCGTTTCACTTATATGCTCTTGAGAGTCCATGTTTCCACACCATATAGCAAGGCTGACCATATATATGTAGCATTTGACCATCCTCTGTCTAAGTTTTTAAATTTAAGTAGTCATTGCAAAAGAAAAATTTCATTTTTGTTAATATTCTCCGTGCTATTGTTATCCTCTGTTTCACTTCTTTCTCAGGATCAAGTTGTTCAGTGGCAATGGCACCCAGATATTTAAAAGTGGTTACTCTCTCAATCTGTTGGTTGTTTAGTTGTAAGATTGCCTCAGCATTGGCACGTCTGCTGAAGATCATGAACTTGGTCTTGTTTACCTTTATTTTTAGTCCCATGTCCTCATTTACTGCTCTAATATTATTGAGCAGGAGTTGGAGACCTTCAAAATTGTCACACAAGATGACTGTATCATCCGCTTATCTTATCTTGTTAATTATGCCACCGTTTACTTTTATTCCATATTGGTGAAACTCTAAAGCTGTTTTGAAAATTTGAAAATTTTATCCGAGTAAAGGTTGAATAACGATGGAGATAAAACACAACCTTGTCTAACTCCTCTATGGATGGCTATCTCGTTTGTAGTTCGATTTCCAATTTGGACAACGGCCCTTTGTCTCCAGCAAAGATTTTCAATAATGCGGATATCTTTGCTGTCAACTCCTATATACTTTAGGACTTTGCAAGTTATGGATGTTGTACTCTGTCAAGTGACATTTCAAAATCAAAAAAAAGCGCAGCGTGAATGAGTGACGTGTCTCAGCGGATGCAATTATATATCATTATTCATAGTGAATGTGGTTCATGTAAATTAATACAGTGAGTGATTTATGAATATAAAGTGCTAGTTTGCTACATTATAATCTTGTCGTAGCGGTTTGTAGAGCAAGAAAGAATTCCTAGAAGGAAATACAGTACTATCTTTCCTTATCTTGATATTTTTCCATACTGAATAACAGCGCAGACTATTTCTTCAAAGAATAAACAGAACACGTAATTGCCTGTTCACTGTCTAACAACCAATCACGCCAACTAGCGATAGCTCCAACAAGCAAGATATATGTCCCGTCTGTGACAAGAAAGTAAGTGAAAATGACACAGCCATATCGTGCGACGGCCTATGTCAAAGATGGCACAACCTAGCATGCACGGAACTACAACAAGGACAATTCAACGCTGTGAGAACGACAAGCAAAAAGAAATCGAAACTTCTATGGATGTGCTATAACTGCGAACAAGACTTCACTTTGTATAAAACAGGAAATAGTATGCGAAAAGAACTGGAAGTCATGCGAACTGATTTTAATAAGAAACTGGGAGACATGATAGAGGCTCTTGAAAAAATGGCAGAGGAGTGTCATATGCAGAACTTAGTACGCAACACTTTCATAATGGAACCTGACAAAATTCGGGAAACAAATGCAACCAACTACAAAATAAGAGACAAAACATTACCAAGAGTACAACCACTCACCCGAGAATCTGAAGACTTGGCCATTAGACGAGGGAAATATACTTTAAGAGAAGAAGTTACGCAAGAAGAACCCATCCGAGAAGAGTCAACCGAGAATAGTCATCAAAACACAGAATCCTCCAGACAGGACATACGAAATTCAGAATTAATTAAAGAATACAAGGAGGAGAATGTGAATATGGATAGTTTTACCCAAGGAGAACGGAGAGGTCAAAGAAGACGGCAGCGAATTATAATAGGGTCTTCGGTTGAAGGAAACGACTCCATTCAAGCAGGAGAAAGAATGGCATGGCTCTATGTCGGAAGACTAGCAAGAAAAGTCACAACTGAAAAACTCCAAGGATACCTTAACAAAAAAGGAGTAGAAAATAGGATTAAATAAAGCTTTCAAGATAGGTTTCCCGATGGCACACCTCAGGGAAACTGAAAGAGCAGATTTCTGGCCTCAAGGAGTGGTAGTAAGACCTTTTCGTTTCTCACGCCGCTATTCAAACGGACAGAACAAGGGTGTCAACCTGGACTCACATATGTAAAGAAAACACGCCAAAGAACATAAAGAGAACAATTCATGAACGTATAACGAATCTCCAAAAAGAGTCGGTGAGAATATTATTATGGAACTCTGAAGGAATTAGAAACGCCGTCCAACTCGTCCCAGAAGACCTCTTACAGACATACGACGTAGTGATTCTAACTGAAACTTTCCTCACATTAAATTGGAGCCACGGAAAGTTTTATTCCGTACACTCTTTTGCAAAACAAGGCGATCGAGGAAGGCCGAAAGGCGGCATAACTGTTCTTCTAAAACCCAAACTAACTCCCTGTAAAGTGATTCTAAGAACAAACAATATTTTAGCTGTAGAAACAAAGTCATGCAAAATTATAGGTGCATATTTTCTACCAGAATATAAAGAAGAGGATATAATAGATGAACTAGCAACCTCCTTCTATATGTTATCCAGTACAGACACAGTCATACTAGCCGGAGATCTGAACTGCAGAATCGATTTAATGCAAACAAAGTCAGAAGCAGTAATAAATTATATAAATGCGGAAGGACTAACTTTAATTAATGAACGTAGCGAAAAAACTTATATTGGAGTTAACGGCACTAGTACAATAGATCTGGTCTTTAGCAACGCAAGTATAGCTCAGCAAAACATCATCACGAATGTAGTTGCGAGAAAACATCTGCCTGTGGATACTACTATAATTTTGCCAGGCATTCACCAAGCGAATGTCCAAATGGATAAGACGAAATTCAGCAGAAGAATAGACACGGATTCAATTGCCCTCATCGACACGCGCTATATACAGCAGGAAATACGGATGGAGAAGTTGGACTCAGCAGTAGCAAAAGTGGAAAAGCTCATCAAAGATAACACTGTAGACATTTCTCGACGAAAACAGACGAAAAATCCGTGGTTCAATAAAAAATGCATCCAAGCAAAGAAAGAGGTCTTAACAGCGCTACATAGAGCTATAAAACAACCCAATGCTATTCATTTACAGCATTACAACGATGCCAGGAAACAATACAGAGAAAACGTGAAAAGGGCAAAAGAAGAATTCAAAGAACGCGAAGAACAGAAGATGATAGAAGAAGCAACAGAGAAGTGGTACAAGGTACTTAACACAAAACAGCCTCATTTCCCGAAGGATATACCAATGAATGTATGGGAAGACCATTTTAAAAAAGTCCTTCAAGCACGTGAAACACGGCCAAAAGCGATAAATGATATGGAAATGCATTTTGAACCTTTCACTCGAACAGAAGTAGATAAAGCAATTAAGAACACTCAGAACAATAAAGCATGTGGACCAGATGGAATTTGCTATTAACATATAAAAAGCACGGCACCATACTTTTTAGACTTATGGAAGGACATCTTTAACGAATGCCGGAAACAAGGTACAGTGTCAAAAATCTGGCGGCAAGCCACACTGAAGCTGTTGTATAAAGGTAAAGGAGATATTGAAGATCCGAATGCATACAGGGGCATAGCATTAGAATGTACAGCCTTCAAAATCCTAACGAGTCTCCTGAATAACCGCCTATACAAAATGATAGAGGAATTCATTCCTGAAGAGCAGTTCGGTTTCACCACGGGAAAATCGACTTTACACGCTGTGAAATGTCTTATGGACGAAATTGAGGAAGCCTTGAGGAATCCGAGAGGAAAGCTCCATGTGACTTTTGTGGACTATACCAAGGCATTTGACCTCATAAGCAGATCCATAATAATAGGAAAGCTGGTAGGGTACATAGGGGAAAATTACATCACAAGAATTATTAGGAATATTCTTGGGGATAACCTGGTACAGATAGACGACAGTGTTGACCGATCCAGACCGCTAGAACAGAAAAATGGCGTGCTACAAGGAGATCCACTTAGCTCATTATTGTTCAATATAGCCACGTCAGATATCACCAAATACATCAAAGCGGACGTCAAAATACTGATCTATGCTGACGATATGGCTCTTATGTCACCCGAGATAACAAAACTTCAAGAAGCCTTCGACCAACTGGAAAAGTGGGCCACCAGAAATGAACTGCAACTTAATGAAAAGAAAACCGTGATAATGACGTTCAGGAAAGGAGGCAGACCAGCAGCCAATGACAAGATCATATACAAGAACAAGCCACTATCAATCGTCTCTTACTTTAAATACCTAGGGATTACCTTGCAAACATATGGTACTGTTTTCACGATACATGTCCAAGAAAGAATAACAGCTGCAACCTTAGCCATGACTGATATAAAAAACCTTCCAAAGATCTCGCTGGCAACCGCAATGGAAATATTCAAATTGAAAATTACTCCCGTAATAACATATGGTATGGTATTAATTTGGGCGTATCTTACCAAAAGCAATCTAGCAGATATAGAAAAAGTGAAAGCCAAATTCTTAAAAAAAGCTTTATGTGTATCAAAGTATACCCGATCGCGCCTGGTATATGTGCTGGCAAGAGAAACTTTTTTCATAGAAGATCTCCGCCTACAACTGCAACTACCCTCTACACCGGCATACGAAAATTTGCTCATTGACCTTCAGAGAAAAAAGGAAGAAATATGGCTGGATTTCTACTCTACAGACGCTATGTTAAATAGCGAATGGAAAAAGCCCGGTTATCAGCTTAGACATGTAATGACGCGTTTTGCTGTTCATGGATTTCACCACCGGTTATGTAGCAAAACCATCTACCATGAACCAAGCGATTCACAGTGCTTCTGCAAATTGTGTGGCAAGGGCTGTGGAAGGTATCACGCAATGTCTTGCAGGAAAAGATTGGTGTCACTGACTAAATTCTGCCTCGATGAAAATGAGAACTAAAATTATTTTCTTTGCACATTGTGCGAATCTTTACTATAAAAAAATCAACTAAACAAGCAAATACCTCTTCCTGTTAACCTAGACTGTTCTGAATTAGGATATTCAGCGCAAAAAATGCTTCCCTTGTACCAAAATAATTTCTGAACCCAAACTGTGTTTCATCGAGGTCTTGTTCACACTTAGTCTTGATTCGGTTATGTATTACACGAAGGAATACTTTAAGTGTGTAGCTCACGAGAACACACATCCTAAATACTTGAAATTATCTACCTCTTCCAGCTTTGTATCACCAATCTGACATTCAATTCTGTTGAATTTCTTACCTACTGACATCAATTTAGTCTTTGAAAAGCTAATTTTCATACCATACTCATTGCACCTATTTTCAAGTCCAAGATATTAGACTGCAGGCTTTTGGCACAATCTCCAATAAGACCAAGTCATCAGCATAGGCCAGACTGCTTACTACATTTCCACCTAAATGAATCCCTCCCTGCCACTTTACACATTTCAGCAGATGATCCATGTAAACTACAACAGCAAAGTTGAAAGATTACAACCTTGTCTAACCCCTGTAAGTACCCTGAACCAAGAACTCATTCTACCATCAATTCTCACTGCAGACCAATTATCAACATAAATACCTTTGATTGATTTTAATAATCTACGCTTGATCCCATAGTCCCCCAGTGTGGTGAATACCTTTTCCATCGGTACCCCGTCATATGCTTTCTCTAGATCTACGAAACATAAACACAACTGTCTATACCTCTCATAGCATTTTTCAGTTACCTGGCGCATACTAAAAATCTGATCCTGACAGCCCCTCTGTGGTCTGAAACCACACTGGTTTTCATCCAACTTCCTCTCAATGCCTGATCGCACCCTCACTTCCAACATACCAGTGAATACTTTGCCTGGTATACTAATCAATGAGATACCTCGATAGTTGTTGCAATCCTTCCTGTTCCCTTGCTTATAGATAGGTGCAATTACTGATTTTGTTCAATCTGAAGGTACCTTACCAACACTCCATGCTATCTTACTATTCTATGAAGCCATTTCATGCCTGCCTTCCCACTATACTTCACCTCTTCAGGTCTAATTTCATCTTTTCCTGCTGCTTTATGACAATGGAGTTGATTTACCATCCTTTCCACTTCATCAAGCGTAATTTCACCAACATCATTTTCCTCCTCCCCATGAGCTTCGTTGTTCGCGACACCACCATGAAGATTTCCTTTTACGTTGAGAAGATTTTCAAAATATTCCCTCCTCCTGCCCAGTGATTCCCTGCGATCTATTATGAGTTCACCTGAATTACCCAAAACACTGTTCATTTCCTTTTTCCCTACCTTCCTAAGATCTTTATTACTGTCCAGAAAGGTATCTCTGCTGCTTCACCTAGCCTTTTCAGGTTATTACCAAAATCTTCCCATGTCTTCTTTTTGGATTCCATGACTATTTGTTTTGCTCTATTTCTTTCAACTATGTACAGTTCCCTGTCGGTCTCAGCCCTTGTTTAGAGCCATTTCTGGCCTTCTTTTTATGTTTACAAGCTGCTCTCACTTCATCATTCCACCAAGATGTTTGGTTTTTCTCCTTCTTTACACACAGTTGTTCCTAGTCATTCCCTTGCTGTTGCTACTACAGCATCCCTGAATGCCACCCATTCTCTTTCTATATCCTGAACCTGCAATCTGCCCACTTTTTGGAACTTCTCACTAATTATATCCATGCACGTATGTCTAATTTTGTTCTTCCGGGGGATTTTTCTACCTTTATTAGTTTGCAGACCTTTTTCACTTTCTCTGTCCTAGGCCTAGAGGTACTTAGTTCACTACAGATCAGATAGTGGTCTGTTTCATCGAAAAATCCCTGAAAAATCGTACATTCCTAACAGATTTCCTGAATGGGAAATCTATTACAATATAGTCTGTTATGGATCTGCTACCCCTACCCTCCCATGTGTAGCAGTGAATAGCCTTATGCTTGAAGAATGTATTTGTAATAATTGAAATTAATAGGGGTCCTCCTATTCAATACAAAGACATTTATTAATGTGAATTAATCACATGTCGTTCACATGAAGTACTAGTTTCGGCACTAAATTTGTGCCATCATCAGCCGAGTCAAATCAGGCAAACAGAAACTTGACTCGTTGGATGATGATGGCACAAGTTTAGTGCCAAAACTAGTACCTCATGTGAACGACATGTGATTAATTCACATTAATAAATGTCTTTGTATTGAATAGAAGGACCCCTATTAATTTCAATTATTGTAATCCCACTTCAATACGGATCATGAAATTTCCAAATATAAATGAATGTATTTGTAACAGTTAAACCCATACAAGCACAGAAGTCCAGCAGACGCTTCCCATTCCTATTAGCTTTGTGACGGTATTTAAGGTACCTAACCTCCCAAGTAAACCCTTTGGACTGGGTCCTGCACTCCTAGAAATTTTTGTCAATGAACCTTCTGAAAGAACATTATCATTTCACATTTTATGTGAAATTTCTCGACGTTCTTGTTTGATTTCGATTACCATATCTTATCGCGCTACAAGTGCTACGCTCTGATGTCTAGGATTTAAACTTTCGAGCCTGCCTAAAAGATTCTGCGCTTGTGCGTGTGGCAACAAGGCAAGCCACGCCCTTAGCGTGGAACGCGGCAGTTGGAGTTGAATCGCCATGGGAAGAAGTCGTGTGTGTTGGACCGGCGGTATGGTTCGGGGCAGTAGCTTCGATAATGGATAAAACCAGGCACCTGTGGGCATTTGGTGTCCTATAAACCTGGTAGCTGGCCTCGATTAGTTTCAGATTGGTGCACGAGAAGTTAAACTGCATTTTACATTCCATTTGTAGCCTGGTTGTGTAAGGTAACTGAATGTAGCTAGCGGCGTCTCTTCCCTGTTCATGGATTGAAAACTGTAAAGGCCCTTTTTTAAAAAAATCTGTAAAACTGAAAAATTTCAAGGAAAATCTTGGTCAGAAGTGACAAAAGTGATTTCTACCCGGGATAATAATAATAATAATAATAATAATAATAATAATAATAATAATAATAATAATAATAATAATAATAATAATAATAATAATAATAATAATAATAATAATAATAATAATAATAATAATAATAATAATAATAATAATCTCCGATTGGTGTAATGACTGCATGTTCGTTACGTTACCATGAGTTCACAAAGAAGCTTCATCTTACTGCTTTTAGTAGAAAAGTTCAGTGCGGACTAAAATCAAAATTTATTTTAAGCTTAACTATGGTTTTAACTGAAAAAAAATTCTGGAAGTTTATGTAAATGGAGAGCCAGCGCAAGGTTCTGTTTGAAATTGGGTTAACCTTCTTAAATTTTCTTCTTTGCGGGTTGGTTTTGGGGTTAATTATTGTTTCCTGTTCTTCCTTTTCTAACATTTATTTACTTTTCATTTTGGGGCTTTTTTGGGTCCGTTTTTGTCCTTGCGGACACGCTTTGTTGTTGCCTTGGTAACGGGTTGTTGATTTGATTGTTGGGCTAACTTGGTTTTTAATTGGGGTGTGGTGTCTTAGTGGTACATTCTTTAATGTGGATGTGACTGATTTACGTGTGTTCTAAGTGTAAAGTTATATTTATTTTGCCATTTATTTTTCCCGGTTTGGTAGATTTTGAGATGTGGTTTCGCGTGTTTTGGTGGTATTATATACTATCCCTTGCGAAGGCTCGCCGTCCAGTAAGAGTTTTCTTGTGGAGAATTTTACTGCAACCTAGGCCTAACTTTTTTAGATTTTAAGATTAACGATTTTAGAGTAGGCGACCGGTCGAGTAGGTAAGCTTTAATCCTTGTGTTTCATTAGTTTTCTTATCGAGGTCAGCATTCTATTTTCTTTTAAAATCTTATTTATTGAATTTATGTTTGGTTGTCCTTTTAAATTAATGTCATTTCAAATAACTATTAATTTAATTTAGTTAATTGGTTTTTCATTTGTTGGTTTTGAGCATTCCACAACTGGAAGACTTTTCATTGTTTATTAGAGTTACCCAGAGAGTTTAAATAACATTTCACGACCTTTAACTTCATGTTGAATTCCTTTTTCTCCTTTAATTTTGCAACATATTTTTTTTTCCTGGAATAAGGTGAATTAAAGTCATTTTATTTTCTCATTAATGGCGGATTTTCATTTCACTAAATCGATGAAGCACTGTTACTGTTTCTTATTTAATTTCTGACCGCGGCCTATATCTGCTTCCCTCTTACTTCCAAGGTAAGTGTGCTTTTTCCTATTGTTTGGTTTATTCTTGTGCGTGGTTGTTTTGCTTGTTCTTTCTGCCTGCTCTATGGTGTTCGCTTTTCTCCCCTTTGGGGGCAGACACGCTACTAACCTTCTCACGTGGGGTTCCCTCTCTCAGGGGTGTGAGGTTATAAACCCATCATCCCGTGGTTGTTTCTGGGACCTTGTGGATGGTGTCGGTTTGAGCTTCCATATCTTCCCCACATTTACCAATCACCCTTTCATATCCTTCAGTTCTATTTCCAACTCTCGCACTGAAATCGCCCATTAGCACGATCCTGTACTTGCTGTTGACCCTGACTAAAATGTTACTCAATGCTTCATAAAACTTGTCAATTTCATCCTCACCTGCACTCTCACATGGTGAATACACTGCGATATTTCTCGTCCTAATTCCTACAACTGCCAAATTTACCCACATCATTCGCTCGTTTACATGCCTAACGGGAACTATGTTGCGTGGAATATGTTCTGAACTCGGTAAATTCATGAAGCAGAATGCTACCCTGCTTACACATAGTCCAAGTGAGGATCTCTCCTCTAACATGTTAGGGACGATCGGTGGATTGTATAGTCCTAGCCACCTGAGCACAAGGACGGCCATGACTCAGAATGTGTCCGAGATGATCACTCCCATTCCATAGCAACTAGTATCCCGACTCTCAGGACCACTTACTAGGCCACTCAGCCATTGCCCATGGTTCACGAACTAGGATGTGACTACAGTAACCCACAACATGGAGGAGACTTCAACAGCCTTTTAATTTCATTTTGTCTGTCTCTGTAGCATAATGGTTAACACTATTAACTGTTGTCGTATGAGGCCTGGGTATGATTCCTGATATTACTAGGGATTTAAGAATGGCAAGAGGGCTCGTATATTGGGGTTGTGCCTGAAAAACCTGCAGCACCCTGGGACAATGACACGAGTTTACTTGTCTGCCTCCTTGGCTGAACAGCCCCAGGTTCAATTCCCAGCTGGGAATGGTTAATTCCCTTTGCTCTGGGACAAGGTTGTTTATGCTGTTCCCAACATCCCTGCAATTTACATACCACACAACAGTACCCTCCACCACAATAACACACAGTTTCTGATATACAGCATATGCCACCCACCGTTGTTGGAGGATTTGCTGCATCAGACATTCTTAGACGAATAAGTTTGAGTGGTGTCTTTAAAATTAGGAAAGATCACAATATGAAGATAAAGTTGGAATTCAGAGGACAAATTGAGGCAAATATTCGTTTATAGGGAGGGGAGTTAGGGATTGGCATAACTTACCAAGGGAGATGTTCAATAAATTTCCAATTTCTTTGTAATCATTTAAGAAAAGGCTAGGAAAACAACAGATAGGGAATCTGTCACCTGGGCGACTGCCCTAAATGCAGATCAGTAGTGATTGACAGAGACAACACAATGGATTGTCATATCCCAACACACGTTTTCCGTTAGCATTGCTTCATTTGTTAAAAGATATGTTTCCTACCATTTCAGTAGTAGCCAATTGTTGGCTATGTTTCCCCAAATTATATTCCATCAATGACTGGGATGCTTTCTTTGAATTAAAGGGATTTTATTGTTCTGTAGCATTATGTGGGTATATATTCTCTTCATTGTGATGTATGTGTTTGTACTTTTCGAGTTTGTTAGTAGTGCAGTTATCAACTTCAGTACCAGTATTCATTTTAATGGGGGTGTGCTTAGTCCTGATGTTGTCCATTACAGTAGTGGCATAGGTATCTCTTTCTCTGTACAGGCTGTTGGTGATATTGCGCACCATCAGTGCAGAACATTTAGCCTTGTGTTATATACCAAATTTTGCTTAGTATAAATGTGTTGATAGCCCATCCTTTTGGAACTATATTAAGATTTTTCAAATTTTGGGTGCTTATTGATGTTCTAACTGTAACAATTACTCTATTCCTGTTAATGTTAACCATTTTGGTGAAACAACAGAAAACATGATCCCTGGATCTTAACTGTTTTAGATGATATCCATGATGTCCAGGCGGGCCAAGTTCCGAATGGTATAACTGTAGATTTTTATACATTAATCTGTGCTCTTGAGTAGTGTTGGTAACTTTGAAATATGAACGTCATGTCATTGAGTTGGTATGGATGACTCAAAATGACGGTAACATTATTGGCATATACTTGATCAGTACTTGCTCCCTCGAGACAAGACTTTCACTACACAGACGTAAGCACAGAACGACTGTCATTTGTTTACTTCTCACAGCCTTCTCGGGGAGGACATTGCCAGGTGGTGCACAACGCTGCCAACCTCGGGGTGGTGGTGATTATTGTTTCTGGAGGGCTTGAACAACTATCTTGCAATGGATGGTCATTTTGACCACTGTATTGGAAATATTATTTTTATTCTCAATACGTATAGTAACTCATTATCATCCTTTCAAATATGTATTACTAAGTTTATAAAACATTAATAATGGAATCTGATACGGAAACGAAACAAATTATTTAAATGTATTGCAAATGTAATATTTTTCACATTTATTACAAACACAAAACCGTTTCTATAAAACACACTTATCTAATAAACAAACATTGTTTTAGGTCAAATTCTTTTAGTCTAAACAGTAAAATATTTATTTCTCATTATCAGAAAAGAAAATTACTGTAACATTTTATTTAGTGCAATTTATGACCTGAAACTTGTTTGTCATATACACGTACTGTACCTGACCAAGGCTTCAGTACATAAATAAGTTATCGTGGCTCATAAGTATAACATTAAAATGGAGCACCTCCGATGAGGTTCGAACTCAGCCCGGTTATCGTAGCCTCACCTTCCCCTAATAGAATGATTCGCTAGCTGAGTCGGTATTGCATTATCGGGCTGACTGGACCGTCCGATGGGGCATTGATCTTCTAATAATTTTATAGCAGGGGAATAATAATTATGAGAGGAATACTAATTCATTACCAATGAGAAGAGACACAATATCTTGTATAACAATTTTACTATACTAGTGAAACACATCTTATTAAGATGGATATGCCATACGACGCACTTTACATATGATACTTAAGGTGATCTTGACGTTCAAATGTTCGGTAGTCTCTCTCTACACTTCATTATACGTTCAATTATTCAAACTAATGGGTGGGTACGAGATAGGGATCTGCGCTCGGATGGCCTTCATTTAAACCGCAGTGGTACATATAAGTTAGGAAATTTGTTTGGAAGGGTAATAGGGAGGTACATTCATGGAAACGGGATGGCCTAGGGAGCGGTGATAAGGGAACAGGGAGCTGGAAATCAAGTAGGGATGACAAAAAATTGTTAGTGTTGAACTGTAGAAGTATTGTAAAGAAAGGAATAGAATTAAGTAATTTAATAGATATATATTTACCAGATATTGTATTAGGAGTTGAATTATGGCTGAGAAATGATATAATGGACGCAGAAATTTTCTCACGGCACTGGAGTGTGTATCGTAGAGATAGGCTAGGAAGGGCGGGAGGGGGAGTGTTCATTCTGGTGAAAGAAGAATTTGTAAGCTACGAAAAAGTTAAAGATGAGACACATGAAATTCTAGGTGTAAGGCTCATTTCTAAACATAATAGGCAACTTGATATATTTGGAGTGTACAGATCGGGAAAGGGTAGCACTGATGCGGATTCGGAATTATTTGATAGGATAGTCAGCTATGTGGGAAACGACATGGAAAGAAATGTGATTGTAGCGGGAGATCTGAATTTGCCAGATGTAAATTGGGAAGGAAATGCGAACGACAGGAAGCATGACCAACAAATGGCAAATAAGTTAATATGGGAAGGAGAGCTGATTCAGAAAGTGATGGAACCAACCAGAGGGAAAAATATTCTGGATATCGTGCTGATAAAACCAGATGAGCTCTATAGGGAAACTGAAGTAATAGATGGTATTAGTGATCATGAAGCTGTTTTTGTGGTAGTTAAAAATAAATGTGATAGAAAGGAAGGTCTTAAAAGTAGGACTGTTAGGCAGTACCATATGGCTGATAAAGCAGGCATGAGGCAGTTTCTAAAAAGTAACTATGATCGGTGGAAAACGGTAAATAAAAATGTAAACAGACTCTGGGATGGGTTTAAAGAAATTGTTGAGGAATGCGAAAACAGGTTTGTACCTTTAAGGGTGGTAAGGAATGGTAAAGACCCACCTTATTATAATAGAGAAATAAAGAGACTAAGAAGGAGGTGCAGACTGGAAAGAAATAGAGTTAGAAATAGCTGTGGAAGTAAGGAGAAATTGAAGGAACTTACTAGAAAATTGAATCTAGCAAAGAAGGCAGCTAAGGATAACATGATGGCAAGCATAATTGGCAGTCATACAAATTTTAGTGAAAAATGGAAGGGTATGTATAGGTATTTTAAGGCAGAAACAGGTTCCAAGAAGGACATTCCAGGAATCATTAATGAACAAGGGGAGTGTGTATGTGAGGATCTTAAAAAGGCAGAAGAATTCAGTCAGCAGTATGTAAAGAATGTTGGTTACAAGGATAATGTCGAGATAGAGGAGGAGACTAAGGCCAAAGAAGTAATAAAATTTACATATGATAACAATGACATTTACAATAAGATACAAAAGTTGAAAACTAGAAAAGCGGCTGGAATTGATCAGATTTCTGGGGATATACTAAAGACAATGGGTTGGGATATAGTACCATATCTGAAGTACTTATTTGATTATTGTTTGGTCGAAGGAGCTATACCAGATGAATGGAGAGTTGCTATAGTAGCCCCTGTGTATAAAGGAAAGGGTGATAGACATAAAGCTGAAAATTACAGGCCAGTAAGTTTGACATACATTGTATGTAAGCTTTGGGAAGGCATTCTTTCTGATTATATTAGACATGTTTTTGAAATTAATAACTGGTTCGATAGAAGGCAATTCGGTTTTAGGAAAGGTTATTCCACCGAAGCTCAACTTGTAGGATTCCAGCAAGATATAGCAGATATCTTGGATTCTGGAGGTCAAATGGACTGTATCGCGATTGACCTGTCTAAAGCATTTGATAGGGTGGACCATGGGAGACTACTGGCAAAAATGAGTGCAATTGGACTAGACAAAAGAGTGACTGAATGGGTTGCTATATTTCTAGAAAATAGATCTCAGAGAGTTAGAGTAGGTGAAGCTTTGTCTGACCCTGTAATAGTTGAGAGGGGAGTTCCTCAGGGCAGTGTTATAGGACCTTTATGTTTTCTTATATATATAAATGATATGAGTAAAGGAGTGAAATCGGAGGTAAGACTTTTTGCGGATGATGTTATTCTCTATAGAGTGATAAATAAGTTACAAGATTGTGAGCAATTGCAACGTGACCTCGAAAATGTTGTGAGATGGACAGCAGGCAATGGTATGTTGATAAACGGGGCTAAAAGTCAGGTTGTGAGTTTCACAAATAGGAAAAGTCCTCTCAGTTTTAATTACTGCGTTGATGGGGTGAAAGTTCCTTTTGGGGATCATTGTAAGTATCTAGGTGTTAATATAAGGAAAGATCTTCACTGGGGTAATCACATAAATGGGATTGTAAATAAAGGGTACCGACCTCTGCACATGGTTATGAGGGTGTTTAGGGGTTGTAGTAAGGATGTAAAGGAGAGTGCATATAAGTCTCTGGTAAGACTCCAACTAGAGTATGGTTCCAGTGTATGGGACCCTCACCAGGATTACCTGATTCAAGAACTGGAAAAAATCCAAAGAAAAGCAGCTCGATTTGTTCTGAGTGATTTCCGACAAAAGAGTAGCGTTACAAAAATGTTGCAATATTTGGGTTGGGAAGAATTGAGAGAAAGAAGAAGAGCTGCTCGACTTAGTGGTATGTTCTGAGCTGTCAGCGGAGAGATGGCGTGGAATGACATTAGTAGACGAATAAGTTTGAATGGCGTTTATAAAAGTAGGAAAGATCACAATATGAAGATAAAGTTGGAATTCAAGAGGACAAACTGGGGCAAATATTCATTTATAGGAAGGGGAGTTAGGGATTGGAATAACTTACCAAGGGAGATGTTCAGTAAATTTCCAATTTCTATGAAATCATTTCGGAAAAGGCTAGGAAAGCAACAGATAGGGAATCTGCCACCTGGGCGACTGCCCTAAATGCAGATCAGTATTGATTGATTTTATGTAGATGACAAAAAATAATCAATAAAGATCTCAACTTAAGAGGCGTTCCCTCTTGAACTATTTACATTATTTCAGGCTCACAGAGGCCCTAACCCTCGAATTATTTCACTCTACACTTTCACTTCTCAACGCCCTGTGGGTGGGGCCGCGGTGGAATAACACCCACGGTATCCCCTACCTGTTGTAAGAGGCGACTAAACGGGGCCTCAGGGGCTCTGAATATTGGAGCGTGGGTTGGCGACCACGGGGACCTCAGCTGAGTCCTGGCATTGCTTCCACTTACTTGTGCCAGGCTCCTCACTTTCATCAATCTTATCCGGCCTCTCTTGGTCAACTCTTGTTCTTTTCTGACCCCGACGCTATTAGGTTTGCGAGGGCTAGGGAGTCTTTCATTTTCACGCCCTTCGTGGCCCTTGTCTTCCTTTGGCCGATACCTTCATTTTTTCGAAGTGTTGGAACCCTTCCATTTTTTTCACTCTGATTAGTGTTATATAGAGGATGGTTGCCTAGTTGTACTTCCTCTTAAAACAATAATCACCACCACTTTCACTTCTCACTTTACAGATATATTAAACAGGATGGCTATACCCTGCTGTAATTCTGTTTACTTGTCGAGAATTAATATACTCAAATTATATCAAGCTACGATATATGTCTGCTAACATCGGATGAACTGAGATAAGCATATGTTTACTATTTACACTCCCAATCCTTTGAATGTCGCATCACAACACTTCCCTAAGTGGATCATTGCCGAACAGGCAATATAATAAACACGCTCATTTCATTAGGATTTCCATCAATATACATATCAGGACATTATTTACACAACGTTGCTACCTGTGGACAAGCATTGAGCGACTCGAATACCAGACATCATACACAGAGTATTATAGCACTTCCTGCAATAAATGGACAAGAACAAATATATTTCACACACGCGCGCGCGCGATCATACACACATCGCACAAGCCACCCGCTCTTGGTAACAATGAGGATAAACTTTCACTGTCTCCTGGAATGAGCTCAGGATCTTTTGAGACAGAGTATATCTAACCTGGAATTCCCTGCACGCTGTAAATAATTAAGGAAAGAAATTGGAGGAATCCTTCTTTTAATGCTCATTTGGAATCTATGCGACGTTGGCACTATTCAAATTAATACACGTAATCGCTGTGCCGAGAGGAAAGAAACCAGCCACTTGCATTCGTTCCCTTTTACTGAAGAAAACACTTTTACCTACTTCCCCTTTCAAAGGGCTCATAAATCTCCCAGTTGTTAGCAGCCCGTGACAAACTTCCAAAGAGCGGAATGCTGGGTATACTCATACAATTGCTTCACAGCAATAATTTCACTTCTCTCTTTCTGGCCACAATGGCAACACATGAAATATCGGCTCTATATCTGGCCGCAATCAGCATATCCGCCTCGCGCTTATTAACAACAAATACCAAGTGAACTTCAATTCTCACTTCACAATATTCATTAAGGCTACAACCTGCCTAGCCACCCTTTTCTTCCTCTCAATACCTCGAATACAATGCTACTTAATGATGAACTGCCACACGGGTCCAAATTACCTCACGTATTCGCGAGCTAAATAACTCGACGAAATATACCCCACTGTCTCGATCCGTTGTTTCAGGTGCCTTAATAACTAATTAGGAGGAATCTCTACCATGTGATGTGCACAAAAAATGTGAATTACTGAAAAATCTTGATGACTCATATATGCTATGGAAAGATGATAACTGGAATCGTTTTTACAGAATATTTAAGCCCTCTTTACTTGACAGCGCTTCACACTTAATTAATCTAAGGTCCTTATAATTACGTCATGCATTACCAAACCCCTATATAAGTGGAAGAAAAATATGGTTATTCCCAAACCATGACGACTGTATTTCATAAAAACAAAACAAAAATGAAATTATTATTATCCCTCTGAAATAGCATATTGGCGATCTACATTATATCTGCATACTAATTTACTTCATATTTACAATAGGAAACGACTTTCAAAGCTACTTAGTATTTTGGAAATGTACTCAACCTTTCCGGATACCACGAACACAGCTTTACAGGAGGGCACACCCATGAGTTTACTCGTAATCCATAACGTCTTCAGCGATATGAAGTTCTCTGGTGACCAACTGGCAAGTCACGAACATAATGGCGACGTTCCAGACGTTCTCTGCTACCAGGTAAAATTCCGGCAAACAGCTAGATGTCTCGTTCTCTCTGGTACACAGGCAAATTCTGGCATACAGCTGGATATCCCGTTCACTCCGACGCTCTTGTAGACTCCTTATGTAAATGAGGGGAAATTATCTCATGTGAATGCGTTAGTTTGTTACACATCACAATTTAAATACATGGTTGGACCTGCTCAATAGCACAACCATTCCAACCCAATGCCGGTAATGTCTCTGAAGCCCGACACTGTTCCCTTCTCACCTACCTATACTTTTTATAGACAGCAGACAGCTATTCTAGGCCCTGAATACCCACTGGTTCACCTAAAAATGTCACTGGTTAGGCCCCTACTGGGTTAAAACTCTCGTGTCACGCGACAGTACTTCAGGCATATTCTATTTCACTTAGTCATGCGTAAGTCAAGCTCTCTACTGCGTTAGGAATTTATATGACGTGACAATGCTCTTAATTATGCTGACAATGAGCCGTTCACTCACTTTCTTTATATTTCTCCTTTATATCGAGTACACACACTCCACGCACTTAGTTAGATACGTGCCTATTTATGTTAATTGAGCCGTTTCAGTTTAGGCATAGGCTATATGAGGCTCGATGCACGACCTCTTCTACACACGGACAGTGGTCATTACGGTTTCGTACCGTTCCTACTATATTAATTAGTGGCACACTGTACGTGCAAACATCTTACTCGGATATATTCACAAACTTTAATAAATCACTGCATTACACTGCTCAAATTACAGGATGATCTCTTCATAAACGACTCACACACAAATCACGACGAACTACTACCGAACTGGCGTTCCACAGAAAATGAACTGGTAGTGTCTGCCTATCAGCTTCTTCCTATATAGGCGAGATGACCTGGTACTAGCAGTGGGGGGAAAAACGCAACCCCTTCTCAAAAGGTGCTCCGATAATACGCAATGTAGAGTGACGAACAGGATATCAAATTGTAGCTCTTTTATTCCCATTTTCACTGAATGAATGTTATAGAAATAGCTTCGTAGATTCTCAAGCAATCTTAAAAGCGTCCTTTTGTCTCTGTCGGCGAATGATGACGAGCACTAGGGGAATCCTCGAGTTAGTTGCCGCGGTTGGGACTCAACATCTGGTAACCATTAAAACGAGCCCTTGTTACGGCGTAGTTACCGTTCTTTCAATTATGTAGAGCACTTCTCGGTCTCATAATGACGCGTAAAATTCCCTGATTCGGATGAATGTTTACACGTGATTATCCGTTGAATATCTTGCGATTTATAAAAATTAACAGGGAAAAAACAATTGAACTCGATGAGTTGGCAGTAGTGAATGAATGAGGGAAATAGGATATAATGTTTGTTCTCACGTTGGATATCCTCTATGAGCTCAGCCGGTGACCCAGATTCTCTGTCACATGATAACTCGTCTCCTTTCATTTCGCTCGCGGTTGGAGTGAGAAAACTTCGAGTACAAGCGTTCTTGCACCGCCTTGCTGCTAATTACCAGCAACTAGAGGTGGGTCGCGCGACTCTGGATACTGCAAATCATGTCCCGGAGCAGGTAGAAAAATTCCAACTTGGGCAGTTTTTATCGCAGAATGACGCGGAAAATGGCATATTTCATCTCCTGGGTACCATGACATACTATAGGTGACGTTATGAACGGTCACAGTACCATAACATATTTGTGAACACACTCTTTCTTTTCATTCAGTGTATTTGCACACGCTGATGAAATTCTGCATCTTTAGAAGCAGGAACTACATACCACGACCTTAGTTATGTCCTTTGAGCAAGAACCACACACTCGCTGTTTGCACTTTCTGCATGTAAAGCTTGTCTTATTCCTGCATTTCTTCATTTGGCATTGCCTCTTCTGTACATTTCCTTACACAGGCTCCCTAAATTTGGGCTCTGAATCCACAGACTTAGGTTTCGATCACATGTACCCCATATGAAGCTCCTCTGCTAGCTTCAGGGTGTAATTTTAGCGACTGATCTTCCCTGTCACTCTTTTTGAAAATGATGCCAAATGAAGAATATTATGAAATACATGAACAGGCCATCTTCGTGTAGCAGATCGAACAGTATATTTCTTTCCCATTTGATCCACCACGTCTACACCATATTTTGTATTGTTGTAGAAGTTTACTGTTTTGGGAATCCTTTTGGGTTTAGTATGAAGTTCAACTTCTGAGTGCTAAGTACCGTATAGAAGGACGTTCTTGTTTCGTTTACCTTGATAAACTGTAAGTGTGTCATTGGAATGTTTCAGGAGAGTTCAGTCATAAAGACTAGCTTCCGTAGCCTTCACCGCTTTAGGAATTTCTCTCCTTCATCCTCTAATGGTTCCAACAATGCTCATACCATTACTTTTAAACGTCTTAGCAAGTTTCACTGTTGTAAAAAAAGTTGTCTGTAGTCACGTTTCACCCCTTCTTTTGATACGGCTCCATCAACTTCAATACTACACTTTCGGGAAGAGTCTCATCGCGTGGTCTGAGGTCGTCTTTTCCTAGGTAAAGAAACCCATTGCACAGAAACTTTGAGTCAACGTCCACAAGAAGCCAAAACTTAATTCCAAATTTATCTTGTTTGTTGGGCATGTACTGTAAGAATGGACTCCTTGTTTTGCTTGGAAAAAGCTGCTCATCAGCAGTCAGATTTTCACCTGGAATATAAGTCAATTGACAATTTTTAATGAATTTGTTCCATACTTTTGATACTAATGCAAATTTATCACTCTTCAAACGTTCTGATCTTGTAGTACTGACGTTGAAAAGCAAAAATCTTTGGATTTCTCGAAAATAGTTCCTCCTCATTGTTTCACTGAAGAATGGTGTACGCCACATTTTAGACCAGAGTTCATCAAGTTCATTGCTACTGGCTCCAAAATACCACGAGCACAGACTAAAGCAATGAATTCCTCCAGTTTTTCTAATCTTACACTCCATAATTCATCTCCTAGAACACGTTTTGCTTCCATTTCCGTACAGTGTTTGATGTGTTCCAATATAGATGCATCAGTAAAAAGACGCCATGCACTCACTACACTGTCGTCAGAAACATACCGCTTTGAATATGGAGTAAGTCCTGGATTTTCTTTCAAGATGTTGTGGAAAGCTATCCTACCAGGTGTAGCCTTCCCAAACTCTCCTACAGTCAACTCCGTGATGCCATCTATACCTAGTAACATACTACTTGGTCTTGGGATGCTTGTGTTGATGTGTCCCCTCTTATTACCACCTTTTCGTATTACATTTTCTGCAACTGTAATAGAACAATTGAAAACTTTCAGTTCTTGGCCTACACCAGGTATAATTGCAGTCTAAATGCTGAATTTTAATACCAAAGTTGAAATGTTAACACCAAGGTAACATATATAATTATTATAACTTACCTGGTTGAAAAACTGGGTTTTCAGCATCATCTGAATCACTGCTTTCAGAATGGCGACTTGGTTGGTAGAAATCTTCGTCCGCAGCTTCTTCTCGTAGGTCCTCTACATATGGGTCACATTCATCTTCAGACATTATCATCTGGAAAGTCATGCAGAGAGTGAGAAATTCTTCATCTGTAAGGAACGGTGGTCTACGAGCTATGTTCTTTGACAAGCTGACAAAGCCGTGGAGCCAGACTGCCGAGAGAGATACGTGGACGATTGGTTCACGGAGAGACGAGGGGTGAGGGAGGCCTTTAAGAGGAGTGTGATAGCGGAATAATGTTCGTTACTCTCAGAGGAGAGTGACCCATTAGCTCTCGTAGCCGCCTTTCAATAAATGAATAAAGAAGAGAATGAACAATGGCTGTACATAGACTATCAGAGTTTCATTGTTATGCTTACTTATTGCAGGGAGAACAATTATGAACGAATTGTATCTCAACCAGAGGAATAAACACATGTTCTAACACATTTTATTATGATAGCCCCGGCGGTTTCAGGTATAATCATTACCTACGTCCTATCCAATAATGCAAAATAAATTAAATTTAATACCAGTAATCAGGAAAAGTCACTGAAGACTTTGCAATACGACAGAAAATGTGGTCAAAAAAGGCTCTGAAAATGTGTAGCGGTCATTTTGACTGCTCCGGTGGTTCTAGTGTTAAGAAACAATGTTAGGTTTATGGTCCACCCAATCAATACACATCACTTTACAACTGAAAACTATTTAATATAAAAACATATTAAACATATTTTGGCACATGTTTTGTCTCTATTTCAGACTTCTTCAGCCGTAAAATCACATGGTAGATTACAAAACTCATTGTACAGAAATTGAAAAAAAAATGGAAGAATTATTTGCGAATCTGTATCAATACGGATCTATATGATGAAGTACGTAAATTGTACATACCACTTAATCGAGCAGCTCGTTTCCTTTCTCCCAAGTCTTCTCAGCCCAAACTTTGCAACATTTTTGCAACGCTACTCTTTTGTCAGAATCACCCAAAAATAATCGAGCTGCGTTTCTTTAGATTTTTCCAGATCTTGAATTAAGTAATCCTGGTGAGGGTCCCATACACTGGAACCATACTCTAGTTGGTGTCTTACCAGAGACTTGTATGCTCTTTCCTTTACATCCTTCCTACAACCCCTAAACACCCTCATTACCATATGCACCATATGCATAATATGCAGAGATCTGTACCCATTATTTACAATCACATTTATGTGAACATAATACAGTATAGGTAAATGAAATGGCGTATGGCTTTTAGTGCCGGGAGTGTTCGTGGACATGTTCGGCTCGCCAAGTGCAAGTCTTTCGATTTGACACCCGTAGGTGACCTGCGCGTCGTGATGAGGATGAAATGATGAAGACGACACATACACCCAGCCCCATGCCAGCGAAATTAACCAATGATGGTTAAAATTCCCGACCCTGCCGGGAATCGAACCCTGGACCCCTGTGACCAAAGGCCAGCACGCTAACCATTTAGCCATGGAGCCGGACACAGTATAGGTAATAGATCTGCAAATAACCTCAGCCTTTGTGGATGGGGTTAACTTCCAATAAGTAACCAGGGGAACCTGACCCTTAAAGAGCGCGTCCCCAGGTGGCAGATAGCGGGTCCCTACAGTACGTGGGGCTGGTTGAAATGCCCAATACAACCCGCGGACCAACAGGTAGCACAATTCCTGGGGGTTTTAAAATACTGCGACACCCTCTCTCCAGGGTTCCTAAATATTGAGGGCCCTTGCCCTGGCTTATGGGTGAAGACCTCCCGATTTTCAGAGCAATATCCGTAATTTTCGTATTATTTTAAACTCCCGCGGATTTCCTATCCCATTGTTGTAACATTTTCTAAGCCTGAATTCAATGAAATTCAGAGTTGTCTACTCACTGTGCCTAATTTAGAAGGGGATGCTACTGGAGCTGACATTGCCAATCTTTTGCTCTCAACTTTTCGGGAATTCTGCATTCCATTAAAAAACTGCCTAGCTCTTGGCCCTGATAATGCTCCAGTAATGGTAGGATTAAAGAATGGTGTGGCAGGATGTTTGAAGCGGGAAAATAGTAACATAATCATCGTAGGCTGCTCTTGTCACCTAATTAATCTTGCTGCCGAGAAGGGTGCGGCATGCTTGCCCGTAAATGTAGATGAAAGTATAATTGATATATTTTATTATCTGGAAAGGTGTGCAAAGAGGAAAGAACAGTTCAGAGAATTTCAGACTTTACACAACACAGAGATCAGGAAAATTCTGAAGTATTTGCCTACTCGATGGTTATCACTAAGAAGGTGTTTAGATAGGATTTTGCTTCAGTGGGACCCTTTGGTTACATTATTCAGAAGCGAAATTGTGAATAAGGATTCTCAGATGGGAACTTTGAACACTTACGAAATTCCTAAGCACAGTTTAAGTGCAGATGTGTATTGTTTGTCTGAAAACGTTAAGGATTGTCATACCATTTCACCTCACTCCTCAGTTAAAAGGAAAATACAGTCACCAGTTTCACTAAAAAAATGAAACTACTTATGACACTAAGGCCGCGTGCACACCGAGCGCGCTTCGCATAGTGTGTCGCGTGTAGCGTGAAATGCTATGCATAGCGCAAGGCGTTCTTGCTGTTCACACCGAAAACTCTACGCCGTGCTCTCAGCGTAGTTTGGCGCAAGGCGTTTTAGGGTGGTCACAAACTAATGCCGTTATCCAAGTACACTAGAAACAGTTTACTGATGGATAACAGTTACCTAAAATTGAAAATTAGGAAAAAGAATCGAAAGTGTGTTCATGAATTTAATGAAGAACGAATTACGGTCATCATAATCAGTCGGTTTACTCATTGCTGAGCGTCGTGACCTCATTTCTTCACTTCTTTAGTACTGCATCCTTAACGAAATTTTTCCATGCTGAGCGGTCTTCAGCTCTTCTTAAGATATTGTGAAGAGGTGACCGGTGATCTTCTTTGCTTGGTTTAACCATCTACTTGTTGTTCTGCCTCTTGGTCTGGTGCCTTCAATTTTGCCTTGTAGAATGGTCTTTTCTAAATTGTCTCCTTCTCTCCTCAAAATGTGTCCCAGGAACTGGAGGCAACTTTCACTAACGCGGGAAGATAAACGTTTTGTGATGCTCAGTTCTTCTATAATGGAGGCATTTGTTCTTCTTTCTGTCCATGGTATACGGAGCATTCTCCGCCAACACCACTTTTCAAAGGCATCTATTCGGTTCTTGTCACTAGCCTACACAGTCCAGGTCTCACAGCCATATAGGAAAACAGAGAACACCAGTGATTCCACCAACCTTATTTTTCACTATTTTGGATTATGCCCGGTTCTGCCAGATCTTTGTGAGTTTAACCACTGCGGCACGACCTAGGACAATCCGTCGTTTTATTTCTTTATCACAATTTCCCGTGTTACTGATTATGGAGCCCAGATATACACAATCATTCACCAACTCCAGATCTTTCAGACATCCTGTTATTTGGATTGGGATTTGACTTTGTCGGTTGATAACCATTAGTTTGGTCTTTTTCACGTTAATTTCTAGACCAAAATCCGAACTAATGATTGTCACTCTAGAGAGCAGATCATCAAGTTCTTGTCCACTTCCTGCAATGAGTGTAGTATCATCAGCAAAGCGTAAATAGTTGATTTTCCTACCACCGATTGAAATTCCACTGTCCCAGCCATCCAGTGCTCTTCTCATTACATACTCTGCGTAGATATTGTAGAGTTGGGGTGACACTATGCAACCTTGTCTGACTCCATTTGTCACATTGAAAAATTCTGAGCATTCACCATCCACCCTTATGGTTGCATTATGACTATTATAAAGACCTTTCAATAATGACGTTAAGTGTTTTGGGACTCCACATTCATTGAGCACTTCCCACAACTTGTCCCATTTGACACAGTCGAAGGCCTTTTTATAATCAAGGAAACAAATATACGCAGGGACACAGAACTCGCGACATTTCTCAGTTATCTGCCTCATGTTTGTTATTGACTCTCGTGTACCTTTACCTGCCACAAAACCTGCTCGTTCAGCAGAAATCTGAGATTGCAAGAAAGTTTTTAGTCGTTGATTTATTATGTACGGCAGAACTTTGCTAGCATGTGATATTAATGCTATGGCGCGGTAATTAGAACAGTCCCTAACTGACCCTTTTTTGTGAAGGGGGATGAGAACAGATATAGTCCAGTCTTTAGGCCATTCTCCAGTTTTCCACACTTTATTACATATTGAATGTAAAGCATGGAGGCCTTCTTCTCCCATTACTTTCAGCATTTCTCCAGTAATACCGTCTATGCCTGGGGCTTTGTTGTTTTTCAAAGGTTTGATGGCGTTCTCAATTTCACTAAATAGGATAGCAGGCTCTATGTCACATTCCATGCAGTTGTTCTCTTCTCTTATGTTATTAACTTTGCAGTATAAGGTTTCGCAGTGTTGTTTTCACCTGGATAATGCTTCTTTCTTGTCACCAATTACATTTCCCTGTGTGTCTTCAATCACCTATGTACGTGGTTTGAACTCTCGGGTGATGCTATTTATCTTCTTGTAAAGGTCACGTGTTTCATTTAACTTGTGATGGTGGTCTATTTCATAACAGATATTGGTAAAATACTGTGTTTTGTCAATTCTACAATTACGCTGTATTTTTCGGCAGTTTGTATACCACGTTTCTTCAATGTGCTTCTTTCTTCAATCAACAGTAATGTACATGTTGAAATCCAGGGATGTTTTGCTTGAGGGGTCTTAGGAACTTGTTCAGGAAGGGATGAATTTATGATTTCCTTCATCTTGTCCCATGTTTGAGAAGAAGCTCTTTCCTCCTCTACTTGCTGGAATTTTGTTCTTATTTTTCACCAAACTCAAGGAGAATTTGTTTATCAGTAATCCTTACCTGTTTTACTCTCACCTTCTTCAATTATTTCAATTTTATCCGCATTTTCATAGACAGCAGTATATGATCACTACCACAGTCTGCTCCAGGGTAGGTCTTACAATCCAGGATTGAAGTCTGCCAACGTTGCCTCACCAAAATGAAATCAAATTGATTCCTAACCTTATCCCCAGGAGAAATCCACGTGTAGCGACGCCTTGGATGATGTTGGAATAGGGTGTTACAAATAGATAAGTGGTTATTCACACAAAATTCTAATAAACGCTCTCCGCGTTCATTTCTTACCCCCAGACCGAACAGTCCAGACATAGGTCTCATATGTCTATCGTCTATAGTCTTACCTATCTTCGCGTTAAAATCCCCTTGGATGACTAATATTTCCTTTTTAGGTATCCTACTGATGGTATATTCCAGATGGTCATAAAATTCTTCTATTTCTTCTTCTAGTGAAACTGAAGTGGGGGCGTAAACCTGAATGATGTTGATATTACAAGGAGAAGCTTTCATCTTAATACTGACGATTCTATCACAGATGGGCTCATAACCCATAACAGCATTATTAAGATACTTTGGAATTATTACAGCGACACCATTACGACTCATATCCTCACTTCCAAAAAATATACTGTATTATTTGTTTGAGTCATAAAATGACCACAGCCCCTCCAATGTGTCTCACTAAGACCAAGTATGTCCAGATCATGTAGTTTCATTTCTCTTTCAATGTTGTGAAGTTTTCCCGTCTGCAAGAGACCTCGTACATTCCAGGTTGCTATTCTTCTGACGACTCGTAAGGATGGTTTAGATAAATCTTCATATGCCGAAGCTCCTCTCAACCTTGTCCCCCCCCCCGGAGATCCGACTGAGGGACTTACTCCGGAATCTAATTTGAGATTGAGTAAAGCCATGAGGTTGTCTTGGGAAAATAACAGTGGTGGTTTCCCGTTGCCTTCCACTGACGCACCATTCCTGTCTGCTCACCGACCCAGTTTCCCGCTGGGATTGGATACCTAACCTTCCACTGGGTTGCTCGGCTTAACAGGGGCACCGCGTGTAGGTAGAAATGGAAGAATTGAGGTGTGAGAGGCTTAGAGAACTCTCTTGGTGAGTTCTTATAATCACATCACACCCCCATTTAGCCAGAGTCTCAAGGTGATCGCAGAGACTCTCCCAGGTCACTTCCCAGGGCCCCGAATTACGGTACTTTCAGAGAATTCCATCGTTTGCACAGAGATGTAAGACTTTATCGCGATACATTTTATGATTACTTAAGAATGACAAAAAAATACCTTTCGCCTTCCAAACCCTGCAACTGAAATGTGGCGTCAAGTAGCAGAGAAGTATTGGGAGAAATTCAATTTTCCTAATTGTCTAGGAGCACCGTGCAGCAAACACGTGGAAATTAAATTTCCGGCTAAATCACGCTTAACAGGGGTAGATAGCGGGTTCAAACCCGGCAGAGGTAGTCGGATTTTTGAAGGGCGGAAAAAAGTCCAATCGACACTCCATGTCGTACGATGTCGGCATGTAAAAGATCTCTGGTGATACATTTGGTATTTACCCGACAAAATTAATTAAAATCTCAGCCATAGACGCCCAAGAGAGATCCGGTTTACTCTAGGTCCGCTAGATGGCAGGCAGACTAAACCGGAACGTCGAAATTGACGAGCAGACAGCCAGATGGCGTCAAATCGAAATGTCTGCAAACGGTAGCTGAGGCCATACGATTATTATTATTATTATTATATAATAAATAGTATTTTGCAATATTGTTACTTTAGCATACACAATGAATCATCGTAACAAAAGTGGAGTAAATGTGTGACAAATATAATTAATAAACATAAACATTTACTTTCAAGCACACTACTAGCCTTCAAGTTACCACCCTCCATTGGCAAAATTATAAACCGATATGGCAGAGTGTGGGAGATTCTATGCACTTTATCACAAAGTGTCCGGCTACATGGCTAAATGGTTACCGTACTGGCCTTTGGTCACAGAGTCCCGGGTTCGATTCTCGGCAGAGTCGGGAATTGTAATCATAATTAGTAAATTGCATTGGCACGGGGGCTGGATGTATGTGTGTATTTATAATCATTTCATCCTCATCATGATGCAGGTCATCTACGGGAGTCAATTCAAAAGATCTGCACCTGGCAAGCCGAACTTCTCCTCGGACACTTCCGACATTTAAATCCACACCCAATTTCATCCTGTCACAATGTTAAGCCCAGTAAAGTGTGACAGTAGAAGTAATATTCTTGTATATGTTTACTGTAGGAATGCGATGCAACTGTTGTAGATACGTAAGTCCACTTATATTGCAAAACAGTTACATTTTTATAGTTTTTGTGTCTTGGGTTGCATATTTATTCTCTTTGAAACACTGCATGAATAATTTCTTCTTCCATAGATTCAGAACCAGGCTAAGCAATTAACCAACATTCCGCGTTGTCTGGCGCTTCGCTTAGCTGTAAGATAGGCGTTCAGCGCAGAGAGCGCAGACGGCGTGAACACCTGGATTACGAACAAAGCACTGGTAATGCTTAGCGTGACGCTTAGCGTTGAGCAACACGCGACACACTATGCGAAGCGCGCTCGATGTGCACGCGCCCTAAGAGCCATGTATTGTCACGTGAAGAACGACTTTTCATGTTCCTTTCATCAAATTTACATAAATCTTTTTGCCTTATTCTCTCAAGTTTTATGGATATCTTTGAGAATCCAAACGTAGCTCTTCAGTCAAGTATGCCGTACATCCACTTATTGGGTCAGTTTTGGAGGAACTATTGAAGAATGTGATAGCAAGTTTTGTGAAACCAGACGTTATTAAAAGATCTTCCTCTCTCCTTGATATAGATTATCATACTCCAGCAAATTGAAAGGATGATTGTAATCTGATGATAGGGAACTCTGCGTTTGTTTTAGTGAACACCTTGACGTCTGAGGAAAAGTGCATATTCTTTAAGTCTGTTAGAAAGTGTTTCTCTTCATCGTGTGACTACATGGTACACTAATTTCCATTCAAATATGAAGTTTTAATTAATGCAAATGTTGCAAATATTTCTGCTATAATATGTAAGGCATCATTTTCTAGCCTTAGATTTTTCATAAACAAGTGTCCGAACATTTTGACTAGTGAAACGGAACATTTGGATAAAGAATCTGATATTCTGCACTCCCAGTTCTGCAACTTTCAGCTCGAAGAAACAGATCTGGCAAAAGGAAGAATTGATGTTCAATGGGCATTGGTAGGTCAGATGAAATCAGCTGATGGTGTACTTAAATATGACAGACTCTCTAAGGTGACGCTTGCTATTTTATCAATTCCACATAGTAATGCAGAATGTGAAAGGATTTTTAGCAGAGTCACAAAGACAAAAACACAGTTCAGATCCTTGCTGTCTGAACAAACTTTGGAGAAACTTTTAACCTTGAAATCAGTTCAGCAAGGCAAGTGCTTTGAGCAAAAATTTAGTTCCGAGTTTCTGAAGAAGGCTAAGTCAGCTACTGGTGTGTTGAACAACAATTAGTCGTAATGTCAACACCATGTTGAAGGATGAGAAGTCACATGTTCCTACAGTTCAGGAATGTCCAGTATTTAGTATTCACATGTAAATGATAGAAAATATATATATATATGAGCAAATAGAATTGTTAATGTATTGAATTAAAATGAATTTGTACATGTTCTGCCATCAGTGATGTGTCGTAATACGTCGCGATTCTCTGCGAAATTTCCCCTGTTTTTTTTTCACTTTTGAAAGTTGGCATGTCTGTATATTGAACCACCGGAATCCAATGTATTATCCGATGAAGATTCAGATGGGAAAGACGAAGGGGGCTCGCAGATAACCTTACGGGACACCAACTCCGAACACAAGCTGAAGTAGTACCGTACTGAAGCAGCAAATTCTCTACAGCAGTAAATAATGCATATCTGATCATGATCCACGGCCCACAAAGAGAGCAAAATCAGCACCTCGTCCACCAGCCACCTGGATGGCTGATGACCTAGTTCCCACAACAGTCCACTTCCCTAGTGCGAATTTTACCATTTTTCGAAGTATGATGGCGACCAAAATATTTGAGTCGTTTTTTGATGAAATTATGAATTTCTTCTGCTCTGAGGAGCAAGTATGCCCTTTCTAGAAATGTAGATCCCAAAGTAACCCCGAAAGAAATGGAAATATTCGTTGCCATTTCACTTCTAAGCGGCTATGTGCGAGTGCCTGGGAAAAGACGATACTGGGAGAATGAAGCCGACGTTAACCATGAGATGATCAGCAGTGCCATGCGCCGAGATCGCTTTCTTCAAATAATGAGATTCATTCATTGTGCCAATAATAACACTATGGTTACAGATGACAAATTGTGGAAATTAAGACCTTTCATAAATGTCGTAGAGAAAAACTGCCATCAGTATTTTACGGCGGAACAGGGCTTGGCCTGCGACGAGTGCATGATACCATAATGTAGAAAACACAGGTGTAAGCAATTCATAAGGGGAAAGCCGATCAGATTTGGCTTCAAAGTGTGGTGATCTAATGTTATTTTTCAGAAATCCTAAAGAGATGTCGCAAATGAACCTACAAACGCCATTTGTTCTTTTATTACAAAGATATTTGTGTTATTTAGTGTCTTTTCAAGTTTATCAAGGGAAAAATTCCTTTGCCAATACACAGTATAAAACCGAATTCAGTAAAGCTGCAGCTCCCTTACTATCTATGATAGACCAGCTACCTGATGCCGTTCAACATTTGACCTATAGAATTTATTGTGATAATTTGTTCACAGGTTTCAAATTAGTGAATCACCTTCACTCTCGAGGACATGGATTTACTGGGACTATTCGAGAAAATCGAGTCCCGAAAGACTGTCCACTGACTTTTTCTACTGAAATGAAGAAAGAGAAATGAAGCTCATTCGAATATGCTACAAGTAAAGAAGAAGGGATAATGACAATGCTGTTGTAATTGTGATATCATCCTGCAGTGGTGTGCAACCTATGGCAAAAGTTATTCGGTACGGTCAAGCCCCATGTCCAAAATTATTCGGAAACTACAACAGCTGTATGGGTGGCACTAATCGTATGGACGGAAATGTAGTCCTCTATAGGATTGGTATCAGTGGTAAACAGTGGTGGTGGCCAATATTAACATGGTGTTTAGACTTCATGGAGAATAATTCGTGGATGCTGTTGAGAAAATCGGGCAATGAAAGTAAGTAGTTGGTCATTTTAGAGTATCTGACACCTTGAGGTTCGATGGCCTACATCACTATATCCCGTGATTTAGTTGGAAAAAAATATTTACAGGAACTCACCTTATTAATTCAGCAATTTCCAAATGGACTCGTATTGGGTGTCAAAATCAGCGGCCTCATGTTTCCGACAAGTCGTTTCATCAGATGAACGTCTCCCCTTTCGTAGCCATGACTTGACATATAGTTGTGTGTTAAATATATGCACAGGAGGTCAAACGCTGCTTATGAAAATAAGTCCGCTTGATCTTGGAACCAGCAGCCTATTTTTCTTTTCGGTGTGGATCTCATTCATGGTACTGAAAGCTCTTTCAGCTTCTGCTGAAAAGATGGGAATAGTTTGTACATTCTTGATTAAAAGCATCAGCTCCACTGGAATTTTGTTGGTCTCGACATACTTTCTAAAAGCATTAATGTACCTCCTCTTGTCTGACTTGTGGAAAAAGTCACAAAGGTTGCCAACACTCTCATCACCATAGCAGATATCCAAAGTAGAAGTGGAGGGCCAATTATTTTTGTATAGTACCTCTGAATCACTGATAATTATGAACATAAAACCGTAAGGTTCAATATTAGTCCGCTAGAGTACACCCATGACGTTTCAGCGCGATGTATGGATTATAAGATTTTCTTACTGAATGTAAAAATGTTACGTCATTGTAACGCGGGAAAATGTTTTCCGGAACTGCGTTCCGGCCCGTTCCAGTCCAACTAAACCACTGACTATACCACTCCAACACACCAACAGTGGCGAATCCCGCGTCCGCACAGAATGTGTCTAGTATAGTGTGGACATCTGTGTAAACTGTGAAAAGTGAAAATAGGTGACTATGTATCATGTCGGAGCTAATGTTATTTTGTTCTTTTATTGCAAATATATTTGTAAGTGATATTCTGTAACAACATTAAGCAATAAATTACATGGTATTCTAAAGAGGAAACAATCTTTATGTTTTACCCAAAAGCTGTGTCAAGCGCCGTGCAGTACAGTTCGGTACCAGACCGTCATTTAGAAACCAACCATCCAATTTTTAGAAAAATTACTTTTAAATGTTCTCTAATATGTGATTGCAGGGAATATTAAATTCCCGGGTTAAGCGTTGAAAGTAACATTATTAAAAATAAAATAATGTATTTCATGCAATTTATATAAAAACTAGCGGATATACCCATGCTTCGCGACGGAATTCTACATTGTATACACAATTCTAGGTTATGTAGTGTACACGTTGTGAGCAATACTGTATTAAATTGCATAGCTCTTAACGTTTCCCTAGAAACGCGACGGAGAAGTCGCCCAACCTTTCTTCTCATATGAAGACTGGGTTAGGGAATATTCATTGTAACGGTAGGCCCGCTTGCCTGCCATCAGCCACAATCAGGTTGGGGAGCATTATAATGGCAGACACGTAATTTCCACCTGCCCTTTTCCATCCTCAGAAAGACCATATTAGTGTTTTTCCCAACTGAAATGAACATAGGTTTTTACAATGACGTCAGTAGGAATGACACGTTTAAAAGAAATGTTTTCATATGAAATACTCGATCAAATGAAAAACCACACATTTTCTCACTTTTAACAAACAGTACTAAGCTTCCGATCTAACAATCCACATTTTCAGAGCTGGAATGGCCAAGCCGCAGACAGCCGTGATCCGTTAACATTCTTCGTCTTTTTTTTTGTTTTCGGTAGGGGGGGTGGGTGTGGGAGGTCGAATGGTGGAGATTCCCAGGGCAAAAGCTATTCCCTTTTACTGATCTGTTTCTTAGGGATACCCCATGAATAGGAAAATCTTAATTCAGTACACTGGTGGCGGAAAGAACTATCTGACTTGGAGGCAAATTCTTCCTCATAGCCAGAGAAGAAAGCCCCTCTTCACTGCTAATTGGAATAAAATGAATGTAGATTTAATAAAAGTGAAGCGGAAGAAGCTTTTCTTAAGAAACGGCTCTTTTCAGGGTTGAATTTTGAATTATTTAGTGAATTGTTGTGCTATAATTTGGAATTGGCCTGAATTATAATTCTAGACCCGGTCCTACTACTACTACTACTACTACTACTACTACTACTACTACTACTACTAACTGAGCCTCTGCCTTAAATTGCACACTGCTCATTCAAAACAGCCCGTAAGAGTAGGGATCGAATAGCCGGAATACTATGATAAACCAGTATGTTACGTACCAGCAGTATCAGGAAATGCATGAACCAGAGGAATGGAATGCTAAAGAAGAAAGTTTTCTAACTTCCCAGCTATTGCCCGCCAATATTCAGTTAGGCTGTTATACTCGGTACCCAACAGTAATCCCATCCATCAGAGTTGAGTGGCAGCATAAGATAAATAACATCATAACCAACAATGGTCAATATAATGTTATTGTTGATGAATATTATGCGCTTTCGATTTTGTAGCCCTTCACATTTAGTTTTCTTCCGACTCTGAAATACCACTCTTATCATAGTCGGTACGGTAAAACTGAATAAAACATAAATGATCGGAAATTGTATTCTCTCTTTTGTTATGGACTACCTAGGTACTTTTCGATAGGACCAATAAACATACTGTAGGTATTTAAACCTTAAATTTTAGGTGCCTTCCCCTAAACTACAATTTCATCCAGGATGAATAAATTTGTTTATAGCTTAGACTGTAGTTTCTTATTCCCCGACTCTATGTACCAATTTTCATTAAATTCTGTAAACCCATTTTCTCCTGGCTCGGCGTTGATATGGACTTTGCAACAAAAATACAAATTCATGAATATCTCTGTTATCATAGCCGGTACGGTAAACATGTATGAGACATAAATAATCGGAAATTTAATTCTATATAACTTTAGTTATGTAGTATTTATCGATAGGACCAGTAATAATATAAATATATGAAAGTTAAATTTCAGGCCTACCCTAAACTGCCATTTCACTCAGCGTGAATAAAATGATTTATAGCCTAGATTGTAGTGGTTCATCCGCCGATTTACATACCGATTTTCATTAAATTATCTTCAGCCATTTTGAAGTGATGCGTGTACATACGAACAGACAGACAGACAGACGGACAGAAATTACGGAAAAGTAAAAAGTGAATTTCCTTGTTACTCTGGACATGACCAATACAGAAATACCATTCTTTTTTTTTTTTTTTTTTTTTGCTAGGGGCTTTACGTCGCGCCGACACAGATAGGTCTTATGGCGACGATGGGATAGGAAAGGCCTAGGAGTTGGAAGGAAGCGGCCGTGGCCTTAATTGAGGTACAGCCCCAGCATTTGCCTGGTGTGAAAATGGGAAACCACGGAAAACCATTTTCAGGGCTGCCGATAGTGGGATTCGAACCTACTATCTCCCGGATGCAAGCTCACAGCCGCGCGCCTCTACGCGCACGGCCAACTCGCCCGGTGTTATACCATTCTTTTAAAATTCTGAGCAATGTACAGACAAAACTCATATATATATATATATATATATATATAGATGATGTGTGTTAATAAATACATTTCTTAAATTTTGCTTTCAAATAAATTTTTTTTAAACAGTTGAATTTATAAATTTAGGTGAAGCCGCAGGTACATGCTAGTATAATTATAAGACTACTCGATGATGGTTAAAAATAAAATTACTGTCAAAATGTGGAAGTCAGATAATGTAGTGTGTGTTTTGTGCATAATTTTTTTTTTAAAGTTGACTCACCATTTCAAAACCAATGGTGCTGTATTTACCATTGCAGATTTTTTTCAGTTGCACTTCCTAATGGCAAGAGTAACCCCTATATACTGTAGGGCAGAAAATTACTTTTTCTACACTTACAAAATCTCACCATTCTTCTGTGTATTACCAATCAGTCTAAGCACGTGGATTATACAGGGTCTCTCATATAAACTCAGACCGAACGCACGGTGTTTGTACTCTTCACTACGGCAGCTGCCACAGCCAAACTTATGCCGCGTGTGCCCAATCTGCTTTATGTATACAATCTTACATGAAATCTTATCTTATAAAAGATGCCGGGAATGGTTTTCCGTGGTTTCCCATTTTCACACCAGACAAATGCTGGGGCTGTACCTTAATTAAGGCCACGGCCGCTTCCTTCCAACTCCTAGGCCTTTCCTATCCCATCGTCGCCATAAGACTTATCTGTGTCGGTGCGACGTAAAGCCCCTAGCAAAAAAAAATACTGGAAGTGTCCTCCTTCCTGGGTTATACAGGCACTGTGTCTGGTAACCACATCCTGGCTGACGCGAGCGAGTTCTGCCTCTGTAATGTTTCCGATCTGATTCGTAATGTTTTCTTTCAGTTCCTCTAATGTGTGAGGATTTGTTCGATACACTTGATGGAAGAACAACGTCAAAATGTTGAATAAATAGGCCCAATTATTCTTCTTACACTAACAGCACACCAAACACCAATCTTCCTATCATAATGAGGGCCTTCGTAAACACCATTAGGATTTTCTGCACACAAACAGCGAGAGTTATGACTGTTCATATGATCACTAAGATGAAACCAGAAGTTTTACATACAAAAATAAGGTGTTGCAATGACAACTGTCTCACCATGTTAACAGCTGAGATTCAGACTGGCCAGGTAGAACACGTGCAGGCTGCTTGCAAGGTCCAGAACTATGCCCGCGCCTCCCATACTGCAGCTGCCATCGGGCACAGTACAAACACTGTACGTTTGGTCTGGGTTTAAATGAGAGGCCCTGTATTTTTGCTTCTTTGAATCACCCGTTGTTACTTTAAGAGGAATTATTGTGAGGTGAGAATGAAAACATATGCCATTTCCTGACAAGTAAATAGAATTCTTTGCATTTTTATTATTATTTTCACAAAGACATTATCACAAGTTAAGGTCACACTTTTCCATACCAGTATGATACACGAGATACAAAACTTCCATGAGCACAGTCTAACTGTACAACATTCTTATAACATCAGTCTACTAATATGCTGTGAATGATTAATCTGAAAAATTATGTAAATTGTGGAGATGATTGTAACAGTGTTAACACTATTTATAATAAAAACTTTGTATGCAACTCTAAATATTGTGTATCTATCTCTTTTAGCAAAGGGATTTTTGGCACATAATGGTATTATAAAAAAGTTTATTTATTTTTTAGTAACTCTGACAATTTATAATGAAGCATCACATCATACATTGTTAATGGAAATATTTAAGTCAATATTAGTTCATGAGCACCTACTCTTTTTCAATCGGGCTTAATCCAACCCCATGAATCTGCTACCACACACAAATTAAAATCAACAGTGACCTGAAGAGGTGGGTGCTAGGGTTTATAGCGTAAGCACATCTCTACCTAATGGAACCTGAAGTTGCACATGTATTCTTGACCATAAAGTGTGAATTTACATAAGTAAATACCAGTTAAATGCAGTAAAACTCATTTTTTTAAAATTTTATATGAGAGATAAATCGATTGCCAATATTTCTATCTTAGGAAGATTCTTGATTCACAGGGAAGGTTACTACACTGTTATAGATTATCTTGTGGAGTTTCAAGGAACAACTGGTACCATATTGGAAAACTTATGAACAAGATAGATTCATCTGACTGATTAAAGTACAGCATTTTACCTGAGCAACAAAAAGAAATACAAATAAATAAAAGTTCCTACAGAAATCTGCTGAAGTTCTCATCATTTTTCCTCACTGCAACTATTCACCGTTGTTTTCATTCCAGAAAGTAATGATTTGACAAAAGATCACTGTATTGGGCTATAATGACCACATCTGAGATTAGATTCATAACACTGATATCCATTTCATTTTATAATAGAGTAGTGTAAGCAATAATAGTCTAAGAGAAAGCTGTTGTGGATGTATATTCATCCCAAGAGAAGTGTCTCCACAGTTACAAAATTTCCAAACCCAGTCTGACAATACAAAAGATATGTTATTCTCTCCCTCTCAGGATAGAAGCCGTTCCAACACACTGCAGTGGTGTATTCGTACAAATAGCAATAACAATACCCAATACTAAAATGTAATACCCTAACCTAGGTATGTCTTAGGCATGCCTTCATCAATTCAACTTATTTCCAGTATTCAGTGGTTTAATCTTACAGTAATAAAACTTTAAAATACTTGAAATGAATCTTTGTTACAACTTTCTAATCTACTTTGCACAACAGCCAAAATATTACAACTATTCAACCACTTCTATCTCACAAACACTATTGTGATGGGAAATCAGATAATGAACATCCATCAATCATACAGAACAGGGATGTCAAACATACAGCCCATACATTACATTTTTGCTTAATGGTTTATAGGAACCTAACATACACTGACTGACAGAGCAAATGCAACACCAAGAAGGAGTGGTCAGAACTTTATGCCAATTGCAGGGTAGACTGACGTCACTGAGGTATGCTCATGATGTGAAATGCGCCGCTGTGCTGCGCACGTAGCGAACGATAAATGGGACACGGCGTTGGCGAATGGCCCACTTCGTACCGTGATTTCTCAGCCGACAGTCATTGTAGAACGTGTTGTCGTGTGCCACAGGACACGTGTATAGCTAAGAATGCCAGGCCGCCGTCAACGGAGGCATTTCCAGCAGACAGACGACTTTACGAGGGGTATGGTGATCGGGCTGAGAAGGGCAGGTTGGTCGCTTCGTCAAATCGCAGCCGATACCCATAGGGATGTGTCCACGGTGCAGCGCCTGTGGCGAAGATGGTTGGCGCAGGGACATGTGGCACGTGCGAGGGGTCCAGGCGCAGCCCGAGTGACGTCAGCACGCGAGGATCGGCGCATCCGCCGCCAAGCGGTGGCAGCCCCGCACGCCACGTCAACCGCCATTCTTCAGCATGTGCAAGACACCCTGGCTGTTCCAATATCGACCAGAACAATTTCCCGTCGATTGGTTGAAGGAGGCCTGCACTCCCGGCCGGCGTCCGCTCAGAAGACTACCATTGACTCCACAGCATAGACGTGCACGCCTGGCATGGTGCCGGGCTAGAGCGACTTGGATGAGGGAATGGCGGAACGTCGTGTTCTCCGATGAGTCACGCTTCTGTTCTGTCAGTGATAGTCACCGCAGACGAGTGTGGCGTCAGCGTGGAGAAAGGTCAAATCCGGCAGTAACTGTGGAGCGCCCTACCGCTAGACAACGCGGCATCATGGTTTGGGGCGCTATTGCGTATGATTCCACGTCACCTCTAGTGCGTATTCAAGGCACGTTAAATGCCCACCGCTACGTGCAGCATGTGCTGCGGCCGGTGGCACTCCCGTACCTTCAGGGGCTGCCCAATGCTCTGTTTCAGCAGGATAATGCCCACCCACACACTGCTCGCATCTCCCAACAGGCTCTACGAGGTGTACAGATGCTTCCGTGGCCAGCGTACTCTCCGGATCTCTCACCAATCGAACACGTGTGGGATCTCATTGGACGCCGTTTGCAAACTCTGCCCCAGCTTCGTATGGACGACCAACTGTGGCAAATGGTTGACAGAGAATGGAGAACCATCCCTCAGGACACCATCCGCACTCTTATTGACTCTGTACCTCGACGTGTTTCTGCGTGCATCGCCGCTCGCGGTGGTCCTACATCCTACTGAGTCGATGCCGTGCGCATTGTGTAACCTGCACATCGGTTTGAAATAAACATCAATTATTTGTCCGTGCCGTCTCTGTTTTTTCCCCAACTTTCATCCCTTTCGAACCACTCCTTCTTGGTGTTGCATTTGCTCTGTCAGTCAGTGTATATGAATAAATATATTACACAACAGAACAAAACTTAATGTGAACATAGCCAAGGACATGGGGAAGAAAAATAGTTGAATAAGCAATTCCAATTAAACACTTTTAATATGTTGCCATATCATACAGTACGGTACCGTTTTTGTGAATGCAGTATCTATCACACTTCTACCCATCTGTTTCCAGGATGGTCTGAAAATGCAGGATAACTTGCTGCATCTTCATAGGTATGCCTAATACCTTTCTTGATATACTTCTCTTCATATCGGCCCTTGAGTGAACATTCTCCTGATAAACCCTGTCTTTCATGTAAGCTGAACCATGTAAATCTTATATTGTGGACATTATTCCTATCAACTTTGGTATATGTACTATAAATAATCTCCTGTATAGAGTGGGTTTAGTAGGGAAAGTTTAACCGTAACCACCTGATATGTAATTAATTAATCCAATACAAAACCAAGCTGTCTCACAGCCTTACACCCATGTTCGAGCCTTTCAAACCAAGTTTAGGCTATAGGAGAACCAGGTCTCTAACAAAAATTGTGTTAAATTTCCCTTTGGGAAAAACAAATGATCAAAAATATGTCTTACAATAAATGAAACTCAAACTGTAAACTATTATCTGAATCTAACAAATAGTTTTTGAGAGATATCTGTATGGAATTTGGAGTCGACAAGTGTAGGATTCAGTGCATTGAAAGGGGAAAATTGATTCAAGGCCTATGAAACTGCCATGAATGAAATAATCAGTTCTCTAGAGTACGTATGATGACATAGGCCTCTTTGATAAAAGGAGACTTCTATACGTCTCTCAGTCATGGCCATCTATCATACTTTACATCACAGCCTGCACAGTTGCTAGGTAACATCCACACACTGGCTCCCTGCGTTCAGCCACACAGCCCCTCCAAATCTTCGTTGACAGCATGCTTTGTATGTTATAAATCTTATTCCGTATTGACTGTTATCTCTTTACAAGTAAAAAGTCTTATATAATCCTCCTTTTCAATATAAAACAATGGTTCTGCCGCATGCCGGCAGCCCTGAAGATGGTTTTCCGTGGTTTCCCATTTTCACGCCAGGCAGATGCCGGGACTGTACCTTAATTAAGGCCACGGCTGCTTCCTTCTAATTCCTAGGCCTTTCCCATCCCATCGTCGCCATAAGACATATCTGTCTCGGTGCGACGTAAAGCAAATAGCAAAAAAATAAAATAAAAATAAGACAATCATCTATATTAGATGGGATGATATCTGTACATGTTTCAGCCTATCTAAAGGCCATCCTCAATAGAAACTCAAATATTACATTTATGCAAACAAATAAAAACACTGATGAAGTATGTGGAATCAACATACAATGATCATGATTGATATATTAAAAACATGATGAGGTAGAAAAATTCTCCCATCTAAAAAATCCTGTTTGGTTGAGATAAAACTTAGTAATACTTTTTAAAGAGTGGAACACTGTGTTGCGCAGCATAGTGAAACTGTCAATAAAGGGAATAATAAGTGTGCATCATTTGTTAAGAGGCTGTCGTCTCAAATGGTATGACCTTGTCGGTCTCATGTCACATTGCAATGTGAAGGTCTCACTATGCTGTGCAACACAGTGTTCCACTTTTTTTTTAAAGGATTAGCAAGTTTTATGTCAACCAAACAGGAATTTTTAGATGAGAGGATTTTTCTACCTCAACATGTTTTTAATATGTTAATCATGATCATTGTATTTTAATCCACACACTTCATCAGTTTTTTTATTTGTTTGCATAAATGTAATATTTGAGCTTCTACTGAGGATGGCCTTTAGATAGGCTGATACATGTATAGATTTCGTCCCATCTAACATAGATGGTTGTTTTGTATTGAAAAGGAAAATTATATAGGACTTTTTATTTATAGAGCCTGCTTTAGTTTGTGAGCACAAGTACATAAACAATAACCCCAGTCTTCCAATACACATGTATGCAAAAATCACGAAAAACCCCTGTAGCAACAGCCCAACAGTTGGAGCAAGAGAACTTCCATATTACAACAAAGTGGATTAAAAAATGGAGAGAGGAAACAACTCCTGCTCTTCCCGATTTCCTGAACATGAAGAGGATGGCGCATTGGATTTGCGCTTCCTCCAAGAACTTGGGTGACTCTTAAACAGATTTAGGACAAACCATGGAAGATGTGGCTACCTCCTACACAAGTACGGAAAAGTGCAATCACTGGCATTCGATTGTGATGTGGTTCAACAGACTATCCAGCACATAGTGATAATACCCTCAACGTCTGTACCATGGAGGTATTAATGAGTGGCTGCATCGTCTGAACAATGCACCTTTAAAGTCTATAGTTTGTTTTTATTACCCTGTTGTATTCTGTAATTAAAACATTTTTTTTCATGTATAATACCATATGCTAAATAAACAATCTTAAAATCTGTTTAAGAAATTGGAAATTTATTGAATATCTCCCTTGGTAAATTATTCTGATCCCTAACTCTTCTTCATATAAACAAATATTTGGCATAATTTGTCCTCCTGAATTCCAGCTTTACCTTTATATTATGATCTTTCCTACTTTTAAAGACACCGCTCAACCTTATTTGTCTAGAGTCATTCCACGCCATCTCTGCACTGAGAGCTTGAAACATACAGTTTATTTGAGCAGTTTGTATCCTTACCCCAGAGTCGTTTTCAACCACCTTAGTCTGGGTCTCCCTCTTGCCCTACGTGGTACCTACTTGCCAATGTAAACTTTTAAAACTGTACGTTTTTTCTTGCGATTTGTTCATAATATGCTATTATTTTTATACCATAGTTATACAATATTCTACTACAATAACATGTACTTTAAATTTCAATAAAATGTATAGGCCTAACCCCACACTGAAATATTCTTGTCTCAATTGGCAGCCCGCTGTGCTCTCTTGAATACATTATATGGCCTGCACATAAGTTTGAGTCTGACACCCCTGGTATAGAATACCATTACAAATCTTAAGTTTTTAACTGTTGTAACATTTCAGTACTTCCATTATGAACATTAAACCTTGAATTCTTCATTATCACTTTTTTTTAAATTTAACCATATGCTAATCTAATTGGCTAAATTTTCTACAGCATCAAATTTCAGTATCATAACAATTATAGATTTAAATACACTGGCAGGAAAGGAACACCCAACACCAACAAGGAGTTGTGGTAGATAAACAAATCCGGGAAACGTGTGCACATCTAAAAGATGATGCCTATTCATGTCTGTGCGCTAGTCGATGATGGTAGTGTCACCATGACCTTGCAAAGCAAGTTTGTACATTTCGTGAACATATGTCATCGTCCGGTGTTGACGTTGTGAGGTAGGTGTGAGTTGAACATGCTTTTAAGGAACTGAAGAAGGCTGTAACTGCAGCTTACCAAGTTTGAACAAGGCGGTGTAATAGGGCTATGAGATGGTGGACGTTCTTTCTGCAATATTGCACAAAGATTTGTCATGCAGGTATCCTCAGTTCTGCATCGGTGTTTACAACAACAGTCATGGGAAGGCCCGGTCTCACGAAGACCGGGGTCTGGGCACACACAGGGCGCTATGGAGAGGGAAGACTACCGTATTCGCCACGTGGCTGTGGTGGATCATATTGCACCTGCAGCAGCCATTAGAGTACCAGTGACACAGCAAACTGTAACAAATTGATTACCAGAGGGACAGCTCTGAACCAGACGTCCTGTAGCATTCATGCCACTAACTCCAAATCACTACCATCTGCGACCTCACTGATGTCAAGTTAGAGCTCACTGAAGGGCAGAGTGGAGATCTGTTGTGTTCTCAGATGAGAGCCATTTCTGTCTTGGTGCCAGTGATGGCCATAGTTTGGTAAGAATCAGGCCAGGCGAGTGCTTGGAACCAAGCAGTCTGTGGTATCAACACACTGGACCTACACCAGGAGTTTTGGTCTGGGGAGCGATTTCCTTTGACAGCAGGAGCACTGACTGATTGATGCCAATGACAGAAAACATGACCAACAAGTGGTGAATAAGTTAATCTAGGAAGGACAAGTGAATCAGAATGTGATGAAACAAACAATATGACGATGATGATGATGATAATGATGATGATGCTTGTTGTTTAAAGGGGCCTAACATCAAAGGTCATTGCCCCCACAAACAATATAGAGGGGGAAATATTTCAGATGTGGTGCTAATAAATCCAGATGAGCACTATCAAAAACCTCAAGTGATCATGAATAGCTTTTCTGTTGTAGCTGAAGATAAATGTGAGAGAATATAAAGCTGTGAAAGTAAGACTATTATTCAATATCATATGGCCGATAAAAGAGACGAATGGGAGTTTTTAAAATTGATTAACCATGAGTCAAAAATGTTGAATAAAAATATAAACAGAGTAAGGGATGGCATTTAATGAAATTGTTGGGGAGTGTGAAAACAGATGTTGTAGGTACTTTTTAAAAGTAGTAAGGAATGGTAAAGACCCACTGTATTATAACAGAGGTGCAGGTTAGAAAGAATTTTTTTTTTCTTTACGTCGCACCGACACAGATAGGTCTTATGGCGACGATGGGAAGGGAAAGGGCTAGGAGTTGGAAGGAAGCGGCCATGGCCTTAATTAAGGTACAGCCCCAGAATTTGCCTGGTGTGAAAATGGGAAACCACGAGAAACCATTTTCAGGGCTGCCAACAGTGGGGTTGGAACCAACTATCTCCCGAATACTGGATACTGGCCACACTTAGGAAATTTAATTCAGCAAAAGTCAGCCAAGAAGAACATGTGGCAAGCATATTTGACAGCCATATGACATTTAGGCACTAATGGACATTTATATGTATTGGTACTTTAAGGCACGTCGGCGGATGCAGAGTGGGTTTCGTCCCTTAAGAGGCACGGCTTGCCTGTGGTCCAACAGCTCTGCACTCTGACCGACCAACTGAGCAGAGGAATGTTGGCCACGGATCTACCGTGGCTCTAAGCCTCTGCATTCGGGAGACGGACCTGGGGTACAGTGCCGGACTTCACGCCTGGCTCCACCCGTCGGCTGTCCTGAGAATGGTTTTCCATGGTTTTCCATTCTCCTGCACTAAGGCGAATGCCGGTACAGTTCGTAGTACAGGCCACGGCCGCCCAAACCCTCACCTTCTCCGCGCATCTCCTTCACCGTAACAAATCTCCCGGCATGAGAGAAGGCGTCACCGTCTAAGAGGCCCGCCTCCAACTTCAGGGGAGGAATGAAAACGTTTAGTAGTAGTACTTTAAGGCAGATACAAGTTCCAGGAAGTACACTCCAGAGAACATTAATGAAATAGGAGAGTGTATGGGTGAGGACTTCAAGAAAGAATAAGAATTCAGTCAGCAATATGCAAAGGTAGTTGGATGTAAGATTAATTTCCAGGTTGAGTATGTGACTAATGTAGGCACTGACCTGCTCCATGGCTAAATGGTTAGCGTGCTGGCCTTTGGTCACAGGGGACCCAGGTTTGATTCCTGCCAGGTCAGGAATTTTAACCATCATTGGTTAAATTCCCTGGCACTGGGGCTGGGTGTATGTGTCGTCTTCATCATCATTTCATCCTCATTAGGAAGCGCAGGTCGCCTACGGGTGTCAAATCAAAAGACCTGCACCTGGCGAGCCAAACATGTCCTTGGACACTCCTGGCACTAAAAGCCACATGCCATTTCAAAGTTGTGAAATTTACCTATGACAATAAGGTAAGGTAAGGGTGTATTCTGCCAGAAGGCAGGTCCGAACCTCCGCAGAGGTGTGCCTGAGCTGGAGTTTACGTACGGTAGGGTGGCCAGTTCCTTTCTGCTCCTCCATTCCCTTACTCATCCAAATCTTAACCACACCCAATGTTGCTTAACTTCGGAGATTTCACGGAATCCGGTGTTTTAACACGGCTACGGCCGTTGGCTATGACAATAAAGACATTTACAAAAAAAGGATACAAAAGCTTGAAGCTAGAAAAGCAGTAGGGTTTGTTAAGAACTCAGGGCAATCAGTTGCAATATGCTGCCATATCTGAAATAATTATTTGATTACTGTTTGTAAGAAGGAGCTCTAGTGCTATTGTATAAAGGATAGGGTGATAAACATCTTTCTTTCTTTCTTTCTTTCTTTCTTTCTTTCTTAATCTGCTTACCCTCCAGGGTTGGTTTTTCCCTCGGACTCAGCGAGGGATCCAACCTCTACCACCTCAAGGGCAGTGTCCTGGAGCATGAGACATTGGGTCTGGCGATACAACTGGGGAGGATGACCAGTACCTTGCCCAGGCAGCCTCACCTGCTACGCTTAACAGGGACCTTGGTGGGGGGTGGGAAGATTGGAAAGGATAGACAAGGAAGAGGGAAGGAAGAGGCTGTGGTCTTAAGTTAGGTACTATCCTGGCATTTGCCTGGAGGGGGAAGTGGAAAACCTTGGAAAACCACTTCCAGAATGACTGAGGCAGGAATTGAGCCCACCTCTACTCAGTTGACCTCCCGAGGCTAAGTGGACCCTGTTCCAGCCCTCGTACAAGTTTTCAAATTTTCGTGGCAGAGCCGGGAATCGAACCGTGCCTCCGGGTGTGGCAGCTAATTACACTAGCGACTACACCACAGAGGCGGGCGGTGATAAACATAAAGCAGAAAATTACAGGCCAGGCAGTTTAACATGCGTTGCATGTAACCTTTGATTTGATAGAAGGCTGTTCACGTTAAAGGAAAGGTTATTCCAGTGAGGCCCAACTTGTGGGATTCCAACATGATATACCAGTAGCAGATAATTTAGATTCAGGTCGAATGGACTGTATCCATCCAAGGTGGTGGTGGTCGTGATTATTGTTTTAAGAGGAACCGGGCAACCATCCTCTATTAAAACTAATCAGAGGGAAGAAATGGAAGAGATCCGACACTTCAAAGAGAGAAGGAAGATGAGGGCCATGAAGACTGTTAAACTGAAAGTCTCTCTAGACCGCAAAAACGACATTCATGCATGTGTGCACTGTACCTGCACAACCACCTGCATTATGATCAATCATCATTTTGTAATTACAAGTCCCCTCCCATTGGTTGATCCTGGTGTGTAATGGCATTAGTAGGCGAATAAGCTTGAGTGGAGCTCTAAAAGGTAGAATAGATCGCAATATGAGGATAAAGTAGGAATTACGGATTGGATCAATCTATCAAAGGAAATGTTTGATAGATTTCCAAGTTCTTTTCAAATCATTGAAGAAAAGCCAACTGGGCTACAGCACTAAATGCATAGGCCTATCAATGAACATTGACTTGATAGAATCCTTCATAATTCATCAATGATATTATAATACGTAAAAGAACACCCATAATCTCTTTCTTTCTGCATACCAACCTTGAAAAGTCTAATAACTTGTACAAAACGACAGGTAATGTAATTGTAGATGTGAATAATGAAAGCAACAACATGAATTCTTTGAAGTATAGACAGTCCTAAATGCAGATCAATGATATAATCCTTGATAGCCCAGGATCAAAGCTTCCCTGAAGCTCAAGCTACATTAATATCAGATCTGAAGATATTTAATGAATACTTCGAACATAATTCTCTTCGACCGAATCCTCAAAAGAATGTTGTATCAACTTTCCATCTGCGGAACAAACACGCAAATTACAATCCTACAGTCAGTTTCAGAAATGAGATTCTCCAATACTGTAGTAACCCTGAATACCTAGGAGTGACCCTGGACAGATCATTGACATACAAAATGCATCTCAAGAATGTAAGTTAGCAGCTAAAATTAAAACCCGGAACAACATATTACAGAAGTTAACAGGGACCACCTGGGGTGCCAATGCATCAGTCTTTAGAACCACAGCTCTGGCTTTTTCGTACTCAATTGCAGAATACTGCTGTTCTACATGGTTCAACAGTGCTCACACTAAAATAATTGACACCCAGCTCAATCAAGCAATGCGCCTCATCACAGGGTGTATCCGATCTACTAATACGCACTGGCTATCGGTTCTAAGTAACATTCAACCCCCACCCCTAAGAAGATCTCAGTCATTGCTGAACACATGGAAGAAAATTAAAAACAACCCTCTGTTACCAATACATTCAGATTGTCCAGTATTATTACCGCAGCGATTAAAGTCCAGACAACCATCGTGGCGAACAGCAATAAATCTGCAAGACAATCACTTCAAATTACTAGATGCATGGAACAATCAGTGGCATATCATTACTTAATTAAAACTCCTCGGGAGCAGCCCACAGGTTTTCGTCTAACTCGACGATAGTGGTGTGCACTGAATAGGATAAGGACTGGCCAGGGAAGATGCGGAGCAATACTGAACAAGTGGGGATGGAAGTCCTCTCCTCCTCATTGCGACTACGGTGAAGAACAGCAAACCATGGATCATATAGTGCTCGAATGTCCCCTCAGAGCGTTTAAAGGCTGAATGAAAGATCTCCACAACTCAACACAAGAAGCCGTTGAGTGGATTAACCAATTTGACATTGTATTGTGAATATTCTTATGAACTTGAGAGTGTGTGTGTGTATGTGTATACTTTTGTACATATTTTGTAAATAGCTGATATTCCTCCTTTCATCATATAATAAATAAATAAATAAATAAATAAATAAATAAATAAATAAATAAATAAATAAATAAATAAATAAATAAATAAATAAATCTATATATATAAAATAGCTTGTCCTGACTGACTGACTGACTGATTCATCATCGCCGAGCCAAAACTACTGGACATAAAGAAATGAAATTTTGGGCATAGATTCATATTAAGATGTAGGTGCTCGCTAAGAAAGGATTTTTGGATATTCCTTCGCTAAGAGGGTGAAAAGGGGGGTTGGAATTTTAAAATGAGTGTATCTATATCTCAAAACTTTGAAAGTTTACAGATGTAAAAATTGGTATTTAGAATCTCCTTTAAAAATAAGGAAATACGTATTTTTTTGTTTTCAGAAAATCCCAATAGGAGGGGTGAAAAGGGGTGAAAATGGATTGAATGCCTTTAATGAGGATACTTATATCTCAGAAACTGAAGATATTACAGACCTGAAAATTGGTACTTTTGATCTCTTTTAAAAATAAAGAAACACATATTTTTTTTGTTTTTGAAAAATCCAATTAATGGGAGGGTGAAAAGGGGGGTGAATTTTTAAAAACAGTGCATCTATATCTAAAAACTTTTAAAGTTTACAGATGTAAAAATAGGTATTTAGAATCTTCATTAAAAATAAAGAAACACGTACTTTTTTGTTTTTGGAAAATCCCAATAGGAGGGGTGAAAAGGGGTGAAAATGGATTGAATGCCTTTAATGAGGATACTTATATCTCAGAAACTGAAGATATTACAGACCTGAAAATTGGTACCTTTGATCTCTTTTAAAAATAAAGAAACACGTATTTTTTTGTTTTTGGAAAATCCAAATAATGGGGGTGAAAAGGGGGGTGAATTTTTAAAATGAGTGTATCTATATCTCAAAACTTTTAAAGTTTATAGATGTAAAATATGGTATTTAGAATCTCCTTTAAAAATAAAGAAACACGTTTTTTTTTCGGAAAATCCCGATAGGAAGGGTGGAAAAGGGTGAAAAAGAGGTTGAATGCCTTTAACGAGGCTACTTATATTTCAGAACCTGAAGATATTACAGACCTGAAAATTGGTATTGGGGATCCACTTTAAAAATAAGGAAACACGTATATTTTCGTTTTTGAAAAATCCGGATAATGGGGGGTGAAAGGGGGGTGAATTTTTAAAATGATTGTGTCTATATCTTAAAACTTTAAAAGTTTACAGATGTAAAAATTGGTATTTAGAATCTCCTTTAAAAGTAAAGGAATAAGTATTTTTTCGTTTTCTGTAAATCCAAATAGGAGGGGTGTAAAAGGGTGAATAATTGGTTGAATGCCTTTAATGAGGATACATATATCTCAGAAACTGAATATATTACAGAACTAAAAATTTGTATATGGGATCTCCTTTAAAAATAAAGAAACGCGCATTCTCGGAAAATCCAATGAAAGGGGGGGGGGGAAGAATTCTAAAATTAATTGACTTAATTGTATGAGAATACATACATCTAATAAAAACTAAAGTTGTTACGGACGTGAAAATTGGTATTTTGATCTCCTTTAAAAACAAAGAAATACGCGTTTTGTGGGGGAAACCATCTTGGGGGGCGGGAGTGGAAAGGAGTTGAATTCCTTTCATGAGGACACATAAATAAAAAACTGAAGAAGTTAGAGTCGTGATAATTGCTATTTAGAAGATCCTTTACTATTAAAGAAACAAGTATTTTTTGCCGGAAAATTCACTTAAGGGGGGGGGGGGGGGGAGAAGTGTGAAAGGAAGTAAAAAAAGCGAATTATTTTTATGGGGATACTTATATCTCAAAACTCAAGGTAATAGACGTGAACATTGGGGTTTGGAATCTCCTTTAAACATAAACATAAACATAAACATAAACATAAACATAAACATAAACATAAACATAAACATAAACATAAACATAAACATAAACATAAACATAAACATAAACATAAACATAAACATAAACATAAACATAAACATAAACATAAACATAAACATAAACATAAACATAAACATAAACATAAACATAAACATAAACATAAACATAAACATAAACATAAACATAAACATAAACATAAACATAAACATAAACATAAAGAAACACTCCTTCTTTTAATTTTTTTTGGGGGGGGGGTAAATAAACTTAACAGTGGTGGGGTGTAAAAGGAGGTGAGACCAATTGATTTTGCTGTTCATAATGTACTTATAAGGAGCCTCCGTTGCTCAGGCGGCAGCGCGTCGGCCTCTCACAGCTGGGTTCCGTGGTTCAAATCCCGGTCACTCCGTGTGACATTCGTGCTGGACAAAACGGAGGCGGTACAGGTTTTTCTCCGGTTACTTCGCTTTTCCCTGTCATCATTCATTCCAGGAACACTGTCCAATATTTCATTTCATTTGTCATTCATCGATCATTGCCCCAGAGGAGTGCTTCGGCAGCCGGCACAATTCCTACTGTCGCCGCTAGATGGGGCTTTATTCATTCCATTCCTGACCCTGTCGAATGACTGGAAACAGGCTGTATATTTTCGATGTACTTATTCTGATCATAAACCGATCTTTTTAATCTTTCCTGGGTTCGTTTTCAACAGCCAACTTTTCCTTCGGAGAACGTTCTTATATTACAGTAGATTCTCCTGGCATATGAAAAAAAATTTAAACACATTTGAAATAAACGATAGGAATGAGATTGACCGTCCAATTGTTCACCTCTATAATAAGGTCAATAATGCACGGAAGTATGTCATTCGTATCGCCAGAAATCCCGCACACTTGCCTACGCGCGACATTGGTGCTGGTCACATTCTCAACAATAACAATGGCAGCAGATGTAATTTACCGCCAAGTAGCGGTCTTGCATCTTGCTGTAGGGTCCAGAACATCTATAATAATAATAATAATAATAATAATAATAATAATAATAATAATAATAATAATAATAATAATAATAATAATAATAATAATAATAATGTTCTGGACCGTCGTCAAATGTGCGGACCGCGGTGGAAACGGGTCCTGGACAAGTAATGACTAAGAATGCAGTCTGGCCGCGGGTTCAGTACCGCCAAGGCACCCAAGACGACACCACGCCGGATCTCCTGAAGGATTTGTTCCATATTAAAAATGCTTATAAGAAAAGATGGCAAAGATTTAGGGACCCAACTGACAGGGTGGAATACCTGGACCTAGCCTGGGAAGTACGAAATCGATTGCTGGAAATAAAGATTGAAAAATGGGAGGAAACTTGCCATAATCTATTAGAAAACGAGTCAGATCGCGAATTTTGGGGGATTCTCGCAGAAAACGATTCAGATCGCGAATTTCGGCTGATTATATATCTAAAACAACATTCAATTATAAATTTCAGTATAATACCGTAGCGAAGCACGGGTATCTTGCTAGTAAATAAATAAATAAATAATCCTTCATAATTCAAGCCTCCCATAAGTCCAACCCCTCGTCCACGTTGTGGGAGGTGGGCAACGGCATGAAGTAAGGGATTGCCTGCAGGGGTGTTGTACAGCGGGGACTGTGTGTGCCCCATGACCGCTACGGTAGCTGTGAAGGCCCTACAGGAACCCTGAAAAGTGACGGCTAACGGGGCTCTGGTGAAGTCCTCAATGGCAGATGCGGCGGAAAAAGAGACTTTTGGAATGGCAAATCTGGCAGACGAGGCAACCCTCTTCCCGTGGGGTTTAAAGAAACAAGGGGAACCACTGCCTTGTGGTGAAGAGGGATCATCAAAGGCTAAGGGAGACAACCCCTACAGAAAACAGCAGGCTTGGAGGCTTACCTGGCAGTCCCACCACCAAGCTCGGGTTGCTGTGGGCTAATAACTCGCACAGCCTTAAATATAACCTATTAAAGAAACTGAAGTGAAACACAACCGGATGGATAATAAGTTGACGACTTTTGGCATGAAACGGAAAACGAGAATAGGTTTCTGGAATGTCAGAACCCTGAGAGAGAGCAGTAAATTGAAAGTAAATTGAAGCAAGTGGCTAAAGTGATGGAGGAATACAGGCTGGATATCCTTGGAATAAGTGAAGTACGGTGGCCAGACTTTGGAGAAATACAGACTCTTAACAGGTGCACATTCCTGTATTCTGGGCAAATTGGGGAGGATGCAGAAGATCGAGAAGGTGTAGGATTGCCATTGAATGAAACTGCAAAGAAGAGCCTCCTTGATTGGAAACCCATCTCAGATATACTGATGACAGCTCGATTCAAGACCGGGGTTTGCAATGTGACTGTGATCCAGTGTTATGCACCCGCAGAAATGTGAGAGATTGAAAAAAAGGAAGAATTCTACTGCCAGCTAAATGAGACTATTAAGAAAGTGGGGAAGAGAGATATTATTATTGTGATGGGGGATTTAAATGCAAAGGTTGGTTCTAACAATGAGGGACTGGAACAAATTATGGGAGTGCATGGTGTTGGTGACTCTAATGAAAATGGGGATTTTTTTATTGATTTCTGTGCTAGCCATGATTTGGTAGTGGGTGGTACTTTATTTCCTCATAAACGATGCCATAAGATTACATGGGTGTTGCCAGATCAGGTTACAGAAAACCAGATAGACCAAATTGCCTTAAGTAGAAAGTTTAGAAGATCATTGACTGATGTTAGAAATAAAAGGGGGGCAGATATTGGAAGTGATCATCACCTGGTAGTTGCAGAGTTTAGAATGAAAATTGTGGGAAGTGGAAGGAAATTTGAAAGGCGAAACAAGAAATTTGATTCAGGTAAATTGCAAGCTGAAAGTAAAAGGAAAGAATTTCAGATAGAATTAAGAAACCGCTTTGAAGCTCTTGCTGTTGAACCAGAACTTATGATGGATGTTGAATTATCATGGAAGAAAGTCAAGGACATTTAGTGAAAAGGTGCTTGGGTTTCACAATTATCTCGACAAGGAATGGATGTCTGATGATACTTGGAAAAAAATAGAGGCTAGAAAGCTAGTTAAGGCAAAGATTAATATGTGTAAAACAAGACACCAGAAAGCCGCAGCACAAAAGAAATATGTGGAAGCTGATAAGAGTGTGAAGAAAAGCGTAAGAAAAGATCATATACAATGGGTAGATGAACAAGTACGAACGGCAGAAGAGGCATCAGCAAGGGGAGATGCTAAGGAATTGTATAATATCACAAAGAAACTGTCAAGGAGAGGATTTATCAGGAATAAAACCGTTAAAAACAAGAGAGGTGAACTAATGACCACCCGGGAAGAACAGCTACAGAGATGGAAGAAACATTTCTCAGAGTTGCAAAGGTTGGTTCTAACAATGAGGGACTGGAACAAATTATGAACAGAATGGTAACCAACAAATGGAACCAGTAGATAGTGACCCAAGAAGAAATTTACATCCTCCAACCTGTTCAGACATAGAGAAGGCCTTGAAACAGATAAGAACTGGAAAAGCACCCGGTATGGATATTATCGCGCCAGAAATACTTAAAGCAGATATTGAGACCTCGGCAAAATTATTGCATCCCCTGTTGGAAAGGATCTGGAATGAAGAAAAGCTACCAGCTGAATGGAAGAAAGGCCTGATTGTTAAGATTCCAAAGAAAGGGGATATTACTAAGTGTGATAATTGGAGGGGAATTACATTGTTGTCGGTACCAAGTAAGGTGCTTTCAAGGATCATTTTAGAGCGGGTGAAGGATGTTGTGGAATTGCGCCTTAGAAGGGAACAGGCTGGTTTTCATAAACACCGTAGCTGTGTCGATCTCATAAACACTCTGAGAATCACCTTGGAACAAAATGCAGAATGGCAGAACACCCTCTACTTGACTTTCATTGATTTTGAGAAGGCCTTCGACTGTGAAAATAGAAGAGTTATGTGGCAAACACTTGAAGAGTATGGTATACCACAAAAGATTCTGAATATTATAAAGGATATGTCGAGGGTTATAAATGTCAGGTTCTGCATATGGGAGATCTTACTGAACCAATAGATGTGGCCTTGGGAATTCAACAGTGCTGTATTCTTTCTCTGACGCTTTTCCTACTTCTGTTGGATAGTGTGCTCAGGAGAGTGTATCGAGGTCGGAAAAGGGGGATCCAGTGGGGCTTACAAGATAGGTTAGAAGACCTTGTTTTTGCAGATGACATCTGCCTACTGGATCAACGGTTCAGAGATATGGAAGAGAAGATTAAGCGGTTGAAGGAGGAGGCAGAAGGTGCTGGACTTAAAAAATAAATATTAATAAGACCAAGGAGATGAGGGTCAATTCCAAGAAATATGATAAACTGTCTATAGATGATAAAGAGGTAGAACAAGTAGACTCCTTCATATATCTTGGGAGTATGGTTACTACGACTGGAGGAGCAGAAGAAGACATTAAGAGTCGTATCAGGAAAGCGAATGGTGCTTTTGTTCAATTGTATCCTATATGGAGAAACAAAAACATTTCTAGAAAAACTAAGTTACGACTTTTTAACACAAATGTTAAGTCTGTTCTACTTTACAGCTGTGAAACGTGGAAAGTTACCCAGAAGACGACCGAACAACTGCAAGACTTCGTGTATCACTGTCTAAGACGTATCATCAACAAAAGATGGCCAGATGCTATTTCAAATGAAGATCTATGGGAAGAAACTAACCAGCAGCCAATTGAAATGCAGATAAGGGAGAGAAAATGGCGTTGGATAGGGCATACTTTAAGGAAGCCCGCTGGAGCCATTGAAAAGACAGCGCTCGACTGGAACCCCCAAGGCGCAAGAAAGCGCGGACGTCCGAATAAGACCTGGAAAAAAGACCATCGAAGAGGAATGTCTAAAAGTGGGAAAAACTTGGAATGAAATGAAGAGGTTAGCCAACAATAGGAACAGATGGAAGTGTTTCACGGAAGCCCTATGCACCTCCGGAAGTAGAAATCTCGCTTCTTAAATTTTACGACTTCCTGACGGGGATTCGAACCCACGTCCTTCCGGGCGAACCGAGCACGCCTTTAACCGCCTCGGCCAGGCAACCCCTCCCTCATAATTCATCAGTATTATATTATAATGAGTAAACAACACCCCTAATCCTAATTTTTTCTGCTAATATAGTTTGAAATGTCTAGCACCTTTCCAAGGGCGCCCATACCCGGGGGCAAATGGGGGACGCGGCCCCCATTAGCTGTCAGGGAAAGGAAAAAAAGAAATCTAATGTAGTCAGGTGTTTTTCTTTCTAGAAAATGATTTAAAAGTCGGTATTACGTAGAAGTAGTATGGGATACCGTGGGTGGTATTCTAGCGTGGAATACAAGTCACCATTCATCTTCCAAAACATTAAAAATACTTCATACTCCCAGGTCTAGGCCGCCCCCTACAAACTATCCTATGGGCGCCCATGGCACCTTAGGCAAAACTAAAGGTTACGGTAACGGTACATAATTGTAAATGTCGACAAATAAGAGTAGTGACTCTAATTTCCGTGTAAAAACCTGAAATCATTCCATAAGTATTATTAACGTGAATATAGAAACACAGCTTCGGTTTTCTGAATAACTAAACCTGAAATCATTCGTGGTAAAATGCAAAAAGAATCGTATTATTTCGTATTCTAGCTTGTAGTCGGTCTTGGTTGAGAATGTCTTGGTTATACCGTAGTGATGTGCGCGAGTGATGCCTGGAATCGCGGTACTCGACTCTTTCGAGTCCAGGGTCGGACTCGTTTCGCCTGCGAAGACTCGATGACAGCATGACGTCACACGTTCGCTCTCTCGCCCGCTCTTGGATGGATGAAGCTGGGGTTTTTTGGGATTGCGATAGACCGGTATGATATAAATATTCTTAATGAGTGAGCAAAATAAATAATCTAAATTTGATGATGACTTGCGAACGATAATACAACAACTATATACGCATAATAAAGTATGAAAATATCCGTTCACGGCGTCTCTCACCCACTCCACTGAATATGCCTTATATTCTAATATTGATAGTAGAGCTTATCTGGCCTTCAGCCCAACTTGGCAGGTTCGACACTGGTTTAGTCTGGTGGAATTTGAAGGTGCTTAGATACGTCAGCCTCGTGTCGGTAGAATTGCTGGCACATATAAGAACTCCTGGGTGACTAAATTCCAGCACCTTGGCATCTCCGAAAACCATAAAAATGTATGTAGTTGGATGTAAACCTCATAACATAATAATAATAATAATAATAATAATAATAATAATAATAATATATAATTATATTATTATTATTATTATTATTATTATTATTATTATTATTATTATTATTATTATTATTATTATTACCATCATTATTTAAAATCACTGTCACGCTGTCCGGCTCCATGGATAAATGGTTAGAGTGTTGGCCTTTGGTTACAGGGGTCCTGGGTTCGTTTCCCGGCAGGGTCGGGAATTTTAACCATCATTGGTTAATTTCTCTGGCACGGGGGCTGGGTGTATGTGTTGTCTTGATCATCATTTCATCCTCATCACGACGGGCAGGTCGCCTACGGGGTCAAATCAAAAGACCTACACCTGTCGAGCCGAACCCGTCTTGGGATCTGCCGGCACTAAAAGCCATACGCCATTTCATTTTTTTTTTTTCACTGTCCCGATATGCCTACAGTCGTCCGAGGGGACAGGTGAATAGTTTATATTTACATCATACTTTCGGCAGATATAATGTAGGGTATTAAGATTAGGCATCCAGAATGTGATGTATGTACACGAAGCAAATCATCAGACAGAACGTTATTCAGTTCTAGCTAAACAGCTGATTGAACGCAATGACCAAAATACACTCTCCGTTTTGACGTTTATCATTGCAACACATGACTGTGCAAAGGAACAAAACCGAGTGTAGTCTTTAGAAGTTGAGCGAAGGTCGAAGAATAGCGGCGGGATGTAAGCAGTACTTTTTTTCTCTTTTTCTATTTGCTTTACGTTGCACCGAGACAGATGGGATAGGAAAGGCCTAGGAAGTAAAAGGAAGCGGCTGTGGCCTTAATTAAGGTACAGCCCCGGTATTTGCTGGTATGAAAATGAGAAACTACGGAAAGCCATCTTCAGGGCTGCCGACAGTGGGATTCGAATCCACTATCTCCCGGATGCAAGCTCACAGCCGCGCGCCCCTAACCGAACTGCGTGTTTCTGTGGTGATTTGTAGTGTATTGTGTTGTGTGAATATGAAGAGGAGAGTATTGGGACGGACACAAACATCCAGTCCCCGAGCCAGGAGAATTAATTAGGAGCGATTAAAATTCCCGAAACGGCCGGGAATCGAACCCGGGACCCTCTGATCAGAAGGCCAGTACTCTAACCATTCAGCCAACGAGTCGGACAATAACAATAAGTGATACTACAGCACATATATGTTTCTGAACGCCCTACACATGTATCTTTGCAATAAATTATCTGGCAGTAATATTGTCATTATTTCGCACTATATTATTACACGTTTTTGTACAAGGACGTAGCGGGAATAATATTTCATAGCCATCAACAAATCCCTGGGGGCTACTTCCAGGCTGCACACTAATAATAATAATAGTCCGCCTCTGTGGTGTAGTGGTTAGCGTGATTAGCTGCCACCCCCGGAGGTCCGGGTTCGATTCCCGGCTCTGCCACGAAATTTGAAAAGTGGTACGAGGGCTGGAACGGGGTTCACTCAGCCTCGGGAGGTCAACTGAGTAGAGGTGGGTTCGATTCCCACCTCAGCCATCCTGGAAGTGGTTTTCCGTGGTTTCCCACTTCTCCTCCAGGCAAATGCCGGGATGGTACCTCACCTAAGGCCACGGCTCTGCCACGAAATTTGAAAAGTGGTACGAGGGCTGGAACGGGGTTCACTCAGCCTCGGGATGTCAACTGAGTAGAGGTGGGTTCGATTCCCACCTCAGCCATCCTGGAAGTGGTTTTCCGTGGTTTCCCACTTCTCCTCCAGGCAAATGCCGGGATGGTACCTCACCTAAGGCCACGGCCGCTTCCTTCCCTCTTCCTTGCCTGTCCCATCCAATCTTCCCATCCCTCCACAAGGCCCCTGTTCAGCATAGCAGGTGAGGACGCCTGGGCGAGGTACTGGTCATTCTCCCCAGTTGTATCCCCGACCCAAAGTCTGAAGCTCCAGGACACTGCCCTTGGGGCGGTAGAGGTGGGATCCCTCGCTGAGTCCGAGGGAAAAGCCAACCCTGGAGGGTAAACAAATAATAATAATAATAATAATAGCAATAATAATCGAACGTTGCCGTTATCGACATTAGAAAAGGTGGGGTACACAGTGTGGAAATTGTCCCCATCCCACGCTCATCTTCGGTCCACGTGTCTATCTTTCAAGTTGACAGTTTGTTAGTAAGTCATGATGATAATAATTATCGTAGTAATCAAATTATTGTCGACCGATGACTCAATAAAACTAATGATCAGCAGCAAACATATTGCAATCCACATCACAAAAATGTTCTGTGGGTGACCCTGAATGCCATGCAATCCAGTACAATAGATTATAGTTCTAAGACATGTCCACAGATAGCGACACTGCTTGCTTGCTGGCTTGCTTGCTTGCTGATGCTTATGGGCTGTGTCTACGACATTTCACCCAGTCAATACTCTCTTACTCATATAAAAACACTAGTATAAATGAAAACTGCAGTTCAATAATTGATGCTTGATCTTGCAAGTAGAAAACACAAAACACTATTCTTCACTATATCACATAATAACCCTAGTTTGCTAGAGCACACTGTTCTCATACGGGAAGCTTCCAATCTTGCAATCACACTTCTAAAGTTTCACACACTCTGATAATCCGAAATAGCACCCTCAAGTAATACACTAATGATATGAGGAATCACTCAAATGAAACCATCAAAAGCATGAGAAAATCTCACCATATATTGCGGACAGAATTATAACACGATATTGGCTTCATCTAGAAACAAATTTAGCACTCTAATAATCTCGACTGTAGGATTACAGAGCAAACAAGAAACACTGGTTGGAAAAACCTAATTGAGTCGCTTGAGATTAGTCATAAGTTTTTTACCGGGGTTGGCATATAAAGAACATTCAAATAAAATGTGGTTGGAGTCGCCATTAATAATATTTGTACCACACGAACAGTTTGTATCCTGCGTTAAATGAAAACGATATCTATATTGTGGAGTAAGGGCATGATTAAACCTTAACCGAATGATGTTAATAATATGGCGTCTAGAATATGATCCTCGTATAAACCATGGTTTAACCAATAGTGTTGGTTGTAAATGATAGTAGAAGTTACCTTTGACTTGTGCAGTCTGTCGCCAGTAATTCTGCCATTCTTGACGTCCATCCTGTCGGATAACAACTACATAATCAGAAGCAGGAACAATATTGTTAGTATTCGGAACAGGAAGACGAGAAGCTTGTTTTGCAAGACAATCTACTTTTTCATTGCCTACTATACCCACATGTCCTGGTACCCATACTAAAGTTATGTAATTACCGAAGTTGTCAAGCATATAAAGGAGACTCTTGACATTGTATACATACCAATTATAGGATAAATCATACGAGACCAAAATTGTAATGCATTCAGCGAATCCGTATAGATCGTAACGGGCGTATATCTCTGACGCTGAACAAAAAGTAAAGCATGCTGTATAGTGAATAGCTCCGCCGTAAAAATCGAACAATCACTAGGCAAACCATATTGTTCTTTAACATTTAGAGAAGGTATATAATAAGCGGACCCAACTCCATTAATGTTCTTTGCTCCATCTGTAAAAATGTTTATGCTTCGTGGAATATTGGAAAGTTTCACTCTTTTAGCAGGACAAATCTCAGTCACCTGCAAACAAGTAACGTTAGTAGAGCCATTACGTGTAGGCCATATTATTTGAGGCTTATAATAAGAAACCGGGTAGGGTAAGGTATAGGGCATTAAGTTAACGCTGTGTATTAATGTATACTGTTTCGACTTCAATGTAGTAAAAGCATGAAACAGAACTGGCAATCTTCGTAAACCCTGACGCCGAAAAGAATAATACTCCGAGAGTAACTGTAACTTCGGAATTAAAGGATGACTTGTTAAAGAAAATTTTTTAAGTAAATATTGCGTAGCAAGTATTTTTCTACGCACATGTAAGGGAGCTTCGCAGGATTCGACTTAAAGTGCATTGGTAGGTGTGGACTTTAAAGCTCCAATACAGGAGCGTATTGCTTTATATTGACAAATGTTAAGAGTATTCAAGTTAGTATACGATGCCAAGTCAAAAATATGTGATCCGTAGTCCAATATCGATCTAATAGTGGTTTTGTACAAGGATAGCACCACAACTGGATCTGCCCCCCATTGCCTACGTGTTACAGCTTGTATTACCTGAATATACCGTTCGCTTTTCGAACGCAAATATAAAAAATGATGTTTCCATGTAAGTTTCTGATCGATAAATAACCCAAGATATTTATGGTGACTAACCACGGGGATTTCATACTGATCAAAGGAAAGTGGTGATCGGTCATAGGTTCGGTGATGTGTAAATATCATTGCTCGACATTTCGCTATGGAAAGATTTAACCCATGGGCTTCTAACCATGTACTAGCTTCATGAAGCGTGTAACTAATATGTTGTCTACAGAGCTGTAAATTCTCATGTGTATAATAAAGCAAAAAATCGTCAGCATACGCCTGTAGTCGAGCATGACGGAGAATGACCGTTTCGAAATCTTTCATAAAAAGAGCGAAAAGAATACCACTCAGAATATCGCCCTGTGGTAACCCATTACTTACCTGCCGGGGCTGGATTGTATAATATGTCGATTTAAATCTGAGTGTTCGATAAGGCAGAAGTTGTCTGAGAATGATAATAAATCCCTAAGGAATCTTAAGAGTTGCAAGTTTTTCCCATAATATGTTCAAAGGTACGGAATCATAAGCCCGTTGAATATCAAGGAAAACTGCTATGGTACTATACTTTCTATGACGAGCTAATAGCAAATCGATAACAAAACTATTAAATGCATCAGATGTACTGCGTCCCTTAAAAAAGGCATATTGATATCGAGGCGTAAAGTTATAGTATTCTAATACCCATATGATTCTGCTAAGTAAGATCTTTAGAAAGATTTTACGGAGGCACGAACCGAGTACTATACCGCGATAATTACTAACCTCAGTGGGTAACTGCTTATTTTTAAGAATGGGAATCAGAAAAAAATCATTCCAACTAACCGGTGTACTATAATTGCGAAAAATATCATTATACCTGTTTAATAATGCCTTCTTTGCTCTAATAGGTAATAATTTGAGCATTTGATATGATACATTATCTGGACTTGCGGATGAATTTGAGCACGATTGTAGTACTGCCTCTAATGCCTGATAATCGCAGGGTTGTAGCAATACGGAAAAACGTGCGTCTTGTGGGTCTTGTGAATGAACATACTGTGGTACAACAAAATCTGGAGTCTCTCTAACAAGAAAATCAGATAATACCTGACCTAGGATGGTCTTGGCAGGGGAGTGCTGCGTAACTCTTGTGATTGCCCTGATGGCATTCCACAAGTCTGCAATTGGAACCTGATGCGTGAAGGACGATATAAACTCCCTCCAAGCGACACGACGTTTTTGATGGAAAATTCTGCGAGTTTGTGCTATGTGTCGTTTGAGCCGGAAGTAATTTTCAGGTGTTGCGTGCTGCCTATATTGTCGAAAAGTACTTTGCGGGTTTGAATCAGTAAATGACATTCCTCATCCCACCACTTAACATGAGCAGGTTTCCTAGAAGATAAAGGGGGTGAAACGATGATGGGGTGATGAAAATTAATATAATCTGTTAAAATCTGCAGTAAAGTTTGATATGAAAAATTATTTTCCGGTATTTTTTGTAACGCATCCTCAATGTAAGCGGTATATATTTGCGGTTTAAATCTCCTCAAAGATCGAATCATGTTATTTTGAAATGTGTGCTGCGGTGGAGAAATAGGTCTGCCTACACCATAAGAAATAACAATAGGGAAATGATCACTAGAATAAGTATCGCTCAACGTATGCCATGTAGTGATAGACACCATATTTCGCTTACACAATGTTAAATCTACTGCGCTAGGAGGGGCAGAAGGCGCAGTCAAATGCGTAGGAGAGCCATCATTCAAAATAGCAAGAGCATGGTTATTTACTGCATTTAGGAACTGCGTACCTTGAAGTGTATCCAAATTTCCTCCCCACAGTGTGTGGTGAGGATTAAAATCCCCAAAAATAAAAACATATGGTTCGGTAGTAAATTGTTGAAAGAATTGGTTCCATTGTCTCTCATTAAAGGAAACTTCAGGAGGACAGTAGATATTTACAAGTAAAATATGATTAATATAATCCTATAACATATGTATGGGGTATGGCCTGAATATTCGAATGAATGCTATATGTCACGGACGAGTGGACCAAAAAGGCAACCCCACCGTAACCGGGTCCATCATTACGTAAAACTTTGTAATTAGGATACGCAATGCGAATCTCAAGGTTAAACCAAGTTTCTTGTATGGCTAAAAAGTGAGGTACTGTTTCTTGAATTAATTTAAATAGCTCATGACGTTTGTTCATGAGACTTCTAGCGTTCCATTGAGTGATTCTGATCATAGAATTGAATGAAACTGCAAACCTTGTCCCTTAACCGGAATACATTATGGGCTAACGCGGGGTGATCACCCAATAATTGTACCAATTGTTGGATAGATTGGTAAAGACCACTTTGAAGATGTTCTCTTTGCCTATGAAATGACGAAAGCGGTTGCGCCATTGAGGCGCTACTCGTGGCAACAGGTTCGTCCAAAGATGCTCCCATCCGCTGGCTTGAGCCATTGGAAACAGGTGTAACTCTTGAAGCTACCGTCTCCATACGGGGAATCTCTCGAACCAAATTATGATAACCATCCTTATCATATCCTGAGGCTGGTACTGATCTCGGTGATTTTAAAATTACTTGTGTAAATTTTCTCTTACGGGGATTCGACTGTGTAGGAGTCTGCTCCTCCCCCAGTTAAAGGGGGAAAATTTTGGGAATTGTCTACTACATTATATTCACTAGGTTGAACTTTCTGTACAGCGTCCTTGAACGATAAGTTCTGATTGCTCATGATCTTTTTAATGTGGACTTGCTGTTGGTGAGCTGGACAGTCAACATCTCCAGTTGAATGGGTGCCGCGACAATGCACGCATTGCAGGAAAGTTTCCGTACAGTTCGCCGTAGTATGGTGCAATGCACATTTCCCACACCTCGGACTTGTCGCTCTGCAATGCTTATCAACGTGACCGTACCGTTGGCATTTTTTACAGAGGATGGGAGCAAAAACATATGGCTCCACCTCTAAATGCACCTGATATAATTACACATACTGTGGAAGTTTCTGCGCACGAAAAACTACTTTTATAGATCCAGTAGGGACATACTGAGTTCCTTTCTCGTTAACAATTCTACGGTTCAAACGCTTTACAGATTTTATAGCAGCAGTAGATTTTAAGTGCTTTAATATAGCATCCTCTTTCAAGGTCTTCTCTACTCCCCTGATGACTCCTACCCGCAATACATTAGAGCTCGGTATGTATGCCCGTAGCTTAAGCTCAACTAATAAAGGGTGTTTCAAAAATGAATTTGCCTGTACGGCATATACAAATTCTATTTGTACCCTATTTCGTCCCTTGCGGGCCACTGATTTTATTCCTGGAATATTTTTCTCATAGAAAATTCTACCCAAGGTCATAGGATGCATGTTACCGACATTGCCTGTTGCTATGGACTCCACAAAAATAATGAAGGGTCCATAATGAGTACTAGGGTAAAGTTCCTGCGACTCAGTCTTCGAAATCGAAGCACCAGTCTCATTATTCACAGCCGCATTTGCTGTATTCGAATTACTCACTGTACCACGATTCTCACTTGAACTATCATCCTCATCCTGTTCCATTCGAACTGTCTCTTCCCGAGCAACTGTGAGGGTTGAAGGATCAGGAGACTCCTCGCCACCACTTTGCTCCCCCATAACGTACGAATTACACTCGTAGAATCACTACTCAATACCGTCCACGCTACCTCGTCACAGCGACTGTCCACTCAATTGCACACTATCACTGCTAAGAGGGAACTGCTAGCGACACTAGTATGCTTGGACTCGAGTCTGGAGTCGAGTATACCGATTCTAAGAGCACATTACTCGATTCTACTCGATTCCGTCGCTAGTCCACCACTATTATACCGAAAGGCTTGTTAGAAAACAGTTGTTCCAGTCACGCAGTGACCGTTGTACGGTACACTACCTTAGTTGTGCGAGTCAGTGGTGCGCGGTAGTGGTAATTACTTGTGTTTTGCTCAAGTGTGGTGAAGGAGTGAGAAGTCATGGAGACCGACAGTGGCGGAACGTTGAAAGTAGCCGGGCATAATCTACGAGTGGAGCGTGAGATTGTCGTCCCCATGGATGAAGAATCCATAACTGATTCACATAGTCATACGACACAACAGCAAGGTTCTCAGGCATCTGAGACTACTGAACAGAGGCGTAGTACGGAAGTGGCAGACCGTTCTAATCCAGAACAACTTAACAATCAATCCGAGGTGTCCCCAGTAACTTCTCCCCCGGAATATTATAATCGCTTTCATCATGGACCCTTCTTTGTATTCGTTGAATTAATTAACGATCAAAACATAGGCAGCTTACACCCTATGGCACTTGGTCGCCGATTCTATGAAACTAAGCTCAACGTCAAATCTATCCAACGTAAGGGACGCAATAGACTACAAGTCACTTTCCATACGGCTTCTCAAGCCAATGCCTTTTTGAGTAACCCCATGCTTGAAACCCTCAAAATTAAAGCCTATATTCCATCTTCACAAGTGTTACGAGTAGGAATTATTCTTGGAGTTGAAAAAGGCCTATCGAATGATGAAATTTTACAGTATCTGGAATCTGAGGCACCGGTTAAAAGCGTGCAAGGTCTTAATCGTCGTGCAATTCAAGATGGAGAAACCCAATACCTTCCTACAGGTTCTATAAAAATAGTTTTCAGGGCTCAAACACTCCCATCCCATGTAGCCTTATATAAGGTGTATATGGCAGTTGAACCTTACATCTTTTCACCTATTCGCTGTCGTAAATGCCAGCGCTATGGACATACAATTCGGCAATGTCAAGCCAAAAACGCCCGTTGTGGGAAATGTTCGCAGCAACATGAAACCCAGGCTTGTACTGAGCAATTCGCGCAGTGCGCCTACTGTAAGAAAAATCATGTTACAGGTTCCTCAACTTGTCCTGAACACAAGTATCAAGTTAACATTAAAAGGTTAATGAGTACTGAATACCTGTCTTTTCCCGAGGCTAAAGCTCGCATTGCCCTTCCAATTTACCACTCCGAACAACAAGAACATCAGTTCCCTCCACTACCATCGAATCCCTCATCTCCTCCGACACCAAACCCCCGTAAACGTAAGTTTACTCAAGTCATCATGCAATCTCCCCCTCCTACACCCGAGCCAGGCTTTGATCGGCAAGGATACATGGCCATCCTGCGAAATGAACCTTCGGTTCCAGTAAATTCATTCCCGTCAACGAGTGCCATGCAACAACCTCTGCACTTATCATACCCATCAAGTTCGTCACCATCTAATGGGCAGCAACCTTCCGCAGCCCCCCAAGACATAAGCTATCCTCCTACCAAGGAATGACTTCAACAAGAAATCCACCAATTACTGGTAATGTTAATTCAAAGTATGAGCCACGAGCCTCAGATTCACCATGTATTATATAAACTACGAGATTCTATCATGAACATTCTTGCATGATTACAATACTCCAATGGAATTGTCGAAGTGCCACCTCTAAACGACATGAATTACAAATATTAATAAACGAAACGCAAGCTAATATTATTTGCTTACAAGAAACGTGGTTCCAACCACATTTCATTTTCAGATTACGAGGTTATCAAGTATTCCGATACGATGGTAACGGTTTTGATGGAGTCGCCACATGTGTACAAACTTCATTACCCTTTACACAATTCCCTTTGCAATATTTCATTCCACACACTTATGCAGTAGGGATAGTACACCATAATACTTGTTTTATAAATATCTATGCCCCCCCCCCGGCACATTTACATTACTCAGAATCAATGGACGCAATTTTTCCAACAATTTGCAACATTCCAACACCTTTTCATTCTCGATGATTTCAATTGCCATCACACTTAATGGGGGTGTATCATAGATACAATAAAAGGCTCCAATTTACTTGCTACCTCAAATCATCAGAATCTGTTTATTTTAAACGATTGTTCCCCGACCCGTTTAACTCCGCCTGGATCTCCACCCAGTGCCGTTGACCTTACATTATGTCGTCCAACCATGGTCCCTGTCACCACCTGGCACACATTATCTGATACCTACACCAGTGACCACTTCCCCATCATTATAACATATGGTAATCGCCCAATAATTTCCCAGTTTAAGACACCTTCATGTATACGTAATGTCCGATCTTATAAAAATTTCAATATTTCAAACTATCAATCATATCTCAATCATATCTTGCAGCAGGAACACGAGTCACCTATTACCTTTCTAACCTTACTCCCTTATTTAACCCAATATTTAAATCCGTGTCGACCGCTTAACGTGACGACTCACCCACATAAATACGAAATAAAATGGTGGGATAAAGAATGTCATTATTTCATTCAACAGCGAAAAAAATTATTTAAACAATACCGCCAATCAATGACTCAGCAGCATTATTTCCAATTGCGAAAGCATATTGCAGAAAGCTTGTCTTTAATGCAAAAAAACGAAAAGCTTGGCAGTCTTTTATTTCTACATTAACTCCTCAATTACCAGCAGCGAAATTTTGGAACGTGATCCGCATGATAACGCGAACGTTCCAATACCAAGCTTATTATTCCTATCCGCGACAAGTTTTAGAAGATTTTTTATATACCCTCACCCCAGTATCAGTAATCCCGCCATTTCTACCCACCTCACAGGACAATTCTCGTGCTTTTACTTCATTATTAAAGCCAATTACATATAACGAACTACAATCTGTATTATGTACCGTTAATAGCTCGTCCCCAGGACCTGATGCAATTACTTATCTCATGCTCAGGGCCCTACCCCCTCACGCCCAAATTTATTTACTACAACATTATAATAGTATTGTTGAGACATTACACAAACCAACAACATGGAACGATTTTTTCATAACTCCTATATTGAAACCGACAAAACGACCTACAGAACCTGCAAATTTTCGTGGCATAGTTTTGGGATCATGTATACGGAAAGTCTTCTTTGAATCCTCATGAAACGAATGGCGTGGTTATTGGAATACCACTCGCTATTACCTAAGTATCAGTTCGCTTTTAGACGTGGTAATAGTACACAGGAACCTATCATTATTTTCCTACTCGACATCTTATTGGCAAAATGGCGGAAACAATCTACCGTGGCAGTCTTTTTGGATATTAAAGGTGCCTATAATGCTGTGTTATTGCATATTCTCTGGTAGAAATTATTTCTTTATGGATTTCCCATCAAATTCCTTTCTATTTTAACCCTCTCATGCATGAATTTAAGAAAGATTAATTTAAAAATATTTTAATGTAATTTTCCTGGTTAAAATGACCCTATTAGATTATACAAACATAAAACACAAAACGAAGTTACCATACTTGGTGGGAATTTGATGTCCTCATATGAGGACATCATGCATTTAGTGGAATAATGTCAACAAGTCATACATTTACTACTTTGGTTTATTATACTAGTATTTACAAGAACTTTTTACACCTGAGGCAATTGTATGAGTACAGCAAAATTACACTGGTCCTACTGGGGCATTTATATGTAACTGATGTACTTCACATGTTCATATTTCAGGCAATGGTATGGAAAGTCTGAAAGCACTCTGGACATAGTGGTACATTACATTTTCCACAAATATACTGGGTTTATTGCGCAGTTTTTGCCACGGCACCTGTTAGCATTTCTAGCCTTTGTTTTCTGCGGATAGTGTACTATTCCATCCATCCCCTTTTCAGCAGGCACAGTATGTGTAGCCTGTTTCTTGAGTGGTGGTGATGGGCCATTTGTGCATGGCCGTCCCCTCTACCGTGGTGCTTCTTCTGCCTCACCACTGAAGATAAGTCCTGTTGCCACTCGACTCTTGAACTCGAGCAGGTCGATAGGGGTCTTACAGTCCATTTTCCATAGTAACCAAGCATTTACAACTGTGCCATTGAGCATATGGTAACTATCCTGAGAAATACTGTGATAAGAGACACGTCAGCACAAAACTTTCACTGAGGTTATGCAATAATTTCTCATAATAATTGTTGTTACAATTTTAATGCCGACCCTGTGGTGTAGGGGTAGCGTGCCTTACTCTTACCCGGAGGCCCCGGGTTCGATTCCTGGCCAGGTCAGGGACTTTTACCTGGACCTGAGGGCTGGTTCGAGGTCCACTCAGCCTATGTGATTAGAATTGAGGAGCTAACTGACGGTGAGATAGCGGCCCAGGTCTAGAAAGCCAGGAGTGCCGGCCGAGAGGATTCGTTGTGCTGACCACACAACACCTCGTAATCTGCAGGCCTTCGGGATGAGTGGCGGTCGCTTGGTGGGCCAAGTCCCTTCAAGGGCTGTGGTGCCATGGGGTTTGGTTTTTTACTATTGTAATACATTCTTGAAAATTGTAAGTTAAATATCTACTTGAGACAGCTTGAGACGGTGAAACAGCTCAAAGTAAATCTAGTATGTTGTTTGACACTGGAGAAACACGAACACTGATTATTTCATGCAATCAGTTAAATGCTGCTATCTGGTGGGAATGTTGTAAACTACTATAATCTTGTCCTACAAACATCACTCGCTCATCTGATAACATTACAAACCATTTGGAGAATCCTGGAAAATAAATATTGGCTGAAGCAGTTGAGAATACAAGCTATACTCAAAAATAACACATGATAGTTTGTTGCATGATGTCCTCATATGTGGACGCCCGTATTATACCAATATTGTGTAAAGACTATAAACTAGAATGAGCTAAATTATATAGGTAATGATAGTAGGATATACAAAATGAAGAACTACACACATACCTTGGGCATTTTCAAGATAAGAACAGCTCAAAACAAATGGAAACTATGATGACTTCTCAAAAAATGGCGAACCATGAATATCATGTTTTCAATAATGCCAATTAAATGCTGCCACCAACTGGTTCTTTTTAAAACTGATGTTTTCCACTCTTACCAACCTAAAATAATATCTTAATAACTTTACCTCCGTCTTTGGAAACTCCAGGGACTAATTAATGCCTAAAAATTCGGATGTCCTCATACGAGGACACCATGCATGAGAGGGTTAAATCAACTATTTACCAATCGCCGGTTAACCATTAAATCAACTCAACACACAATTGAAAGCCGCTATACATAAATTGGATTACCACAGGGTTCGATACTAAGTGGAATTTTGTTTGCCCTTTATATGAAAGATCTCGAATCTATTGTGACTCCACACGCTCGAATTCTAGCTTACGCGGATGATTATGTTATTTATTGTTCTCACTCCAACATTGATCATTGTAGAACCACAATATCTCGCGTTTTAAGTTTAGTCCTTCGGTGGCTAACAACCCATGGACTTTCACTTTCAATCGCTAAATGTGCAGCGATGATCTTTACAAATAAACGAACCTTTGATAAAAGCCCTATTAACTTTGATACCTATAGCATCCCCTTTGTCCCACAACACTTATATTTAGGCATATATATCGACAAAGACTTACATGGCAACCCCAAATACAGTATTTAATTCGGAAATCTGATCGTTATATTACTATCTTACGAACGGTAACGAAACGTGCATGGGGTGCTGACCCCTTGTCAGCAATACAACTATATCGTGCCACCATTCGGTCCATACTTGATTATAGCGCCCATATTATTGATTTGACCGCTAAACACAGTTTACTAGCTTTGGATCGTCTTCAATTTTCAGCATTACGTATCAGTGTGGGTGCCCTCCGAACAACACCAACTAACGCTTTACTAGTAGAAACTACAGGAGTAAAAATTTCAAAAAAATTCCTACTTAAACATATTAGCAGATCGAACTCCCTTATCGTACCTAAATTAAAATTATTATATGAATATTATCAACAGCGTCCTCCACCTTATCATCAGTACCCCGCCATATATATGGCGTATGCTGAACTCCACCATCTTACTGAAACTATACTTCGCACACCACGCGTAAATTTGTATTCATATGACTATGATATTCAAACATTCCGTCCTTCTATTATCATTGCACCTTCGGATTCATTAAAACAATCAATGTATTCACCTCATCCCAAATTATACGCGCTTAAGAAATTTAAAAGTTCAATGACCTTACCAGATTATCACCTTTTTACTGATGGGTCAAAATCGACTACTGGAGTCGGAGCAGCATTTTATGATCCACAAACACAAACTATCTTTAAATATCCGTTGCCTAATAATTTAACTATCTTTACCGCAGAATTATATGCCATATACCAAGCTCTTTTATATGTCCAACAGTTACAATCCACAAAAATAAATATATTCAGCGATTCTCAAAGTGTATTACAAGCTCTCCAATCCTTCGCCCATAATCAAAATACATATGTCTACGAAGTTAAACACCTTATTTTACAACTCGAAACATCCGGTTTTGTTATAACGTTAATATGGATTAAAGGGCATAACCGACACGCAGGCAACAATATGACCGATATAGCAGCAAAAGAAGCCAGTGCAGATACCGCGAACTTATTACAAATCAAAATCCCGATTTCTGACTTCTTTCCATATATCAAAAATGAAGCTAAACACACATGGTGCACAAAATGGCGTTTATCAGCTAGTACGAAAGGCCATTATTACTATCAAATTCAACCGAATATTCCCACACTTCCGTGGTTTGCAAATGGTACGTATACACGACGTCACACTACTAATATCATCAGACTACGTTTTAATCATGCCTTAACACCGGTATATTTATCTCGATTTCAAATTACGAACGATCCAACTTGTTCCTGTGGCGAACCTCAGGGCGATAGTGACAATTTGTTTTTTCATTGCCCCCAATATGCACGCCAACAGGCCATTTTAATGCAGAAATTAATTAATGTCCACGTACCTTTCCCTACACGACTTTCAGCTTTGTTGTATCAACCTTCGCCTAAGATCATTGCTATCTTAAACGAATACCTTGATAACACTCACATCAAATTGTAATTACGATCTAGATTTTCAGTTGTTTTTTCCGACATGTTGGTGAAGTGGCATTTCTCTATGTTCCGGATGAGTGGATCTCGCGCCAAGAGTTTTATTACTCTCCAATCTTGTACAGTGCAACACGTTTCTATTACTCAAGATTAATAGGTTATCTGTGTATTCGACCAGTGCAGATAGTTTACTACTTTTATGAACTTACATATACACGATATCATAGTGCTTCTTTCAGTTTATCTATCTAAGTGTAATCGTGCTAAAACTGGTTATTAATAATGTAAACGTGTGCTGTTGTGATACAAGTGAAAAATTCCATTGGGCTCGTGACTGGGAAAGAATATATTGGTTCCCAAATAAATATCCGCAAGACAAGACAAGACAAAACAGTTGTTCAAAGACACCCTCCTTCCGCCACTACACAGCTGAAGATTAAAAAATTCACCGCAAGATGTCGCGGTGATCGCAGCGGTCCATACAATACCTCTTCGTTTGTTCAAGCAGGCATCGGATGCAGATCGAACAGGCAGTGGTTCATCCACTCATTTATGAGTAGGCTACGATACAAGCGTCTCGGTCACTGCCTGCTCGATCTGCATCCGATGGCTGCTTAAACTGCCTGCTCATTCCATACTCAAACGTGTAACACGGCTTACAAACAATTTGCCGCTAGATGGCAGCACCAAACGTACCCATTTACCGCGTGAATACAACTAGATAAGCATACCAGCAAAATTTAAAATCTGAAAGTAAGAGAAATATTACAGAATTTTACGTATAAATTGGTGCTCTAGAGAGTTATAGTTTCAGCACTTTTCGAGAAAGAGGTTTCGACGAACAAGAAAACCTGGAAACATTGTCTGTATGGTACTTCTCTACATTACTAAGTAGAGGTTTCACGACTTTGGCCACCACAGTTTCTGACACAAGTTCCTGGTGCTTATTGTTACTAAAACACTTTAAAAACTTACATTGGCACAAAGAAGGTAGAACATAGTTTTTTAGTCTGGAGCAGACTTGCAGATTTCTTGCAGTACGGTAGAGCCGCCTCAACAAATTTCTGAAGCCTCATAATTAGGCCAATAAATCGTTGCTAGGGCTAACGCAGCTATCAATGGGGATGAATTAAATGAGGTAGAAACGCTTTTCAAGCACGTGCTGCATTCTGTTTTTTCTTCGATTACACGCACTAAATACCCACACACTAATCCCTGGTAAGCAGTTTCCGAAGTGACACACACTGACTCAGGGGGCTCACGAAAATCTTCCAGTAAATCAAGTACATACTCAGGGAATAATAATAATAGACGGCCTATTAGGCGACTTGCATATCTGTGAAGATGAAAGCCCTACCTAGGATGATTTCTAATGCTGAAGATGCCACACACACCCCAGCCCCCGAGCCACTGGAATTAACCAATTAACTAAATAGGCCCTGCTTGCGTAAATAATAATAGTAATAAAAAGAGCAGTATATTGACACGATTTTATACTGCTAGCAAAAGACTCGTAATGGAATCTTAATCTGCTTACCTCCAGGGTTGGCTTTTCCCTCGGACTCAGCGAAGGATCCCACCTCTACCGCCTCAAGGGCAGTGTCCTGGAGCTTCAGACTCTGGGTCGGGGGATGAAACTGGGGAGGATGACCAGTACCTCGCCCAGGCGGCCTCACCTGCTATGCTGAACAGGGGCCTTGGAAGGGATAGACAAGGAAGGGTGAAGGAAGCTCCCGGCATTTGCCTTTAGGAGAAGTGGGAAACCACGGAAAACCACTTCCAGGATGGCTGAGGTGGGAATCCTTCTCTACTCAGTTGACCTCCCGAGGCTGAGTGGACCCCGTTCCAGCCCTCGTACCGCTTTTCAAATTTCGTAGCAGAGTCGGGAATCGAACCCGGGCCTCCGGCGTTAGCAGCTAATCACACTAACCACTACACCACAAAGGCGGACAATGGAATCTATGACAGCATATTATTCTGTTTTGTACCTTCACATTAACAGTACAGTGTCCCCAGATATTATATTACTTAGTATGTAATACTTCAAACCTTACGCTTACCATTTTCTGCAATGGTGTTTGAAGAGCTCTTGTTAGACGTCTCTGTGCTTGAATCCCTTCTCTTAATCATCGCTGAAATTAGCGGTTGTTTATAAGCTGGATAATCAGGAAAGGGGCTGGGTACAGATCCTGTTTTTAATTTGCGCGTTTTGCTGGTCACTTTGAAATCGTCATTTACGAAATGTAGACTGCAAACCACGGAATAATCAGAAGGAATCCATTTACTTCCCTTGCTGTTTCCTTCCCTGGATATAATACTTAACCACTTTCGACGCAATTGTGTACTTGAAGGTATATCATGGAATGAAATATCACGGCATTCTGGTTTCCCTTTCTTTGATTTGCAGAAAGGCACGCAGCAGTACACCATTTTCACTGAAAACAAGTACAGTCTATCCTATTTCCCGCCATTTCATTCCGACAGGTCTGGAGCCGGTTGGTGCTGCCACCTGCTGTGGGTATTTCTAAACGGAGTGTTTCATTTAGTGCCATGTTAAAATGTTGTAATGAGCAGGTAGTATAAGCAGCCATCGGATGCAGATCGAGCAGGCAGTGGTCTCGGTATAACACTGCGATAATACGACCTGGCCAATCACAACGCATTCTCGCAGAGTCTGTGGCCATGGCCGCTTTTTGTTGGCTTTTTGTTCCCATAATTCCTTGCTTTGGTGATGGCGACTTCGCGATTAGTTTGTTTACGATGATCAGCTGATGAGAAGGGCATCAGTGATCGAATCCAGCCTATTTATGCCACTTATACGTTTGTCTGATAACCTAAAACAGAAGAATTAAATTTACCACAGTAATAATTAAAACTCGAATACGAAAGGATACGATTCTTTTTTCGATTTACTATGAATGATTTCAGGTTGAGTTGCTCAGAAAACCGATGCCGTGTTTTTATAGTCCTAATTAATAATTATGGAATTATTTCAGGTTGTTACACAGAAATCCAAGTTTAGATTTACGTAACCGATAGTTTTGCATAAGGTATTCGACATTTCAAGCTATGTTAGCAGAAAAAAAACGAGGTTAGGGGTGTTTCTTATACATGATAATATAACTGATGAATTATGAAGGGTTCTATGAAATCAATCATCATTGATCTGCTTTTGGGACTGTCTATACTTCGAGGAATTCGTGTCGGTGCTTTCATTATTCATATTTACAACTGCATAACCTGTATTTTTGTACAATTTATTAGACCTTTCAAGCTTGGTTAGCAGAAATTTTACGTGTTATAATTTCATTGATGAATTAACAAGGGTTCTATTAAGCCTACGGTCAATGATCTGCATTTAGAGCTGTAGCCCAATTGGAAGATTCCCGATCATTTTACCTAGTATTTTCTTCAATGATTTCAAGGAACTCGGAAATCTATCAAACATTTCCCATGATAAATTGATCCAATCCCTAACTTGTCTTCTTATAAATAAATATTTTCCCTAATTTGTCCTCTTGAATTCCAACGTTATCCTCATATTGTGATCTATCCTACCTTTAAAAGCTCCTCTCCAAGCTTATTTGTCTACTAATGCCATTACACACCAGTAGCAGATCAACTTATGGGAGGGGGCTTAAAGGTACAAAATTATGATAGAACATAATTAAGGTGCTTGTGCATGCTTGAGTGTCATCATACATTAATACAAATGAATTACGTTGATATTCAGTTTGCAGTACACTACAGAATCTTACATTCAAATACAGAATAAACAATACGATCAAGCTCAGCAGTTTTACAGCGAATGGTACTTTCGAGGCTTCTTAGAAGACATATTCAAGATATCTGTTGGTTTTACAATTATGTCTCTATGATTGTTAAAAATATCCACCCCATTGAATCGACTTTCATGTGCTTATAGTCAGTTTCCGTTTATTTTCTTTTATAAAATTTCCATGGGGTTTCTACCACCAGTAAACCTGCCCCTTATGGCTACTCCCGTCACACTCCATCTCTCCGCTGACAGCTCAGAGCATGCCGCTTAGTCAAGCATCTCGTCTCTTTACTCCCAGGTCTTTTCTTTCCAACATATTCAAAAACTACTCCTTTGTCGGAAACCACCAGAAGAAATTATGTTGCTTTCCTTTGGATCTTCTCAGTTTTTGTATCAAGTAATCCTGGTGGGAGTCTCACACAGTGAAACCATCCTCTGATTGGGGTCTTACGAGAGACTTATTGTATATGCCCTTTGGTTTACCTTCTTACTACAATCCTTAAATACCCTCATGTGTAAACTTTATGTACTATCTCATTCATGAATGAAGATCTTTCCTTATATTAAGACCTAGACCGTGATCCCCATGAGGTACTGTCACCTGATCAATAGAGTAATTAAATCTGAGAGGACTTTTCCTCTTTGTGAAAATTACAACCAGACTTTTCATCCCATTTACCATCATACCCTTGTCTCCTGTTCATCTCACAACATTGTTGATCTCTTTTTGTAGTCGCTTACAAACCTGCAGCTTATTTAATACATACAGTGTAACATCATTAGCAAAAAAAGCCTTATCTTTGATTCCAGATAACCATTTCAGGATCAGGTAATGCTTCAACTACTCTAATTCTGTGAGTTCTTTCTAGAAATTTAGCCACCCATTCAACCACTCTTTTGTCCATTAGCCATCATTTTCGTCAGTAATCTCTAATGATCTACCCTGTCAAAATCCTTGAATCAATACCTCCTGTGGGTGGGGGCAATAGAATACACCCATGGCATCCCCTGCCTGCCATAAGTGGCAACTAAAAGGAGCCCAGGAACTCTAAACTTGCAAGCACGGGTTGACGACCGTGGGGACTTTGGCTGAGTCCTGGCATTCCTTCCCTTTACTTACACACCAAGTTCTTCACTTTCATTTATCCTATCCAATCTCCCTTGGTCATTTCTTGTTCTTTTCAGACCCCAGTGGTATTAGGTTTTTGAGGTCTAGAGAGACTTTCACTTTACCAGTCTTCATGCCCTCACCTTCTTTTTTCGAAGTGTCGAATCTCTTCCCTCTGATTCGTGTTAATAGAGGATGGTTGCCCAGTTCCTCTTAAAACAATAAACACCACCACGACGACCATGGATGGATACATATAGTCCATTCTACCTGAATCTAAATTATCTGGTATATCATGTTGGAATCCTACAAGTTGAGCCTCACTGGAATAACTTTTCCTAAACGTGTACAGCCTTTTATCAAACCAGAGCTTATATGCAACACATGTTAAGCAGAGTGGCCTGTAATTATCTGCCTTATGTTCATCACCCTTTTCTTTATACAGTGGGGCTAGAGCTCCTTCTTACAAACAGTAAACAAATATTTCCGATATGGCAGCATATTTCTAGTAATTACCCTGAATTCTTAATAAAGCCAGCTGCTTTTTTTATTTTTTAGCTTTCAGCTTTTGTACCTTTTTTGAAAATGTCTTTATTATAATAGGTAAATTCCACTACTTTGCCTTTATTAGTCACCTCCTCAACCTGGAAATTCATCTTACATCCAACTATCTTTGCATATTGCTAACTGAGTTCTTATGCTTTCTGGAAGTCCTCACATATACACTCTCCTAGTTCATTAATTTTCCCTGGAATGTCCATCCTGGAACTTGTGTCTGCCTTAAAGTACCTATACATACCCATCCATTACGGTACGGTTCTCACTAAAATTCATATGGCTGTCAATTATGCTTGTCATCATGTTAACCTTAGCTGACTTTTCTTGCTAAATTAAATTTCCTAGTAAGTTCTTTCAGTCTCTCCTTACTTCCTCATATATTCCTATTTCTTTCTAACCTGCACCTCTGTTATAATACAGTGGGTCTATACCAGTGGCGGCTCGTGGATATCAGCAGTGGGGGGCGCGCCTTAGTTTCATAATTCCACAAATATCTCAAGTTCTTCAAACTATTTTATCAAGATACACACTTCGAACACTATACGGTGCAATGCATATGCAATTATGATTATTATTATTATTATTATTATTATTATTATTATTATTATTATTATTATTATTATTGTATGTTCAGTCTTCAGCCCTATGGCTGGTTGGATCCTCAACAGCTCCGCCATCAGCTGTCACAGATGGCCTAGGCATCACTGAAGAGGCGTACTAGGGAAATGAGGAGTGAGGTAGTTTCCCGTTGCTTTCCTCACCGAGCCAGAATTTGCTATTACATATCAGTCTGCCAAGCCCACTGAAATGCATGCACCAACCGACCCTATGAGCAGCATTTTCACACCATTCATAGCAGGGACTGGCTGCAGAAGGAATGGCATTACTAGCATCGCTCATACCTCAGTCACTTTCATATTGTCAAAGCCAAGGACAAGACCGACACAGATCAATGAAAGTAACAAAATTACTCTAGCCCATACCAGAAGACATAGTGCACTGTAAACAGTAGGTCCTGCTGGCAAAGGCATTATTATTATTATTACTATTATTATTATTATTATTATTATTAATACAATTTAGTACAATATAGTGCATTCCTTCATCCTCTGATCACGTTCTGGTCCAGCGGTTACCGTTTTTGGTTGCTCTACAGGAGGTCCCGGGTTTGATGCCCAACTCAGCCAGAAAAATATGAAGCATTGATAGCATTTGGTTCCTGCTAGCCCATCCTCGACATAAGAAGTAGAAAATCACCTAATGCTGTGGGTGGAAGAGCGTAGAAGAACTGACCACCCTGCCGCAAATAAAGTCCTGCACAGGATGCCTGTTCTCTGCATGTCTCTTGTTCCGATTTCTGGCGCTCAGTATGAAGATACTTGCTGAGAAATTTCCAACGTCTCGCGAAGAGGTTATTTCTATTTCACAATTTCACAATAAAATCACGACACTTTTTCCTAACATAATTAACGTGAACAGACGGTTTGATATTTATTTACACAGACCTAATTCACTAACCCTAATTTCTATAGGCAAAATCCATTCGCCGCTCTTTCAATTTCACAAATTTGTCCAACACTTTCTTGTCAAAGTCTGGAGTTGATTGTATCATATCTTTGCTTATAGACATCATTGCCAAAGCGTTCAACCTCTCGTTTTTCATTGTGTTCCTAAGAAACGATTTTGTGCATTTCAACGTGGAGAAACATCTTTCTGATTCAGCCGTTGTCATGGGGATGGTAATGATAATTTTGAGAAGTTTATGAACTTCACTAAAAACAATTGACAATCTATTCTCCCTCAGAAAATTAAACAAATTAATTGCTCCTCTAATACTCCGGAAATTTTCTCTTCGGTACATAACTTGAAGTTCTGTTTTGAGTTTTTCTCTTTCAAGCATGGGATAAAATGAACAGACATGGTTAAAAGATTCCTGTGGGAACTTGGTAGAATGTGCCTCGAAGTGAACATCATTCAATAAAACAGAAACTTCCAAATGGCCAGTAAATGAAAATCTCTCTCTTACTTGCATAGAAACCACGTCGCATATTTCTTTGGCCGACACTATTCGTCTACTATGTGGAGAAATATCATCCTTTTTCCTCTTTCGATCTTGTAACTTATTTATTACTCTATACAGTATGACATCATCTGCAAAAAGCCTTATCTCAGATTCCAGTTGTTTACTCATATTATTTAAGGTCCAATAATATTGCCTTGAGGAATTTCCCTCTTAATGGTTGCAGGATCATTATCAGCATTGAGACACCAACTGCATTTTACAGTAATATGTAGGAATTATTTTTTCAATAAATGTCAACTCATTATTTTTATGTACATTCATTTATTAAAATATTAATACAATGGTACATGAGAAAACATGTCAAAATGATACACTCCTCGTCTTGCAGCCATTAAGAACTCATTGGTACTGTTTTACATTAAAGCTAAGCAGGGTATTTCGGAAGGCAAAGAAAGGTACAATGCTATTAAATAATTATGTAGAAGACGCATTGAAAAATGAAAAATAATTGCCAATGACAAATTCATTAGTTCCAAAAATAAATGCATGGCAGCTTGTGCTGAAATAATGAAACTGCTAGGAAGGTAACAAAGGAGCCTGTAGCCATTGTGCCAAATATACTGAATGATTCATTTTAAAATACTGTAAAAAACATGTCTAAACTGGAAAATAATCTTGACTCACTCAAGGAGAATGAAGATACATTTACAGATATGTTGAGTAAACTATAAACTACCATGAATAAGTGAAATAAAATATACATGGCATGAAGTTGCACCTAGGGAAAATTTTCAAAATAATTGAAGAACTCAGGAATTCCAGGACAGACGAGTACAATAGGCTCTCCTCAAAACCAAATGAAAATGTTTGCATATTGTAGATGCAAACATGATACATAGTCACCTATTTTCACTTTTCACTGCTGTGAAATGACAAATAGCAGTTTACACAGATGTCCACACTATACTTGACACATTCTGTGCGGACGCGGGATTCGCATCCAGCGGCTGCACATCGCCACTGTTGGTTTGTTGGAGCGGTATAGTCAGTGGTTTAGTTGGACTGGAACGGGCCGGAACGCCGTTCCGGAAAACATTTTCCCGCGTTACAATGACGTAACATTTTTACATTCAGTAAGAAAATCTTATAATCCATACATCGCGCTGAAACGTCATGGGTGTACTCTAGCGGACTAATATTGAACCTTACGGTTTTATGTTCATAATTATCAGTGATTCAGAGGTACTATACAAAAATAATTGGCCCTCCACTTCTACTTTGGATATCTGCTATGGTGATGAGAGTGTTGGCAACCTTTGTGACTTTTTCCACAAGTCAGACAAGAGGAGGTACATTAATGCTTTTAGAAAGTATGTCGAGACCAACGAAATTCCAGTGGAGCTGATGCTTTTAATCAAGAATGTACAAACTATTCCCATCTTTTCAGCAGAAGCTGAAAGAGCTTTCAGTACCATGAATGAGATCCACAACGAAAAGAGAAATAGGCTGCTGGTTCCAAGATCAAGCGGACTTATTTTCATAAGCAGCGTTTGACCTCCTGTGCATATATTTAACACACAACTATATGTCAAGTCATGGCTACGAAAGGGGAGACGTTCATCTGATGAAACGACTTGTCGGAAACATGAGGCCGCTGATTTTGACACCCAATACGAATCCATTTGGAAATTGCTGAGTTAATGAGGTGAGTTCCTGTAAATATTTTTTTCCAACTAAATCACGGGATATAGTGATGTAGGCCATCGAACCTCAAGGTGTCAGATACTCTAAAATGACCAACTACTTACTTTCATTGCCCGATTTTCTCAACAGCATCCACGAATTATTCTCCATGAAGTCTAAAAACCATGTTAATATTGGCCACCACCACTGTTTACCACTGATACCAATCCTATAGAGGACTACATTTCCGTCCATACGATTAGTGCCACCCATACAGCTGTTGTAGTTTCCGAATAATTTTGGACATGGGGCTTGACCGTACCGAATAACTTTTGCCATAGGTTGCACACCACTGCAGGATGATATCACAATTACTACAGCATTGTCATTATCCCTTCTTCTTTACTTGTAGCATATTCGAACGAGCTTCATTTCTCCTTCTTCACTTCAGTAGGAAAAGTCAGTGAGCAGTCTTTCGGGACTCGATTTTCTCGAATAGTCCCAGTAAATCCATGTCCTCGAGAGTGAAGGTGATTCACTAATTTGAAACCTGTGAACAAATTATCACAATAAATTCTATAGGTCAAATATTGAACGGCATCAGGTAGCTGGTCCATCATAGATGCTAAGGGAGCTGCAGCTTTACTGAATTCGGTTTTATACTGTGTATTGGCAAAGGCATTTTTCCCTTGATAAACTTGAAAAGACACTAAATAACACAAATATCTTTGCAATAAAAGAACAAATGGCGTTTGTAGGTTCATTTGCGACATCTCTTTAGGATTTCTGAAAAATAACATTAGAGCACCACACTTTGAAGCCAAATCTGATCGGCTGTCCCCTTATGAATTGCTTACACCTGTGTTTTCTGCATTATGGTTAAATGCACTCGTCGCAGGCCAAGCCCTGTTCCGCCGTAAAATACTGATGGCACTTTTTCTCTACGACATTTATGAAAGGTCTTAATTTCCACAATTTGTCATCTGTAACCATAGTGTTATTATTGGCACAATGAATGAATCTCATTATTTGAAGAAAGCGATCTCGGCGCATGGCACTGCTGATCATCTCATGGTTAACGTCGGCTTCATTCTCCCAGTATCGTCTTTTCCCAGGCACTCGCACATAGCCGCTTAGAAGTGAAATGGCAACGAATATTTCCATTTCTTTCAGGGTTACTTTGGGATCTACATTTCTAGAAAGGGCATACTTGCTCCTCAGAGCAGAAGAAATTCATAATTTCATCAAAAAACGACTCAAATATTTTGGTCGCCATCATACTTCGAAAAATGGTAAAATTCGCACTAGGGAAGTGGACTGTTGTGGGAACTAGGTCATCAGCCATCCAGGTGGCTGGTGGACGAGGTGCTGATTTTGCTCTCTTTGTGGGCCGTGGATCATGATCAGACATGCATTATTTACTGTTGTAGAGAATTTGCTGCTTCAGTACTACTTCAGCTTGTGCTCGGAGTTGGTGTCCCGTAAGGTTATCTGCGAGCCCCCTTCGTCTTTCCCATCTGAATCTTCATCGGATAATACATTGGATTCCGGTAGTTCAATATACAGACATGCCAACTTTCAAAAGTGAAAAAAACAGGGGAAATTTCGCAGAGAATCGCGACGTATTACGACACATCACTGATGGCAGAACATGTACAAATTCATTTTAATTCAATACATTAACAATTCTATTTGCTCATATATATATATTTTCTATCATTTACATGTGAATACTAAATACTGGACATACCTGAACTGTAGGAACATGTGACTTCTCATCCTTCAACATGGTGATGACATTACGACTAATTGTTGTTCAACACACCAGTAGCTGACTTAGCCTTCTTCAGAAACTCGGAACTAAATTTTTGCTCAAAGCACTTGCCTTGCTGAACTGATTTCAAGGTTAAAAGTTTCTCCAAAGTTTGTTCAGACAGCAAGGATCTGAACTGTGTTTTTGTCTTTGTGACTCTGCTAAAAATCCTTTCACATTCTGCATTACTATGTGGAATTGATAAAATAGCAAGCGTCACCTTAGAGAGTCTGTCATATTTAAGTACACCATCAGCTGATTTCATCTGACCTACCAATGCCCATTGAACATCAATTCTTCCTTTTGCCAGGTCTGTTTCTTCGAGCTGAAAGTTGCAGAACTGGGAGTGCAGAATATCAGTTTCTTTATCCAAATGTTCCGTTTCACTAGTCAAAATGTTCGGACACTTGTTTATGAAAAATCTAAGGCTAGAAAATGATGCCTTACATATTATAGCAGAAATATTTGCAACATTTGCATTAATTAAAACTTCATATTTGAATGGAAATTAGTGTACCATGTAGTCACACGATGAAGAGAAACACTTTCTAACAGACTTAAAGAATATGCACTTTTCCTCAGACTTCAAGGTGTTCACTAAAACAAACGCAGAGTTCCCTATCATCAGATTACAATCATCCTTTCAATTTGCTGGAGTATGATAATCTATATCAAGGAGAGAGGAAGATCTTTTAATAACGTCTGGTTTCACAAAACTTGCTATCACATTCTTCAATAGTTCCTCCAAAACTGACCCAATAAGTGGATGTACGGCATACTTGACTGAAGAGCTACGTTTGGATTCTCAAAGATATCCATAAAACTTGAGAGAATAAGGCAAAAAGATTTATGTAAATTTGATGAAAGGAACATGAAAAGTCGTTCTTCACGTGACAATACATGGCTCTTAGGGCGCGTGCACATCGAGCGCGCTTCGCATAGTGTGTCGCGTGTTGCTCAACGCTAAGCGTCACGCTAAGCATTACCAGTGCTTTGTTCGTAATCCAGGTGTTCACGCCGTCTGCGCTCTGCTGCGCTGAACGCCTATCTTACAGCTAAGCGAAGCGCCAGACAACGCGGAATGTTGGTTAATTGCTTAGCCTGGTTCTGAATCTATGGAAGAAGAAATTATTCATGCAGTGTTTCAAAGAGAAGAAATATGCAACCCAAGACACAAAAACTATAAAAATGTAACTGTTTTGCAAAATAAGTGGACTTACGTATCTACAACAGTTGCATCGCATTCCTACAGTAAACATATACAAGAATATTACTTCTACTGTCACACTTTACTGGGCTTAACATTGTGACAGGATGAAATTGGGTGTGGATTTAAGTGTCGGAAGTGTCCGAGGAGAAGTTCGGCTTGCCAGGTGCAGATCTTTTGAATTGACTCCCGTAGATGACCTGCATCATGATGAGGATGAAATGATTATAAATACACACATACATCCAGCCCCCGTGCCAATGCAATTTACTAATTATGATTACAATTCCCGACTCTGCCGAGAATCGAACCCGGGACTCTGTGACCAAAGGCCAGTACGGTAACCATTTAGCCATGTAGCCGGACACTTTGTGATAAAGTGCATAGAATCTCCCACACTCTGCCATATCGGTTTATAATTTTGCCAATGGAGGGTGGTAACTTGAAGGCTAGTAGTGTGCTTGAAAGTAAATATTTATGTTTATTAATTATATTTGTCACACATTTACTCCACTTTTGTTACGATGATTCATTGTGTATGCTAAAGTAACAATATTGCAAAATACTATTTATTATATAAAGAGCGTGATTTAGCCGGAAATTTAATTTCCACGTGTTTGCTGCACGGTGCTCTTAGACAATTAGGAAAATTGAATTTCTCCCAATACTTCTCTGCTACTTGACGCCACATTTGCAGGGTTTGGAAGGTGAAAGGTATTTTTTTGTCATTCTTAAGTAATCATAAAATGTATCGCGATAAAGTCTTACATCTCTGTGCAAACGATGGAATTCTCTGAAAGTACCGTAATTCGGGGCCCTGGGAAGTGACCTGGGAGAGTCTCTGCGATCACCTTGAGACTCTGGCTAAATGGGGGTATGATGTGATTATAAGAACTCATAAGTTCTCTAAGCCTCTCACACCTCAATTCTTCCATTTCTACCTACACGCGGTGCCCCTGTTAAGCCGAGCAACCCAGTGGAAGGTTGGGTATCCAATCCCAGCGGGAAACTGGGTCGGTGAGCAGACAAGGAATGGTGCGTCAGTGGAAGGCAACGGGAAACCACCACTGTTATTTTCCCAAGACAACCTCATGGCTTTACTCAATCTCAAATTAGATTCCGGAGTAAGTCCCTCAGTCGGATCTCCGGGGGGGGGGGCAAGGTTGAGAGGAGCTTCGGCATATGAAGATTTAACTAAACCATCCTTACGAGTCGTCAGAAGAATAGCAACCTGGAATGTACGAGGTCTCTTGCAGACGGGAAAACTTCACAACATTGAAAGAGAAATGAAACTACATGATCTGGACATACTTGGTCTTAGTGAGACACATTGGAGGGGCTGTGGTCATTTTATGACTCAAACAAATAATACAGTATATTTTTTGGAAGTGAGGATATGAGTCGTAATGGTGTCGCTGCAATAATTCCAAAGTATCTTAATAATGCTGTTATGGGTTATGAGCCCATCTGTGATAGAATCGTCAGTATTAAGATGAAAGCTTCTCCTTGTAATATCAACATCATTCAGGTTTACGCCCCCACTTCAGTTTCACTAGAAGAAGAAATAGAAGAATTTTATGACCATCTGGAATATACCATCAGTAGGATACCTAAAAAGGAAATATTAGTCATCCAAGGGGATTTTAACGCGAAGATAGGTAAGACTATAGACGATAGACATATGAGACCTATGTCTGGACTGTTCGGTCTGGGGGTAAGAAATGAACGCGGAGAGCGTTTATTAGAATTTTGTGTGAATAACAACTTATCTATTTGTAACACCCTATTCCAACATCATCCAAGGCGTCGCTACACGTGGATTTCTCCTGGGGATAAGGTTAGGAATCAATTTGATTTCATTTTGGTGAGGCAACGTTGGCAGACTTCAATCCTGGATTGTAAGACCTACCCTGGAGCAGACTGTGGTAGTGATCATATACTGCTGTCTATGAAAATGCGGATAAAATTGAAATAATTGAAGAAGGTGAGAGTAAAACAGGTAAGGATTACTGACAAACAAATTCTCCTTGAGTTTGGTGAAAAAATAAGAACAAAATTCCAGCAAGTAGAGGAGGAAAGAGCTTCTTCTCAAACATGGGACAAGATGAAGGAAATCATAAATTCATCCCTTCCTGAACAAGTTTCTAAGACCCCTCAAGCAAAACATCCCTGGATTTCAACATGTACATTACTGTTGATTGAAGAAAGAAGCACATTGAAGAAACGTGGTATACAAACTGCAAAAGATGAGGAAACATATAAAGAACTTTGCCGAAAAATACAGCGTAATTGTAGAATTGACAAAACACAGTATTTTACCAATATCTGTTATGAAATAGACCACCATCACAAGTTAAATGAAACACGTGACCTTTACAAGAAGATAAATAGCATCACCCGAGAGCTCAAACCACGTACATAGGTGATTGAAGACACACAGGGAAATGTAATTGGTGACAAGAAAGAAGCATTATCCAGGTGGAAACAACACTGCGAAACCTTATACTGCAAAGTTAATAACATAAGAGAAGAGAACAACTGCATGGAATGTGACATAGAGCCTGCTATCCTATTTAGTGAAATTGAGAACGCCATCAAACCTTTGAAAAACAACAAAGCCCCAGGCATAGACGGTATTACTGGAGAAATGCTGAAAGTAATGGGAGAAGAAGGCCTCCATGCTTTACATTCAATATGTAATAAAGTGTGGAAAACTGGAGAATGGCCTAAAGACTGGACTATATCTGTTCTCATCCCCCTTCACAAAAAGGGTCAGTTAGGGACTGTTCTAATTACCGCACCATAGCATTAATATCACATGCTAGCAAAGTTCTGCTGTACATAATAAATCAACGACTAAAAACTTTCTTGCAATCTCAGATTTCTGCTGAACGAGCAGGTTTTGTGGCAGGTAAAGGTACACGGGAGTCAATAACAAACATGAGGCAGATAACTGAGAAATGTCGCGAGTTCTGTGTCCCTGCGTATATTTGTTTCCTTGATTATAAAAAGGCCTTCGACTGTGTCAAATGGGACAAGTTGTGGGAAGTGCTCAATGAATGTGGAGTCCCAAAACACTTAACGTCATTATTGAAAGGTCTTTATAATAGTCATAAATCAAACATAAGGGTGGATGGTGAATGCTCAGAATTTTTCAAAGTGACAAATGGAGTCAGACAAGGTTGCATAGTGTCACCCCAACTCTACAATATCTACGCAGAGTATGTAATGAGAAGAGCACTGGATGGCTGGGACAGTGGAATTTCAATCGGTGGTAGGAAAATTAACAATTTACGCTTTGCTGATGATACTACACTCATTGCAGGAAGTGGACAAGAACTTGATGATCTGCTCTCTAGGGTGACAATCATTAGTTCGGATTTTGGTCTAGAAATTAACGTGAAAAATACCAAACTAATGGTTATCAACCGACAAAGTCAAATCCCAATCCAAATAATAGGATGTCTGAAAGATCTGGAGTTGGTGAATGATTGTGTATATCTGGGCTCCATAATCAGTAACACGGGAAATTGTGATAAAGAAATAAAACGACGGATTGTCCTAGGTCGTGCCGCAGTGGTTAAACTCACAAAGATCTGGCAGAACCGGGCATAATCCAAAATAGTGAAAAATAAGGTTGGTGGAATCACTGGTGTTCTCTGTTTTCCTATATGGCTGTGAGACCTGGACCGTGAAGGCTAGTGACAAGAACCGAATAGATGCCTTTGAGAAGTGGTGTTGGCGGAGAATGCTACGTATACCATGGACAGAAAGAAGAACAAATGCCTCCATTATAGAAGAACTGAGCATCACAAAACGTTTATCTTCCCGCGTTAGTGAAAGTTACCTCCAGTTCCTGGGACACATTTTGAGGAGAGAAGGAGACAATTTAGAAAAGACCATTCTACAAGGCAAAATTGAAGGCACCAGGCCAAGAGGCAGAACAACAAGTAGATGGTTAAACCAAGCAAAGAAGATCACCGGTCACCTCTTCACAATATCTTAAGAAGAGCTGAAGACCGCTCAGCATGGAAAAATTTCGTTAAGGATGCAGTACTAACGAAGTGAAGAAATGAGGTCACGACGCTCAGCAATGAGTAAACCGACTGATTATGATGACCGTAATTCGTTCTTCATTAAATTCATGAACCCACTTTCGATTCTTTTTCCTAATTTTCAATTTTAGGTAACTGTTATCCATCAGTAAACTGTTTCTAATGTTCTTGGATAACGGCATTAGTTTGTGACCACCCTAAAACGCCTTGCGCCAAACTACGCTGAGAGCACGGCGTAGAGTTTTCGGTGTGAAGGAGGGATACTGACTGGAGGGTGATTGGGGATTTAAATGAGACTATGGAGTGGGTATGAGGGAAACTGGGAGTGAAATTTCTAGATCCTAATGGGTGGGTAGGAGAAAGGGATCTGCGCTCGGATGGCCTTCATTTAAACCGCAGTGGTACGTGTAAGTTAGGAAATTTGTTTGGAAGGGTAATAGGGAGGTACATTCAGGGAAACGGGATGGCCTAGGGAGCGGTGATAAGGGAACAGGGAACTGGAAATCAAGTAGGGATGACATAAAATTGTTAGTGTTGAACTGTAGAAGTATTGTAAAGAAAGGAATAGAATTAAGTAATTTAATAGATATATATTTACCAGATATTGTAATAGGAGTTCAATCATGGCTGAGAAATGATATAATGGATGCAGAAATTTTCTCACGGCACTGGAGTGTGTATTGTAGAGATAGGATAGGAAAGGTGGGAGGGGGAGTTTTCATTCTGGTGAAAGAAGAATTTGTAAGCTACGAAAAAGTTAAAGATGAGACACATGAAATTCTAGGTGTAAGGCTCATTTCTAAAGATAATAGGCAACTTGATATATTTGGAGTGTACAGATCGGGAAAGGGTAGCACTGATGTGGATTCGGAATTATTTGATAGGATAGTCAGCTATGTGGGAAACGACATGGAAAGAAATGTGATGGTAGCGGGAGATCTGAATTTGCCAGATGTAAATTGGGAAGGAAATGCGAACGACAGGAAGCATGACCAACAAATGGCAAATAAGTTAATATGGGAAGGACAGCTGATTCAGAAAGTGATGGAACCAACCAGAGGGAAGAATATTTTGGATGTGGTGCTGATAAAACCAGATGAGCTCTATAGGGAAACTGAAGTAATAGATGGTATTAGTGATCATGAAGCTGTTTTTGTGGTAGTTAAAAATAAATGTGATAGAAAGGAAGGTCTTAAAAGTAGGACTGTTAGGCAGTACCATATGGCTGATAAAGCAGGTATGAGGCAGTTTCTAAAAAGTAACTATGATCGGTGGAAAACGGTAAATAAAAATGTAAACAGACTCTGGGATGGGTTTAAAGAAATTGTTGAGGAATGCGAAAACAGGTTTGTACCTTTAAGGGTGGTAAGGAATGGTAAAGACCCACCTTATTATAATAGAGAAATAAAGAGACTAAGAAGGAGGTGCAGACTGGAAAGAAATAGAGTTAGAAATAGCTGTGGAAGTAAGGAGAAATTGAAGGAACTTACTAGAAAATTGAATCTAGCAAAGAAGGCAGCTAAGGATAACATGATGGCAAGCTTAATTGGCAGTCATACAAATTTTAGTGAAAAATGGAAGGGTATGTATAGGTATTTTAAGGCAGAAACAGGTTCCAAGAAGGACATTCCAGGAATAATTAATGAACAAGGGGAGTGTGTATGTGAGGATCTTCAAAAGGCAGAAGTATTCAGTCAGCAGTATGTAAAGATTGTTGGTTACAAGGATAATGTCGAGATAGAGGAAGAGACTAAGGCCAAAGAAGTAATAAAATTTACGTATGATAACAATGACATTTACAATAAGATACAAAAGTTGAAAACTAGAAAAGCGGCTGGAATTGATCAGATTTCTGGGGATATACTAAAGACAATGGGTTGGGATATAGTACCATATCTGAAGTACTTATTTGATTATTGTTTGGCCGAAGGAGCTATACCAGATGAATGGAGAGTTGCTATAGTAGCCCCTGTGCATAAAGGAAAGGGTGATAGACATAAAGCTGAAAATTACAGGCCAGTAAGTTTGACATGCATTGTATGTAAGCTTTGGGAAGGCATTCTTTCTGATTATATTAGACATGTTTGTGAAATTAATAACTGGTTCGATAGAAGGCAATTCGGTTTTAGGAAAGGTTATTCCACCGAAGCTCAACTTGTAGGATTCCAGCAAGATATAGCAGATATCTTGGATTCTGGAGGTCAAATGGACTGTATCGCGATTGACATGTCTAAAGCATTTGATAGGGTAGATCATGGGAGACTACTGGCAAAAATGAGTGCAATTGGACTAGACAAAAGAGTGACTGAATGGGTTGCTATATTTCTAGAAAATAGATCTCAGAGAGTTAGAGTAGGTGAAGCTTTGTCTGACCCTGTAATAGTTGAGAGGGGAGTTCCTCAGGGCAGTGTTATCGGACCTTTATGTTTTCTTATATATATAAATGATATGAGTAAAGGAGTGGAATCGGAGGTAAGGCTTTTTGCGGATGATGTTATTCTGTATAGAGTGATAAATAAGTTACAAGATTGTGAGCAACTGCAACGTGACCTCGAAAATATTGTGAGATGGACAGCAGGCAATGGTATGTTGATAAACGGGGCTAAAAGTCAGGTTGTGAGTTTCACAAATAGGAAAAGTCCTCTCAGTTTTAATTACTGCGTTGATGGGGTGAAAGTTCCTTTTGGGGATCATTGTAAGTATCTGGGTGTTAATATAAGGAAAGATCTTCACTGGGGTAATCACATAAATGGGATTGTAAATAAAGGGTACCGATCTCTGCACATGGTTATGAGGGTGTTTAGGGGTTGTAGTAAGGATGTAAAGGAGAGTGCATATAAGTCTCTGGTAAGACCCCAACTAGAGTATGGTTCCAGTGTATGGGACCATCACCAGGATTACCTGATTCAAGAACTGGAAAAAATCCAAAGAAAAGCAGCTCGATTTGTTCTGGGTGATTTCCGACAAAAGAGTAGCGTTACAAAAATGTTGCAATGTTTGGGTTGGGAAGAATTGAGAGAAAGAAGAAGAGCTGCTCGACTAAGTGGTATGTTCCGAGCTGTCAGCGGGGAGATGGCGTGGAATGACATTAGTAGACGAATAGGTTTGAATGGCGTCTATAAAAGTAGGAAAGATCACAATATGAAGATAAAGTTGGAATTCAAGAGGACAAACTGGGGCAAATATTCATTTATAGGAAGGGGAGTTAGGGATTGGAATAACTTACCAAGGGAGATGTTCAATAAATTTCCAATTTCTTTGAAATCATTTAGGAAAAGGCTAGGAAAGCAACAGATAGGGAATCTGCCACCTGGGCGACTGCCCTAAATGCAGATCAGTATTGAATGATTGATAGAACGCCTTGCGCTATGCATAGCATTTCACGCTACACGCGACACACTATGGGAAGCGCGCTCGGTGTGCACGCGGCCTTAGTGTCATAAGTAGTTTCATTTTTTTAGTGAAACTGATGACTGTCTTTTCCTTTTAACTGAGGAGTGAGGTGAAATGGTATGACAATCCTTAACGTTTTCAGACAATCAAGACACATCTGCACTTAAACTGTGCTTAGGAATTTCGTAAGTCTTCAAAGTTCCCATCTGAGAATCCTTATTCACAATTTCGCTTCTGAATAATGTAACCCAAGGGTCCCACTGAAGCAAAATCCTATCTAAACACCTTCTTAGTGATAACCATCGAGTAGGCAAATATTTCAGAATTTTCCTGATCTCTGTGTTGTGTAAAGTCTGAAATTCTCTGAACTTTTCTTTCCTCTTTGCACACCTTTCCAGATAATAAAATATATCAATTATACTTTCATCTACATTTACGGGCAAGCATGCCGCACCCTTCTCGGCAGCAAGATTAATTAGGTGACAAGAGCAGCCTACGATGATTATGTTACTATTTTCCCGCTTCAAACATCCTGCCACACCATTCTTTAATCCTACCATTACTGGAGCATTATCAGGACCAAGAGCTAGGCAGTTTTTTAATGGAATGCAGAATTCCCGAAAAGTTGAGAGCAAAAGATTGGCAATGTCAGCTCCAGTAGCATCCCCTTCTAAATTAGGCACAGAGAGTAGACAACTCTGAATTTCATTGAGTTCAGGCTTAGAAAATGTTACAACAATGGGATAGGAAATCCGCGGGAGTTTAAAATAATACGAAAATTACGGATATTGCTCTGAAAATCGGGAGGTCTTCACCCATAACCCAGGGCAAGGGCCCTCAATATTTAGGAACCCTGGAGAAAGGGTGTCGCAGTATTTTAAAACCCCCAGAAATTGTGCTACCTGTTGGTCCGCGGGTTGTATTGGGCATTTCAACCAGCCCCACGTACTGTAGGGACCCGCTATCTGCTACCTGGGGACGCGCTCTTTAGGGGTCAGGTTACCCTGGTTACTTATTGGAAGTTAACCCCATCCACAAAGGCTGAGGTTATTTGCAGATCTATTACCTATACTGTGTCCGGCTCCATGGCTAAATGGTTAGCGTGCTGGCCTTTGGTCACAGGGGTCCAGGGTTCGATTCCCGGCAGGGTCGGGAATTTTAACCATCATTGGTTAATTTCGCTGGCATGGGGCTGGGTGTATGTGTCGTCTTCATCATTTCATCCTCTTCACGACGCGCAGGTCACCTACGGTTGTCAAATCGAAAGACTTGCACCTGGCGAGCCGAACATGTCCTCGAACACTCCCGGCACTAAAAGCCATACGCCATTTCATTTACCTATACTGTATTATGTTCACATAAATGTGATTGTAAATAAAGGGTACAGATCTCTGCATATGGTGCATATGGTTATGAGGGTGTTTAGGGGTTGTAGGAAGGATGTAAAGGAAAGATCATACAAGTCTCTGGTAAGACCCCAACCAGAGTATGGTTCCAGTATATGGGACCCTCACCAGGATTACTTAATTCAAGATCTGGAAAAAATCTAAAGAAAAGCAGCTCGATTATTTTTGGGTGATTCTGACAAAAGAGTAGCGTTGCAAAAATGTTGCAAAGTTTGGGCTGAGAAGACTTAGGAGAAAGAAAACGAGCTGCTCGATTAAGTGGTATGTACAATTTACGTACTTCATCATATAGATCCGTATTGATACAGATTCTCAAATAATTCTTCCATTTTTTTTCAATTTCTGTACAATGAGTTTTGTAATCTACCATGTGATTTTACGGATGAAGAAGTCTGGAATAGAGACAAAACATGTGCCAAAATATGTTTAATATGTTTTTATATTAAATAGTTTTCAGTTGTAAAGTGATGTGTATTGATTGGGTGGACCATAAACCTAACATTGTTTCTTAACACTAGAACCACCGGAGCGGTCAAAATGACCGCTACACATTTTCAGAGCCTTTTTTGACCACATTTTCTGTCGTATTGCAAAGATCTTCAGTGACTTTTCCTGATTACTGGTATTAAATTTAATTTATTTTGCATTATTGGATAGGACGTAGGTAATGATTATACCTGAAACCGCCGGGGCTATCATAATAAAATGTGTTAGAACATGTGTTTATTCCTCTGGTTGAGACACAATTCGTTCATAATTGTTCTCCCTGCAATAAGTAAGCATAACAATGAAACTCTGATAGTCTATGTACAGCCATTGTTCATTCTCTTCTTTATTCATTTATTGAAAGGCGGCTACGAGAGCTAATGGGTCACTCTCCTCTGAGAGTAACGAACATTCTTCCGCTGTCACACTCCTCTTAAAGGCCTCCCTCACCCCTCGTCTCTCCGTGAACCAATCGTTCACGTATCTCTCTCGGCAGTCTGGCTCCGCGGCTTTGTCAGCTTGTCAAAGAACATAGCTCGTCGACCACCGTTCCTTACAGATGAAGAATTTCTCACTCTCTGCATGACTTTCCAGATGATAATGTCTGAAGATGAATGTGACCCATATGTAGAGGACCTACGAGAAGAAGTTGCGGACGAAGATTACTACCAACCAAGTCGCCATTCTGAAAGCAGTGATTCAGATGATGCTGAAAACCCAGTTTTTCAACCAGGTAAGTTATAATAATTATATATGTTACCTTGGTGTTAACATTTCAACTTTGGTATTAAAATTCAACATTTAAACTGCAATTATACCTGGTGTAGGCCAAGAACTGAAAGTTTTCAATTGTTCTATTACAGTTGCAGAAAATGTAATACGAAAAGGTGGTAATAAGATGGGACACATCAACACAAGCATCCCAAGACCAAGTAGTATGTTACTAGGTATAGATGGCATCACGGAGTTGACTGTAGGAGAGTTTGGGAAGGCTACACCTGGTAGGATAGCTTTCCACAACATCTTGAAAGAAAATCCTGGACTTACTCCATATTCAAAGCGGTATGTTTCTGACGACAGTGTAGTGAGTGCATGGCGTCTTTTTACTGATGCATCTATATTGGAACACATCAAACACTGTACGGAAATGGAAGCAAAACGTGTTCTAGGAGATGAATTATGGAGTGTAAGATTAGAAAAACTGGAGGAATTCATTGCTTTAGTCTGTGCTCGTGGTATTTTGGAGCCAGTAGCAATGAACTTGATGAACTCTGGTCTAAAATGTGGGGTACACCATTCTTCAGTGAAACAATGAGGAGGAACTGTTTTCGAGAAATCCAAAGATTTTTGCTTTTCAACGTCAGAACTACAAGATCAGAACGTTTGAAGAGTGATAAATTTGCATTAGTATCAAAAGTATGGAACAAATTCATTAAAAATTGTCAATTGACTTATATTCCAGGTGCTGATGAGCAGCTTTTTCCAAGCAAAACAAGGAGTCCATTCTTACTGTACATGCCCAACAAACAAGATAAATTTGGAATTAAGTTTTGGCTTCTTGTGGACGTTGACTCAAAGTTTCTGTGCAATGGGTTTCTTTACCTAGGAAAAGACGACCTCAGACCACGCGATGAAACTCTTCCCGAAAGTGTAGTAATGAAGTTGATGGAGCCGTATCAAAAGAAGAGGTGAAACGTGACTACAGACTTTTTTTACAACAGTGAAACTTGCTAAGACGTTTAAAAGTAATGGTATGAGCATTGTTGGAACCATTAGAGGATGAAGGAGAGAAATTCCTAAAGCGGTGAAGGCTACGGAAGCTAGTCTTTATGACTGAACTCTCCTGAAACATTCCAATGACACACTTACAGTTTATCAAGGTAAACGAAACAAGAACGTCCTTCTATACGGTACTTAGCACTCAGAAGTTGAACTTCAAGCTAAACCCAAAAGGATTCCCAAAACAGTAAACTTCTACAACAATACAAAATATGGTGTAGACGTGGTGGATCAAATGGGAAAGAAATATACTGTTCGATCTGCTACACGAAGATGGCCTGTTCATGTATTTCATAATATTCTTGATTTGGCACCATTTTCAAAAAGAGTGACAGGGAAGATCAGTGGCTAAAATTACACCCTGAAGCTAGCAGAGGAGCTTCATATGGGGTACATGTGATCGAAACCTAAGTCTGTGGATTCAGAACCCAAATTTAGGGAGCCTGTGTAAGGAAATGTACAGAAGAGGCAATGCCAAATGAAGAAATGCAGGAATAAGACAAGCTTTACCTGCAGAAAGTGCAAACAGCGAGAGTGTGGTTCTTGCTCAAAGGACATAACTAAGGTCGTGGTATGTAGTTCCTGCTTCTAAAGATCCATAATTTCATCAGCGTGTGCAAATACACTGAATGAAAAGAAAGAGTGTGTTCACAAATATGTTATGGTACTGTGACCGTTCATAACGTCACCTATAGTATGTCATGGTACCCAGGAGATGAAATATGCCGTTTTCCGCGTCATTCTGCGATAAAAACTGCCCAAGTTGGAATTTTTCTACCTGCTCCGGGACATGATTTGCAGTATCCAGAGTCGCGCGACCCACCTCTAGTTGCTGGTAATTAGCAGCAAGGCGGTGCAAGAACGCTTGTACTCGAAGTTTTCTCACTCCAACCGCGAGCGAGATGAAAGGATACGAGTTATCATGTGACAGAGAATCTGGGTCACCGGCTGAGCTCATAGAGGATATCCAACGTGAGAACAAACATTATATCCTATTTCCCTCATTCATTCACCACTGCCAACTCATCGAGTTCAATTGTTTTTTCCCTGTTAATTTTTATAAATCGCAAGATATTCAACGGATAATCACGTGTAAACATTCATCCGAATCAGGGAATTTTACGCGTCATTATGAGACCGAGAAGTGCTCTACATAATTGAAAGAACGGTAACTACGCCGTAACAAGGGCTCGTTTTAATGGTTACCAGATGTTGAGTCCCAACCGCAGCAACTAACTCGAGGATTCCCCTAGTGCTCGTCATCATTCGCCGGCAGAGACAAAAGGACGCTTTTAAGATTGCTTGAGAATCTACGAAGCTATTTCTATAACATTCATTCAGTGAAAATGGGAATACAAGAGCTACAATTTGATATCCTGTTCGTCACTCTACATTGCGTATTACCGGAGCACCTTTTGAGAAGGGGTTGCGTTTTTCCCCCACTGCTAGTACCAGGTCATCTCGCCTATATAGAAAGAAGCTGATAGGCAGACACTACCAGTTCATTTTCAGTGGAACGCCAGTTCGGTAGTAGTTCGTCGTGATTTGTGTGTGAGTCGTTTATGAAGAGATCATCCTGTAATTTGAGCAGTGTAATGCAGTGATTTATTAAAGCTTGTGAATATATCCGAGTAAGATGTTTGCACGTACAGTGTGCCACTAATTAATATAGTAGGAACGGTACGAAACCGTAATGATCACTGTCCGTGTGTAGAAGAGGTCGTGCATCGAGCCTCATATAGCCTATGCCTAAACTGAAACGGCTCAATTAACATAAATAGGCACGTATCTAACTAAGTGCGTGGAGTGTGTGTACTCGATATAAAGGAGAAATATAAAGAAAGTGAGTGAACGGCTCATTGTCAGCATAATTAAGAGCATTGTCACGTTATATAAATTCCTAACGCAGTAGAGAGCTTGACTTACGCATGACTAAGTGAAATAGAATATGCCTGAAGTACTGTCGCATGACACGAGAGTTTTAACCCAGTAGGGGCCTAACCAGTGACATTTTTAGGTGAACCAGTGGGTATTCAGGGCCTAGAATAGCTGTCTGCTGTCTATAAAAAGTATAGGTAGGTGAGAAGGGAACAGTGTCGGGCTTCAGAGACATTACCGGCATTGGGTTGGAATGGTTGTGCTATTGAGCAGGTCCAACCATGTATTTAAATTGTGATGTGTAACAAACTAACGCATTCACATGAGATAATTTCCCCTCATTTACATAAGGAGTCTACAAGAGCGTCGGAGTGAACGGGACATCCAGCTGTATGCAAGAATTTGCCTGTGTACCAGAGAGAACGAGACATCTAGCTGTTTGCCGGAATTTCACCTGGTAGCAGAGAACGTCTGGAACGTCGCCATCATGTTCATGACTTGCCAGTTGGTCACCAGAGAACTTCATATCGCTGAAGACGTTATGGATTACGAGTAAACTCATGGGTGTGCCCTCCTGTAAAGCTGTGTTCGTGGTATCCGGAAAGGTTGAGTACATTTCCAAAATACTAAGTAGCTTTGAAAGTCGTTTCCTATTGGAAATATAAAGTAAATTAGCATGCAGATATAATATAGATCGCCAATATGCTAAATTCAGAGGGATAATAATAATTTCATTTTTGTTTTGTTTTTATGAAATACAGTCGTCATGGTTTGGGAATAACCATATTTTTCTTCCACTTATATAGGGTAATGCATGACGTAATTATAAGGACCTTAGATTAATTAAGTGTGAAGCGCTGTCAAGTAAAGAGGGCTTAAATATTCTGTCAAAACGATTCCAGTTATCATCTTTCCATAGCATATATGAGTCATCAAGATTTTTCAGTAATTCACTTTTTTGTGCACTTCACATGTTAGAGATTCCTCCTAATTAGTAATTATGGCACCTGAAACAACGGATCGAGGCAGTGGGGTATATTTCGTCGAGTTATTTAGCTCGCGAATACGTGAGGTAATTTGGACCCGTGTGGCAGTTCATCAATAAGTAGCATTGTATTCGAGGTATTGAGAGGAAGAACAGGGTGGCTAGGCAGGTTGAAGCCTTAATGAATATTGTGAAGTGAGAATTGAAGTTCACTTGGAATTTGTTGTTAACATGCGCGAGGCGGATATGCTGATTGCGGCCAGATATAGAGCCGATATTTCATGTGTTGCCATTGTGACCAGAAAGAAAGAAGTGAAATTATTGCTGTGAAGCAATTGTATGAGTATACCCAGCATTCCGTCCTTTGGAAGTTTGTCACGGGCTGCTAACAACTGGGAGATTTATGAGCCCTTTAAAAGGGGAAGTAGGTAAAAGTGTTTTCTTCAGTAAAAGGGAACTAGTGCAAGTGGCTGGTTTCTTTTCTCTCGGCACAGCGATTACGTGTGTTAATTTGAATAGTGCCAACGTCGCATAGATTCCAAATGAGCATTAAAAGAAGGATTCCTCCAATTTCTTTCCTTAATTATTTACAGCGTGCAGGGAATTCCAGGTTAGATATACTCTGTCTCAGAAGATCCTGAGCTCATTCCAGGAGACAGTGAAAGTTTATCCTCATTGTTACCAACAGCGGGTGGCTTGTGCCATCTGTGTTTCATCGCGGGCGCGCGCACGCGCGCGCGCGCGCGCGCGTGTGTGTGTGAAGTATATATTTGTTCTTGTCCATTTATTGCAGGAAGTGCTATAATACTCTGTGTATGATGTCTGGTATTCGAGTCGCTCAATGCTTGTCCACAGGTAGCAACGTTGTGTAAATAATGTCCTGATATGTATATTGATGGAAATCCTAATGAAATGAGCGTGTTTATTATATTGCCTATTCGGCAATGATCCACTTAGGGAAGTGTTGTGATGCGACATTCAAAGGATTGGGAGTGTAAATAGTAAACATATGCTTATCTCAGTTCATCCGATGTTAGCAGACATATATCGTAGCTTGATATAATTTGAATATATTAATTCTCGACAAGTAAACAGAATTACAGCAGGGTATAGCCATACTGATTAAATATATGTGTAAAGTGAGAAGTGAAAGTGGTGGTGATTATTGTTTTAAGAGGAAGTACAACTAGGCAACCATCCTCTATATAACACTAATCAGAGTGAAAAAACGGAAGGGTTCCGACACTTCGAAAAATGAAGGTATCGGCCAAAGGAAGACAAGGGCCACGAAGGGCGTGAAAATGAAAGACTCCCTAGCCCTCGCAAACCTAATAGCGTCGGGGTCAGAAAAGAACAAGAGTTGACCAAGAGAGGCCGGATAGGATAGATGAAAGTGAGGAGCCTGGCACAAGTAAGTGGAAGCAATGCCAGGACTCAGCTGAGGGCCCCGTGGTCGCCAACCCACGCTCCAATATTCAGAGCCCCTGAGGCCCCTTTTAGTCGCCTCTTACGACAGGCAGGGGATACCGTGGGTGTTATTCTACCGCCCCCACCCACAGGGCGTTGAGAAGTGAAAGTGTAGAGTGAAATAATTCGAGGGTTAGGTCCTCTGTAAGCCTGAAATAATGTAAATAGTTCAAGAGGGAACGCCTCTTAAGTTGAGATCTTTATTGATTATTTTTTGTCATCTACATAAAATCAGTCAATACTGATCTGCATTTAGGGCAGTCGCCCAGGTGGCAGATTCCCTATCTGTTGCTTTCCTAGCTTTTTCCTAAATGATTTCAAAGAAATTGGAAATTTATTGAACATCTCCCTTGGTAAGTTATTCCAATCCCTAACTCCCCTTCCTATAAATGAATATTTGCCCCAGTTTGTTCTCTTGAATTCCAACTTTATCTTCATATTGTGATCTTTCCTACTTTTATAAACGCCATTCAAACTTATTCGTCTACTAATATCATTCCACGCCATCTCTCCGCTGACAGCTCGGAACATACCACTAAGTCGAGCAGCTCTTCTTCTTTCTCTCAATTCTTCCCAACCCAAATATTCCAACATTTTTGTAACGCTACTCTTTGGTCGGAAATCACTCAGAACAAATCGAGCTGCTTTTCTTTGGATTTTTCCAGTTCTTGAATCAGGTAATCCTGGTGAGGGTCCCATACACTGGAACCATACTCTAGTTGGGGTCTTACCAGAGACTTATATGCACTCTCCTTTACATCCTTACTACAACCCCTAAACACCCTCATAACCATGTGCAGAGATCGGTACCCTTTATTTACAATCCCATTTATGTGATTACCCCAGTGAAGATCTTTCCTCATATTAACACCTAGATACTTACAATGATCCCCAAAAGGAACTTTCACCCCATCAACGCAGTAATTAAAACTGAGAGGACTTTTCCTATTTGTGAAACTCCCAACCTGACTTTTAGCCCCGTTTATCAACATACCATTGCCTGCTGTCCATCTCACAACATTTTAGAGGTCACGTTGCAGTTGCTCACAATCTTGTAACTTATTTATCACTCTATACAGAATAACATCATCCGCAAAAAGCCTTACCTCCGATTCCACTCCTTTACTCATATCATTTATATATATATATATATATATATATATATATATATATATATATATATATATAAGAAAACATAGAGGTCCGATAACACTGCCCTGAGGAACTCCCCTCTCAACTATTACAGGGTCAGACAAAGATTCACCTACTCTAACTCTCTGAGATCTATTTTCTAGAAATATAGCAACCCATTCAGTCACTCTTTTGTCTAGTCCAATTGCACTCATTTTTGCCAGTAGTCTTCCATGGTCCACCCTATCAAATGCTTTAGACAGGTCAATCGCTATACAGTCCATTTGACCTCCAGAATCCAAGATATCTGCTATATCTTGCTGGAATCCTACAAGTTGAGCTTCGGTGGAATAACCTTTCCTAAAACCGAATTGCCTTCTATCGAACCAGTTATTAATTTCACAAACATGTCTAATATAATCAGAAAGAATGCCTTCCCAAAGTTTACATACAATGCATGTCAAACTTACTGGCCTGTAATTTTCAGCTCTATGTCTATCACCCTTTCCTTTATACACAGGGGCTACAATAGCAACTCTCCATTCATCTGGTATAGCTCCTTCGACCAAACAATAATCAAATAAGTACTTCAGATATGGTACTATATCCCAACCCATTGTCTTTTGTATATCCCCAGAAATCTGATCAATTCCAGCCGCTTTTCTAGTTTTCAACTTTTGTATCTTATTGTAAATGTCATTGTTATCATATGTAAATTTTATTACTTCTTTGGCCTTAGTCTCCTCCTCTATCTCGACATTATCCTTGTAACCAACAATCTTTACATACTGCTGACTGAATTCTTCTGCCTTTTGAAGATCCTCACATACACACTCCCCTTGTTCATTAATGATTCCTGGAATGTCCTTCTTGGAACCTGTTTCTGCCTTAAAATACCTATACATACCCTTCCATTTTTCACTAAAATTTGTATGACTGCCAATTATGCTTGCCATCATGTTATCCTTAGCTGCCTTCTTTGCTGGATTCAATTTTCTAGTAAGTTCCTTCAATTTCTCCTTACTTCCACAGCCATTTTTAACTCTATTTCTTTCCAGTCTGCACCTCCTTCTTAGTCTCTTTATTTCTCTATTATAATAAGGTGGGTCTTTACCATTCCTTACCACCCTTAAAGGTACAAACCTGTTTTCGCATTCCTCAACAATTTCTTTAAACCCATCCCAGACTCTGTTTACATTTTTATTTACCGTTTTCAACCGACCATAGTTACTTTTTAGAAACTGCCTCATGCCTGCTTTATCAGCCATATTGTACTGCCTAACAGTCCTACTTTTAAGACCTTCCTTTCTATCACATTTACTTTTAACTACCACAAAAACAGCTTCATGATCACTAATACCATCTATTACTTCAGTTTCCCTATAGAGCTCATCTGGTTTTATCAGCACGACATCCAGGATATTTTTCCCTCTGGTTGGTTCCATCACTTTCTGAATCAGCTGTCCTTCCCATATTAACTTATTTGCCATTTGTTGGTCATGCTTCCTGTCGTTCGCATTTCCTTCCCAATTTACATCTGGCAAATTCAGATCTCCCGCTACAATCACATTTCTTTCCATGTCGTTTCCCACATAGCTGACTATCCTATCAAATAATTCCGAATCCGCATCAGTGCTACCCTTTCCCGATCTGTACACTCCAAATATATCAAGTTGCCTATTATCTTTAGAAATGAGCCTTACACCTAGAATTTCATGTGTCTCATCTTTAATTTTTCGTAGCTTACAAATTCTTCTTTCACCAGAATGAACACTCCCCCTCCCACCCTTCCTATCCTATCTCTACGATACACACTCCAGTGCCGTGAGAAAATTTCTGCATCCATTATATCATTTCTCAGCCATGATTCAACTCCTATTACAATTTCTGGTAAATATATATCTATTAAATTAATTCTATTCCTTTCTTTACAATACTTCTACAGTTCAACACTAACAATTTTATGTCATCCCTACTTGATTTCCAGCTCCCTGTTCCCTTATCACCGCTCCCTAGGCCATCCCGTTTCCCTGAATGTACCTCCCTATTACCCTTCCAAACAAATTTCCTAACTTATACGTACCACTGCGGTTTAAATGAAGGCCATCCGAGCGCAGATCCCTATCTCGTACCCACCCATTAGTTTGAATAATTGAACGTATAATGAAGTGTAGAGAGAGACTACCGAACATTTGAACGTCAAGATCACCTTAAGTATCATATGTAAAGTGCGTCGTATGGCATATCCATCTTAATAAGATGTGTTTCACTAGTATAGTAAAATTGTTATACAAGATATTGTGTCTCTTCTCATTGGTAATGAATTAGTATTCCTCTCATAATTAATATTCCCCTGCTATAAAATTTTTAGAAGATCAATGCCCCATCGGACGGTCCAGTCAGCCCGATAATGCAATACCGACTCAGCTAGCGAATCATTCTATTAGGGGAAGGTGAGGCTTCGATAACCGGGCTGAGTTCGAAGCTCATCGGAGGTGCTCCATTTTAATGTTATACATATGAGCCACGATAACTTATTTATGTACTGAAGCCTTGACAGGTACAGTACGTGTATATGACAAATAAGTTTCAGGTCATAAATTGCACTAAATAAAATGTTACAGTAATTTTCTTTTCTGATAATTAGAAATAAATATTTTACTGTTTAGACTAAAAGAATTTGACCTAAAACAATGTTTGTTTATTAGATAAGTGTGTTTTATAGAAACGGTTTTGTGTTTGTAATAAATGTGAAAAATATTACATTTGCAGTACATTTAAATAATTTGTTTCGTTTCCGTATCAGATCCCATTATTAATGTTTTATAAACTTAGTAATACATATTTGAAAGGATGTAATGAGTTACTATACGTATTGAGAATAAAAATAATATTTCCAATACAGTGGTCAAAATGACCATCCATTGCAAGATAGTTGTTCAAGCCCTCCAGAAACAATAATCACCACCACCCCGAGGTTGGCAGCGTTGTGCACCACCTGGCAATGTCCTCCCCGAGAAGGCTGTGAGAAGTAAACAAATGACAGTCGTTCTGTGCTTACGTCTGTGTAGTGAAAGTCTTGTCTCGAGGGAGCAAGTACTGATCAAGTATATGCCAATAATGTTACCGTCATTTTGAGTCATCCATACCAACTCAATGACATGACGTTCATATTTCAAAGTTACCAACACTACTCAAGAGCACAGATTAATGTATAAAAATCTACAGTTATACCATTCGGAACTTGGCCCGCCTGGACATCATGGATATCATCTAAAACAGTTAAGATCCAGGGATCATGTTTTCTGTTGTTTCACCAAAATGGTTAACATTAACAGGAATAGAGTAATTGTTACAGTTAGAACATCAATAAGCACCCACAATTTGAAAAATCCTAATATAGTTCCAAAAGGATGGGCTATCAACACATTTATACTAAGCAAAATTTGGTATATAACACAAAGCTAAATGTTCTGCACTGATGGTGCGCAATATCACCAACAGCCTGTACAGAGAAAGAGATACCTATGCCACTACTGTAATGGACAACATCAGGACTAAGCACACCCCCATTAAAATGAATACTGGTACTGAAGTTGATAACTGCACTACTAACAAACTCGAAAAGTACAAACACATACATCACAATGAAGAGAATATATACCCACATAATGCTACAGAACAATAAAATCCCTTTAATTCAAAGAAAGCATCCCAGTCATTGATGGAATATAATTTGGGGAAACATAGCCAACAATTGGCTACTACTGAAATGGTAGGAAACATATCTTTTAACAAATGAAGCAATACTAACGGAAAACGTGTGTTGGGATATGACAATCCATTATGTTGTCTCTGTCAATCACTACTGATCTGCATTTAGGGCAGTCGCCCAGGTGACAGATATCCTATCTGTTGTTTTCATAGACTTTTTCTTAAATGATTACAAAGAAATTGGAAATTTATTGAACATCTCCCTTGGTAAGTTATGCCAATCCCTAACTCCCCTCCCTATAAACGAATATTTGCCTCAATTTGTCCTCTGAATTCCAACTTTATCTTCATATTGTGATCTTTCCTAATTTTAAAGACACCACTCAAACTTATTCGTCTAAGAAGGTCTGATGCAGCCCTTGCTAAAGCAAATCCTCCAACAAGGGTGGGTGGCATATGCTGTATATCAGAAACTGTGTGTTATTGTGGTGGAGGGTACTGTTGTGTGGTATGTAAATTGCAGGGATGTTGGGAACAGCATAAACAACCTTGTCCCAGAGCCAAGGGAATTAACCATTCCCACCTGGGAATTGAACCTTGGGCTGTTCAGCCAAGGAGGCAGACAAGTAAACTCGTGTCCTTGTCCCAGGGTGGTGCAGGTTTTTCAGGCACAACCCCAATATACGAGCCCTCTTGCCATTCTTAAATCCCTAGTAATATCAGGAATCATACCGAGGCCTCATACGACAACAGTTAATAGTGTTAACCATTATGTTACAGAGACAGACAAAATGAAATTAAAAGGCTGTTGAAGTCTCCTCCATGTTGTGGGTTACTGTAGTCACATCCTAGTTCGTGAACCATGGACAATGGCTGAGTGGCCTAGTAAGTGGTCCTGAGAGTCGGGATACTAGTTGCTATGGAATGGGAGTGATCATCTCGGACACATTCTGAGTCATGGCCGTCCTTGTGCTGAGGCGGCTAGGACTATACAATCCACCGATCGTCCCTAACATGTTAGAGGATAGATCCTCACTTGGACTATGTGTAAGCAGGGTAACATCCTGCTTCATGAATTTACCGAGTTCAGAACATTTTAAGTAAGCCTTGGACCTATGGGAGTAACAGAGTCCCACTTCCATTTGACAGGCGAGAGACTCCTTGGAAACAACTTGGTGAAAGGAATGGAATTCGATGGGGAGGTATCAATATTAATGGGACTGATGGAAGAAAGAAAGTAGAACTGCCTGAGTCAGCAAAGAGGATGCAACTGGATGTGCTAGGAGTAAGTGATATTCGGGTAAGGGGAGATAATGAGGAACAGACAATAAAGTGTACTTGACGGGTGTTAAAAAGGGAAGGGCAGAGTCTAGCGTAGGGATGTTCATCAGGAATACTATTCCACGCAACATAGTTCCCGTTAGGCATGTAAACGAGCGAATGATGTGGGTAAATTTGGCAGTTGTAGGAATTAGGACGAGAAATATCGCAGTGTATTCACCATGTGAGAGTGCAGGTGAGGATGAAATTGACAAGTTTTATGAAGCATTGAGTAACATTTTAGTCAGGGTCAACAGCAAGTACAGGATCGTGCTAATGGGCGATTTCAGTGCGAGAGTTGGAAATAGAACTGAAGGATATGAAAGGGTGATTTGTAAATGTTGGGAAGATATGGAAGCTCAAACCGACACCATCCACAAGGTCCCAGAAACAACCACGGGATGATGGGTTTATAACCTCACACCCCTGAGAGAGGGAACCCCACGTGAGAAGGTTAGTAGCGTGTCTGCCCCCAAAGGGGAGAAAAGCGAACACCATAGAGCAGGCAGAAAGAACAAGCAAAACAACCACTCACAAGAATAAACCAAACAATAGGAAAAAGCACACTTACCTTGGAAGTAAGAGGGAAGCAGATATAGGCCGCGGTCAGAAATTAAATAAGAAACAGTAACAGTGCTTCATCGATTTAGTGAAATGAAAATCCACCATTAATGAGAAAATAAAATGACTTTAATTCACCTTATTCCAGGAAAAAAATATATGTTGCAAAATTAAAGGAGAAAAAGGAATTCAACATGAAGTTAAAGGTCGTGAAATGTTATTTAAACTCTCTGGGTAACTGTAATAAACAATGAAAAGTCTTCCAGTTGTGGAATGCTCAAAACCAACAAATGAAAAACCAATTAACTAAATTAAATTAATAGTTATTTGAAATGACATTAATTTAAAAGGACAACCAAACATAAATTCAATAAATAAGATTTTAAAAGAAAATAGAATGCTGACCTCGATAAGAAAACTAATGAAACACAAGGATTAAAGCTTACCTACTCGATCGGTCGCCTACTCTAAAATCGTTAACCTTAAAATCTAGAAAAGTTAGGCCTAGGTTGCAGTAAAATTCTCCACAAGAAAACTCTCACTGGACGGCGAGCCTTCGCAAGGGATAGTATATAATACCACCAAAACACGCGAAACCACATCTCAAAATTTACCAAACCGGGAAAAATAAATGGCAAAATAAATATAACTTTACACTTAGAACACACGTAAATCAGTCACATCCACATTAAAGAATGTACCACTAAGACACCACACCCCAATTAAAAACCAAGTTAGCCCAACAATCAAATCAACAACCCGTTACCAAGGCAACAACAACAACAACAACAAAGCGTGTCCGCAAGGACAAAAACGGACCCAAAAAAGCCCCAAAATGAAAAGTAAATAAATGTTAGAAAAGGCAGAACAGGAAACAATAATTAACCCCAAAACCAACCCGCAAAGAAGAAAATTTAAGAAGGTTAACCCAATTTCAAACAGAACCTTGTGGTGGCTCTCCATTTACATGAACTTCCAGAAATTTTTTTCAGTTAAAATCATAGTTAAGCTTAAAATAAATTTTGATTTTAGTTCGCACTGAACTTTTCTACTAAAAGCAGTAAGATGAAGCTTCTTTGTGAACTCATGGTAACGTAACGAACATGCAGTCATTACACCAATCGGAGATTATTATTATTATTATTATTATTATTATTATTATTATTATTATTATTATTATTATTATTATTATTATTATTATTATTATTATTATTATCCCTGGTAGAAATCACTTTTGTCACTTCTGACCAAGATTTTCCTTGAAATTTTTCAGTTTCTCAGATTTTTTAAAAAAAGGGCCTTTACAGTTTTCAATCCATGAACAGGGAGGAGACGCCGCCAGCTACATTCAGTTACCTTACACAACCAGGCTACAAATGGAATATAAAATGCAGTTTAACTTCTCGTGCACCAATCTGAAACTAATCGAGGCCAGCTACCAGGTTTATAGGACACCAAATGCCCACAGGTGCCTGGTTTTTTCCATTATCGAAGCTACTGCCCCGAACCATACCGCCGGTCCAACACTCACGACTTCTTCCCATGGCGATTCAACTCCAACTGCCGCGTTCCACGCTAAGGGCGTGGCTTGCCTTGTTGCCACACGTTTTGTTTTTTTGTTTTTTCGGGGGGGCCCCCGAAGCCCGCTCCCCCCGCGTGACCATCGACTCAATCTACATGGCCTCCGACATGCTATTAGTTCTAAGAAGAAAGAGATAGCAGGGAGGAGTGGAAGTGTGATACTACAGGAGTATCTGCCTGTCCCCATGCTCAGCATGCTACCAGGCCAGGTATGGTGGTGGGTATCAATAGTGGTGTAATCAGGTAGTAAGGGTCAGGACAAAACCACATAGGCGGAAATAGAAAGGTGCCTACATGTAAAACCTGACATTTTGTAGATAGCACATGCAAGGATGTGGTTCTGGAGAGGTCCAGGTAATTGTGTTAGTTGGGAATAGGTATCATGCACAGTCATAAGCCTATTCCTCGCCATTCCAGTTATTCAGGGGATCAGTCCTTCTGGGCACTGCTGTGACTAGCGCGGGCCGTGCCGGTTGCCGAGCCATGCGGCAATAGCCACTAGTGCCTGCCGCACCGCCCGACCCCCTTGAGGTCCCTCGTACCCAGTCTCCAATCCCGGAGAATGAGGCCAAGCCCGCCGAGGCGGGGACCTGCTGGATGGTTGTGGGACATGGTGCCGGGCCTCCTTCCTCTCTGCCCGCGCCATGGCCCGGTAGACAGGGCAACTGCGATGGGAGGCCGGGTGGCCCCCCGAGCAGATAGCGCACACCGGCGCCTCCCTAAGTGCTGCGCAGGCCGTGTAGTGGTGATCACCACCACAGCGGTTGCACCTCACCTCGAGCCCACAGCTGACCTGACGGTCGCCCCACCTCAGACAGCGGAAACACTGCAAGAGCTGTTGAGGGGGACGTTCTGTTCTCACCTGACCGCCGCTATCTGCTGAGGTCCTCTCCTGATTGGCTCCTCGGCTGACTGCTGGCCTGGGAGCAGTCTTGGGTTGCGGCTGGGCGGCCATCTCCTGATGGGCCGGCGTCGCCTTCTGCTTCCTGGTCCGGCGTCGTCTTATTCTTCTTCTTCTTCTTCCCGGGCGTGTCTTCTCGGCAGGGGAAGAGGCCTCGTCCTGGTGGCCCTCCTCCCGGCCTGGTGACCCCGGGGTAGCTGGCGGTTCCGCTGCGTCGCCTTCTTCTTCCTTCCCCTGGCTGGCGGCGGCGGCGTCGGTCGGTGCTAACACTCGACTGCATTCCCGGTCCTGGGGGGCGCACATCGAGGTCTGCAGCTCGACAGACACGATAGCAGGCTGGGCTTGGGTGGCAGCCTCCGAACGCCATGGGGCGTCCTTTTCCACTGCTGTGCTGCCATCCGCCATCCGGGGCGCCTTCCTGGATTGCGCCCGGGTGACCGGTCCTTCCTGGTGGGCCTGAGTCTGTGACCACTTCGTGGAGGTGGCCCTTGGAGGAGCGGTCTGCGTCCACTTCGCAGTTCCGAGTCGCTCAGCCTGGGTCGCACAGTCGCGGCGCCAGGGGGCGGCATGCTCCACCTCCGTAGTGGCGTCGCTGGTCTCCAGCTGGGTGGCTTGGACTAGGTCAGTGTTAACCGCCCTATGCCTTAGCCTCCTCGGCGTCTGGGTGATGGCCTCCCTGGTCTCCGGCTCAGCATTCCTCCTGAGGGCGCCGGCGTTCGTCCCTGGCACGCCGTCCCTCCCAGGTAGTCGGACGACCTGAAACAGAGTAGAGAGCTCCATCTCCATGTCGTGCATCCGCTCCTGGTCGTGATGCCTTATGATAAGGCCTCCTGGTAGAAAGCTCTCCACGGACATGGTCGTCGGTAGCCTCCTGCCACCCTGGAGGGGGCGCCGCACTCTGTCCAGGACTAGGGCCCGTTCGGAATGAACAGGGCGACCTGGCCTGTAGTAGACGAGCAGCGCCTCGTACTCCGGATCGGTGTAGCCCTCAGAGAAGAAAAAGCCTTCAGGGGGATCGCACCCGTCCCTGTGCGGCTCCGTCTCCACCTCGGTCTGCGACTCGTCCTGCTCCCTCGGTGAGGACGGTGTCCTCGGTTCTGGGTGGTCCTCCATCCATTGCCGCGTTGTGCAGAGGCGACCTCCCCTGTAGTAGACTCCTCTCGCCAACGCCATGCCATTGAGACCGTCCCTGAAGTTCGTCGTGGCCATCCTGAAATAAAATCCTGAAAGAGAGAAGCGAGCACTGAGAAGTGCTCAGCTTAGACAAAGCTCCTTCGAAGATGTACTAACAAGTACAGCTGCCTGACTAGTACTGGGAAAGTACAGAGCGCCTGGCAAGGAGAGAGAGAGCGAGCGGGAGGAACACGTCCTTCCATTACGGCTGTCGAACTCGTCCTCGGTTGCCACACGCACAAGCGCAGAACCTTTTAGGCAGGCTCGAAAGTTTAAATCCTAGACATCAGAGCGTAGCACTTGTAGCGCGATAAGATATGGTAATCGAAATCAAACAAGAACGTCGAGAAATTTCACATAAAATGTGAAACGATAATGTTCTTTCAGAAGGTTCATTGACAAAAATTTCTAGGAGTGCAGGACCCAGTCCAAAGGGTTTACTTGGGAGGTTAGGTACCTTAAATACCGTCACAAAGCTAATAGGAATGGGAAGCGTCTGCTGGACTTCTGTGCTTGTATGGGTTTCACTGTTACAAATACATTCATTTATATTTGGAAATTTCATGATCCGTATTGAAGTGGGATTACAATAATTGAAATTAATAGGGGTCCTTCTATTCAATACAAAGACATTTATTAATGTGAATTAATCACATGTCGTTCACATGAGGTACTAGTTTTGGCACTAAACTTGTGCCATCATCATCCAACGAGTCAAGTTTCTGTTTGCCTGATTTGACTCGGCTGATGATGGCACAAGTTTAGTGCCGAAACTAGTACTTCATGTGAACGACATGTGATTAATTCACATTAATAAATGTCTTTGTATTGAATAGGAGGACCCCTATTAATTTCAATTATTACAAATACATTCTTCAAACATAAGGCTATTCACTGCTACACATGGGAGGGTAGGGGTAGCAGATCCATAATAGACTATATCTTAACAGACTTTGAATTCAGGAAATCTGTTAGGAATGTACGATTTTTCAGGGATTTTTCGATGAAACAGACCACTATCTGATCTGTAGTGAACTAAGTACCTCTAGGCCTAGGACAGAAAAAGTGAAAAATGTCTGCAAACTAATAAAGGTAGAAAAATCCCCAGGAAGAACAAAATTAGACATACGTGCATGGATATAATTAGTGAGAAGTTCCAAAAAGTGGGCAGATTGCAGGCTCAGGATATAGAAAGAGAATGGGTGGCATTCAGGGATGCTGTAGTAGCAACAGCAAGGGAATGTCTAGGAACAACTGTGTGTAAAGAAGGAGAAAAACCAAACATCTTGGTGGAATGATGAAGTGAGAGCAGCTTGTAAACATAAAAAGAAGGCCAGAAATGGATCTAAACAAGGGCTGATACCAACAGGGAACTGTACATAGTTGAAAGAAATAGAGCAAAACAAATAGTCGTGGAATCCAAAAAGAAGACATGGGAAGATTTTGGTAATAACCTGAAAAGGCTAGGTGAAGCAGCAGAGAAACCTTTCTGGACAGTAATAAAGAATCTTAGGAAGGTAGGGAAAAAGGAAATGAACAGTGTTTTGGGTAATTCAGGTGAACTCATAATAGATCGCAGGGAATCACTGGGCAGGAGGAGGGGATATTTTGAAAATCTTCTCAACGTAAAAGGAAATCTTCATGGTGGTGTCGCGAACAACGAAGCTCATGGGGAGAAGGAAAATGATGTTGGTGAAATTACGCTTGAGGAAGTGGAAAGGATGGTAAATCAACTCCATTGTCATAAAGCAGCAGGAAAAGATGAAATTAGACCTGAAGTGGTGAAGTATAGTGGGAAGGCAGGCATGAAATGGCTTCATAGAATAGTAAGATAGCATGGAGTGTTGGTAAGGTACCTACAGATTGGACAAAAACAGTAATTGCACCTATCTATAAGCAAGGGAACAGGAAGGATTGCAACAACTATCGAGGTATCTCATTGATTAGTATACCAGGCAAAGTATTCACTGGTATCTTGGAAGTGAGGGTGCGATCAGGCATTGAGAGGAAGTTGGATGAAAACCAGTGTGGTTTCAGACCACAGAGGGGCTGTCAGGATCAGATTTTTAGTATGCGCCAGGTAACTGAAAAATGCTATGAGAGGTATAGACAGTTGTGTTTATGTTTTGTAGATCTAGAGAAAGCATATGACGGGGTACCGATGGAAAAGGTATTCACCACACTGGGGGACTATGGGATCAAGCGTAGATTATTAAAATCAATCAAAGGTATTTATGTTGATAATTGGTCTGCAGTGAGAATTGATGGTAGAATGAGTTCTTGGTTCAGGGTACTTACAGGGGTTAGACAAGGTTGTAATCTTTCAACTTTGCTGTTGTAGTTTACATGGATCATCTGCTGAAATGTGTAAAGTGGCAGGGAGGGATTCATTTAGGTGGAAATGTAGTAAGCAGTCTGGCCTATGCTGATGACTTGGTCTTATTGGAGATTGTGCCAAAAGCCTGCAGTCTAATATCTTGGACTTGAAAAAAGGTGCAATGAGTATGGTATGAAAATTAGCCTTTCAAAGACCAAATTGATGTCAGTAGGTAAGAAATTCAACAGAATTGAATGTCAGATTGGTGATACAAAGCTGGAAGAGGTAGATAATTTCAAGTATTTAGGATGTGTGTTCTCGTGAGCTACACACTTAAAGTATTCCTTCGTGTAATACATAACCGAATCAAGACTAAGTGTGAACAAGACCTCGATGAAACACAATTTGGGTTCAGAAATTATTTTGGTACAAGGGAAGCATTTTTTGCGCTGAATATCCTAATTCAGAACAGTCTAGGTTAACAGGAAGAGGTATTTGCTTGTTTAGTTGATTTTGAAATATCATTTGACAGAGTGCAACATCCATAACTTGCAAAGTCCTAAAGTATATAGGAGTTGACAGCAAAGATATCCGCATTATTGAAAATCTTTGCTGGAGACAAAGGGCCGTTGTCCAAATTGGAAATCGAACTACAAACGAGATAGCCATCCATAGAGGAGTTAGACAAGGTTGTGTTTTATCTCCATCGTTATTCAACCTTTACTCGGATAAAATTTTCAAATTTTCAAAACAGCTTTAGAATATCACCAATATGGAATAAAAGTAAACGGTGGCATAATTAACAAGATAAGATAAGCGGATGATACAGTCATCTTGTGTGACAATTTTGAAGGTCTCCAACTCCTGCTCAATAATATTAGAGCAGTAAATGAGGACATGGGACTAAAATAAAGGTAAACAAGACCAAGTTCATGATCTTCAGCAGACGTGCCAATGCTGAGGCAATCTTACAACTAAACAACCAACAGATTGAGAGAGTAACCACTTTTAAATATCTGGGTGCCATTGTCACTGAACAACTTGATCCTGAGAAAGAAGTGAAACAGAGGATAACAATAGCACGAAGAATATTTACAAAAATGAAATTTTTCTTTTGCAATGAGTACTTAAATTTAAAAACTTAGACAGAGGATGGTCAAGTGCTACATATATATGGTCAGCCTTGCTATATGGTGTGGAAACATGGACTCTCAAGAGCATATAAGTGAAACGCTTGGAAGCCTTTGAAATGTGGATCCACCTTAGGATGCTTAGGATTTCGTGGGTTGCACGACTAACAAACCAAGAAGTACTCAGAAGGGCAAGAGCAAGTCGAGAACTCGTTCAAATATTAAAACACTGGAAGATCTGTTACCTTGGCCACATCCTTAGAAATGACCGTTACCTCATCTTACAGCGGATTGTACAAGGCAAAATACAGGGTCGAAGAGGTGTCGGGAGTAGGCGAACGTCATGGCTTGGAAACAGCAAACAATGGGCTGGAATTCACCGTGTTGAAGTACTTTTCCACCTAGCAAAAGATCGTACTGCATTCGCAACAGTGATCGCCAACGTCAGGGGGACCTGATATGGTACTGTGAAGAAGAATAAGAAGAAGAAGAAGAAGAAGAAGAAGAGGTTCTCCCAGGATGGTAGGTTATAGTGAGATTGAATCAAGGTGCAGTAAAGCTATTGCAGTGAACTCGCAGTTGCGATCAAGAGTATTCTGTAAGAAGGAAGTCAGCTGTCGGACATCGGTCTGATTTCAGACCAACTTTGCTTTACGGTAGCGAAAACTGAGTGAACTCAGGATATGTTATTCATAAGTTAGAAGTAACAGGCATGAAAGTTACAAGCTATACATTTCATTTTTGTTCCCTATTGAAGAGCAATTATAATAAATAAATTGACAAGAGGGCCCACCTTTTCAATACAATATATCTAGTAAATTATATTACATCACTCTTGGGACTAGTTTCAGCTTCTTAGTGGCCATTTCAGCCAAATAAAAATTAAACAGATTATGTTGTAACCAAAACATATGTATACCAGACAAAGACAATGTTGCAGGAATAATTATAACATTAAAATACATATAATAACAAAAATTATGGTTATGATCTTCTTTTCATAATATGATGTCTTCAACACCTTTTTTCCTATCCAGTCCTTTGTTTACATGGCTTGCCTGCTTCCTCCAGCAATAAAATGAGGTATATTTTAGGTTCCACCTTTTCAATACAATACTGCTTTGTTAAGCAAATTACATCACAACATGTTTACATGTGGTGCCGGTTTCGACACCATATATGTGTCATCATCAGCCGATCAATCAAAAAGTGCAAGATATAAGAATCAACCTTAAATACCGTATACCTCATTTTATTGTAATCCTCAGTTCAATATGGACCAATTATGAAATTCTTATCTTCGTCCAGCAAGTCAGTGCTTGTTCCACATCAGAAATTTACTTCTTTGTCTGAGGTTCTACGTCAACTTAAAGACATCGTATTGTGACAAGAAGATCATAACCATAATTTTTGTTATAATAAGTATTTTCCTGTTATAATTATTCCTGCAACATCAAACCGACACCATCCTCAAGGTCCCAGAAACAACCCCTGGATGATGGGATTATAACCTTACACACCAAAAGGGTGAGAAGGTTGATGGGGAATTCGCCCCCAGGAGGGGATGTAAGCGAACCCCAAGGAGTGACAAAATACGAGAAAAAACATTAACACCACAACACAAAGAACACCAAATCGGAGAAGAAACTCACACTTACCTTAAAGAAATTGGAAGAGTAGCTTAATGACGTGGACAAAATATAAAGTAAACAGTAACAGTGTTTCACTGATTTAGTGAAATGAAAACCCAAAAATTGTGAAAACAAAGACTTTAATTTGTTTTAGGATAGGTTTCAATAAGTTAAAGAGAAAACTTAAGAATCAGCACGAAATTATAAGTACTTAAATGTTACTAAAAATCTTTGGATAACTCCAGTAAACTGTGGAGGGAACTTTTTGCATTGGGAAGCTCAAAAGAAACAAGTGGAAAACCAAGTAACATAGTAAGTTAAAATGAATAGTATTTAAATTGACATTAAATTACAGGAACAATTAAACATAAGTAAAATAGAATAGATTTTTAAAGAAAAATAAATAAATAGCTGACCTCGATAGGGAAACTAATGAAACAAGAAGGATAAATTTTACCTACGCGACTGGTCGCCTACCCTAAAATTCATTAAACTTAAAATCTAGAAAACTATTATGCTTAGGTTGCAGAAAAATTCACCAATCAGGAACCACTTTTACTTCACGGCGAGCCTACGCAACACGCGAATCCACTTTTCAAAAAAATACAAAACCGAGAAAAATAAATGGCAAATAAAATTTAGAAAAAACTTTAAACTGAGCGCACACGAAAGTTAATCACATCCACGATACTGAAGGTACAATTAAGTTGCCACGGAACAATCAAAACCCAGTTAGCCCAACAATCACATCAACAACCCGTTGCCAAGGAAACAGCAACAAAGCGTGTCTGCAAGGACAAAAGGAACGGATGCAGAAATAGCCCCAAAAGGAAAATAAATTACAAAAGCCAGAAAAAGGAGAACAGAAAACCAAGAATTAACCGGAAAACCCAACCCAAAAGGAAAATTTAGAAGGTTAACCAAAATCAAGCAGAAGCTTGCGCTGGCTCACCATTTACATGAAGTTCCAGAAAAATTTACCAGCTAAAATAGTGAACTTCAAATTAATTTTGGCAATCAGTCCACTCCGCTGATTTCCTTAAAAAACACTAAGGTGAAGCTTTTTTGTGAACACATTGTAACGTAACGAAAATGCAGTCATTACATAAGTCAGAGATGATTATTATTACACTGACTGACAGAGCAAATGCAACACCAAGAAGGAGTGGTCAGAACTTAATGCCAATTGCAGGGTAGACTGACGTTACTGAGGTATGCTCATGATGTGAAATGCGCCGCTGTGCTGCGCACGTAGCGAACGATAAATGGGACACGGCGTTGGCGAATGGCCCACTTCGTACCGTGATTTCTCAGCCGACAGTCATTGTAGAACGTGTTGTCGTGTGCCACAGGACACGTGTATAGCTAAGAATGCCAGGCCGCCGTCAACGGAGGCATTTCCAGCAGACAGACGACTTTACGAGGGGTATGGTGATCGGGCTAAGAAGGGCAGGTTGGTCGCTTCGTCAAATCGCAGCCGATACCCATAGGGATGTGTCCACGGTGCAGCGCCTGTGGCGAAGATGGTTGGCGCAGGGACATGTAGCACGTGCGAGGGGTCCAGGCGCAGCCCAAGTGACGTCAGCACGCGAGGATCGGCGCATCCGCCGCCAAGCGGTGGCAGCCCCGCACGCCACGTCAACCGCCATTCTTCAGCATGTGCAAGACACCCTGGCTGTTCCAATATCGACCAGAACAATTTCCCGTCGATTGGCTGAAGGAGGCCTGCACTCCCGGCGTCCGCTCAGAAGACTACCATTGACTCCACAGCATAGACGTGCACGCCTGGCATGGTGCCGGGCTAGAGCGACTTGGATGAGGGAATGGCGGAACGTCGTGTTCTCCGATGAGTCACGCTTCTGTTCTGTCAGTGATAATCACCGCAGACGAGTGTGGCGTCGGCGTGGAGAAAGGTCAAATCCGGCAGTAACTGTGTAGCGCCCTACCGCTAGACAACGCGGCATCATGGTTTGGGGCGCTATTGCGTATGATTCCACGTCACCTCTAGTGCGTATTCAAGGCACGTTAAATGCCCACCGCTACGTGCAGCATGTGCTGCGGCCGGTGGCACTCCCGTACCTTCAGGGGCTGCCCAATGCTCTGTTTCAGCAGGATAATGCCCGCCCACACACTGCTCGCATCTCCCAACAGGCTCTACGAGGTGTACAGATGCTTCCGTGGCCAGCGTACTCTCCGGATCTCTCACCAATCGAACACGTGTGGGATCTCATTGGACGCCGTTTGCAAACTCTGCCCCAGCCTCGTACGGACGACCAACTGTGGCAAATGGTTGACAGAGAATGGAGAACCATCCCTCAGGACACCATCCGCACTCTTATTGACTCTGTACCTCGACGTGTTTCTGCGTGCATCGCCGCTCGCGGTGGTCCTACATCCTACTGAGTCGATGCCGTGCGCATTGTGTAACCTGCATATCGGTTTGAAATTAACATCAATTATTCGTCCGTGTCGTCTGTGTTTTTTCCCCAACTTTCATCCCTTTTGAACCACTCCTTCTTGGTGCTGCATTTGCTCTGTCAGTCAGTGTATTATCCCGGGTAGAGATCACTTCTGGAGCAACTGACCAAAATCATTTCTTGGAGTATTTCACAGTTCTTTGTTTTGAAGGTTGAATTCCCATAATTAGATTAAAATGTAACTTACAGTTTTCGATCTATGAACAGGGAAGAGACGCCGAGAGGCTACATTCTGTTGCCTTGCACAACCAGACTCGAAGTAGAAGGAAAATGCAGATTAACTGCTCGTGCACCTATAGTAAATAAATCGAGGCCAACTAACAGGTTATAAGGCACCAAATGCCCACAGGGTCTTGGTTTTAACCAGGCTCGAAGCTACTGCCCCAAAGCATACCGCCGGTCCAACACACACGACTACTTCTCATCGCCTTTCCAGTCCAACTGTCCGCGTCCCACGCTAAGCAGCGTGGCTTCTCTTGTTGCCGCACGCACACGCGCAGAATCCCTCAGGCAGACTCGAAAGTTTAAAGCCTAGTCGCCAGAGTGTAGCACTTCATAGCGCGACAAGATATGGTAAACAAATTCAAACAAGAATGGCGAGATACTTCACATCAAATGTGAAACGATAATGTTCTTTCACAAGGTTCATTGACACGAATTTCTAGCGGCACAGACACTAGTCCAAAAAGTTTTCTAGGGAGGTACATTACACTAAATACTGTCACAGACTCCCCTCTCCGAGGCACGACATATCCTAATGCTTGCTTCAGTAACGATGCGGTGGTCAGGAAGTAAACTACATTCAGTTGAAGCAGTCCAATGAAAAATGACCACCGGTATAGAATTCATTTCCTTTTAAAGGTCCACATGACCAAACTTATAATATCAAAAACTGTTCCACATAACGTTGCTGTTTAAAATGATAGTCAGGGCGCAGTCAACATTAGTTATCAAACTCATGAATTGTTCACTCAGGAGATAGCAGTAATAAAATTTCACACCAAATTGAGAGTATATTCAGCCGGGATTCCAAAATTGTCGATTGCACACGGTATACTTTCAACCAAGAAGTCACACGATAATATAGTTTTCAAGCATAAAACCAAGTTCGCTTGTGGTTTCAAAATCTCACATGAGTTTCAAATATTCTAGCGGAGAACCAAAATAAAATCCCATTCTTTACTAGTTTATGCATTCAGGTTATTCCCTAAAGCACGGCGGTAACAAAATTCTATCGCTATAATATGTTTATAAATCTCCTTATGTTTTAAAGATGTGCATCATCTCGTGTTGCAAATCAGCATTAACAGGCTAATCAAGCTTTCGATAAGGCCAGAGGAGGGCAAGTTAAGGGAAACAGGAAATAAAAATAAAGCAGGTGAGTATATAGTTACAAGGATCAATAGATCCATCAGTCAACTTTACATGACATTAACCACCGACAAAATAACCCAAGCCCAGAATGCTCCACAGGTCCAGTTAGACACGAAAGGAAAAGGAAGAGTCAATACAACAACAATCAAGAAACAAGAACAGGAATAACATTTAATACACAAGATTACTCCACCACGATAAGTACCCACAAAAGAAATGCACAGAATCTAGTAAATAAGTACATGCTAGAGCATAAGGTACACACTAACACTTAGTCCTACACTAGAGAACTAGGACACATACCACAAATGGCTCATTAAAATAACAGAAGGGGAAGTAGTAGAAATGTTTAAATGGTCACAGATCACAAAACTGATAGTCTCACAACAAAAGGTACAGGAAGACACAATAGAAATAACGCAGTTGGAACATATGGTATGGTATAATTGGAGCAGCATCAGGAGGGCAAAAACATCACATTACGTACAGTGAAACTCGGTTAAGAAGTTCACGCATAAGAAGTTTTCCGCCTAAGAAGTGTGATATTCTTGGTCCTTTGATCGGTTGAATTAAGATATAAGCATATTTATCCCGCTTGAAGTGTTCTGTTTTAAATATATTTCCCGGTTAAACAGTTCAAATTTAGAGCCCCTTGAGATTGAAAACGTCCGCTCAAAGCAGGTCATGGTTAGTACCCTCCAGTCCCCGTGCAAGTTGAACCCTGTGTTAGACCGTTTGCGCCTGCCATGGAGCCTCTCCGGGCTTGCCAAGGCCATATGACGTCATGCTTTGACAACACCACCACCAGATACTCACTCTCACCTTGTGGAATCGAATCGAACCCATCAATCGTAATTTCCACTCCACTGTTTACACCAAACAGAATAGAATCGAATGGGATGCTGCGCGGGAAACAGAAAGCCGCGATAGGGTGAAGTCATTAATCGAGGTTTCATCAACATTAATTAAAAACCGAAAAATATATTTGTCTAAAACACAGCAGCTTCTTATGCATTCCCGTACTGTTTGTTAGGAATACGACAACCGTAGGGAATGCCACTTACAAAATTATTCACGGTAAATACTGTACGCTCCAAGCAGTGTCAAATATTCTACTGATATACCGTACTGTATATGAACTCAAACATGATAACATGATTTGAAATAAGGTCAACAATAATTGCGAAATAAAGTACTGTATAGGTCTAATCTACCACAAAATTGAATATTCTAACCTATTTGGTTTACATTCCCTTACTTATTTCCTTCCAGACATCCTCTCTTACGTTGTTGTTGCAATAATACTTATGGGTCTTGTCGTAGAGGAAATTACGTTTTGGAACTAAACTGATAAGATATTCCGTGTCCATTATTAGTTAGGTGAATAAACTATTACGAAACAAAGAAACATCCCGAATCTATACAGGAAACAGCCGACCAAAGGGAATGCAGCCAGGAATTATTAATGAACAAGGGGAGTGTGTATGCAAATGATTTAGGGAACAATATAACTTCAAAAATGAGATTGTATGCAGATGACATAATTGTTTATAGGGAAATAAACAACATTGAGGATTGTTCAGAATTACAAAGGGACCTTGAAAGTATCCAACAATGGGTTGAAGAAAATAATATGAAGGTTAATGGAGGCAAATCAACTGTTACAACTTTTACAAACAGGAGCTTTAAAACTGAATTTGAATATACTTTGGATGAGGTAGTTATCCCAAAAGATGGCAAGTGCAAATACTTAGGTGTGAGATTTGAAAGTAATTTGCATTGGAAGGGTCATATTGATGACATTGTTAGGAAAGCATACAGATCGTTACATGTCATAATGAGGCTACTTAAAGGATGCAACAAAGAATTAAAAGAAAAAAGTTACTTGAGTATGGTTCGTCCATTATTGGAATATGCAAACAGTGTTTGGGATCCTCACCAAGAATACCTAATAAAAGAAATAGATAGTGTGCAGAGGAAAGCAGCAAGATTTGTAACAGGGGATTTCAGGAGAAAGAGTAGTGTATCAGAAATGTTAAAGGAACTTGGGTGGGAAACTTTAAGTAAGAGAAGGGAGAAAACTAGACTTATAGGATTATATAGAGCCTATACAGGAGAAGAAGCATGGGGAGATATCCGTGAGAGGCTTGAGTTGGAAAATAATTATATCGGCAGGACAGACCACAAATATAAAATTAGAAGGAATTTTAGCAGAAGCGATTGGGGTAAATTTTCATTCATTGGGAAGGGTGTGAAGGAGTGGAACAGTTTACCAGGGGTAGTGTTTGATCCTTTTCCAAAATCTGTACAGATATTCAAGGAGAGAATAAACAGCAACAGAGAAAATAAATGAAGTGTTAGAGGGCATTCGACCAGTGCAGGTTATTGTAAATAAAAAAAATGTGTGTGAATAAATTAATTCCATCCCCTGGTCTAAGGAGTTTGGACAGCCAAAGTAGGGGACTGCCTGTAGGGGTGAAGTACAGTGGGGACTTCGAGGGCCCTGGGACCGCTACGGTAGCTGTGAAGGCCCTTCAGGAACTCTGAAAAGTGGTGGTAAAAGGGGCTCTGGTTAAGACGCAGCAGGTCGTTATGCTACTTAGGTTCCAGAATGGGTAAAGAAAAGAAGAAGTAAATAAATGCAATGTAAATTTTAATCTTATACCAGTTGTACAGTATCATTTGAAGTAATTCCACATATTGTATATCAGATGACTATATTTGTAAGTAGTTCAGGAGATATTATAAGTAGAATTTTGTAAACAATGTAAATTTATTAAGGATGAGCTGTGTGTTTAATGGAAAAAATCGTTAGCGTAAATTATATAATATTGTATTATAGGAAAATTTTATTCTCTTGTTAATTTAATATTTAGTGCTTGACAATAATGTATTTTAGTGTACCATTTGCCACCGAGGTAAACACCTCATTTGCAAATAAAGAGATTTTGATTTGATCTTGAAAAGGCAGGAGTATTCAGTCAGCAGTATGTAAAGATTGTTGGTTAAAAGGATAATGTCCAGATAGAGGAGGTGACTAATACTAAAGAAGTATTAAAATTTACCTATGACAACAATGACATGTACAGTAAGATACAAAAGTTGAAAACTAGAAAAGCAGCTGGAATTGATAAAGTTTCGGGGGATATACTAAAGACAATGGGTTGGGATATAGTACCATATCTGAAGTACTTGTTTGATTATTGTTTGCATGAAGGAACTTAACCAAATGAATGGAGAATTGCTATAGTAGCCCCTGCATGTAAAGGAAAGTGTGATAGACATAAAGCTGAAAATTACAGGCCAGTCAGTTTGATATGCATTGTATGTGAGCTTTGGGAAAGCATTCTTTCTGATTATATAAGATATGTTTGCAAAATTAATAACTGGTTTGATAGAAGGCAGTTTGGGTTTAGGAAAGGTTATTCCACTGAAGACCAACTTGTAGGATTCCAGATTCAGGAGGTCAATTGGGCTGTATCGCGATTGACCTGTCTAAGGTATTTGATAGGGTAGATCATGGGAGACTAGTGGCAAAAATGCGTGCAATTGGACTTGATAAAACAGTGACTGAATGGGTGGCTATATCTCTAGAAAATAGAACTCATAGAATTAGAGTAAGTGAAGCTTTATCTGTCCCTGTAGAAATTAAGAGGGGAATTCTTCAAGGCAGTATTATTGGACCTTTATGTTTTCTTATATATATTAATGATATGTGTAAAGAAGTGGAATCAGAGATAAGGCTTTTCGCAGATGATGTTATTCTGTACAGAGTAATAAATAAGTTACAAGATTGTGACCAACTCCAAAATGACCTCGATAATGTTGTGAGATGGACAGTAGGCAATGGTATGATGATAAACGGGAATAAAAGTCAGGTTGTGCGTTTCACAAATAGGAAAAGTCCTCTGAGTTTTAATTACTGCGTTGATGGGGTGAAAGTTCCCTTTGGGGATCATTGTAAATACCTAGGTATTAATACAAGGAAAGATCTTCATTGGGGTAATCACATAAATATGATTGTAAGTAAAGGGTACAGATCTCGGCACATGGTTATGAGAGTATTTAGGGGTTGTAGTAAGGATGTAAAGGAGAGAGCTTATTTGTCTCTGGTGAGACCACATCTAGAGTATGGTTCCAGTGTAAGGAACCCTTACCAGGATTACTTGATTCAGGAACTGGAAAAAATCCGAAGAAAAGCAGCTCGATTTGTTCTGAGCGATTTTCGACAAAAGAGTAGCGTTACAAAAATGTTGCAAAGTTTGGGCTGGAAAGACTTGGGAGAAAGGGGACGAGCTGCTCGACTAAGTGGTATGTTCCGGGCTGTCAGTGGAGAAATGGCGTGGGAAGACATCAGTAGGCGAATATGTTTGGATGGTGTCTTTAAAAGTAGGAAAGATCACAATATGAAGATAAAGTTGGAATTCAAGAGAACAAAGTGGGGAAAATATTCGTTTATAGGAAGGGGGTTAGGGATTGGAATAACTTACCAAGGGAGATGTTCAATAAATTTCCAATTTCTTTGCAATCATTTAAGAAAAAGGCTAGGAAAACAACAGTAGGGAATCTGCCACCTGGGCGACTGCCCTAAATGCAGATCTGTAGTGATTGATTGATTGCCAGCTGATACATATTATGCAGGCAAACAGCCGGCCGAAAGAGTCCGATCGTCTACGAAGTTGAACGAATGTTGATAACCAGCTGGGTGATGGTAAAAGGGGGCCTGATACACACTCGACGTTAGCCCCTGACAGGATGTGCTACGCCTCCACTCCGAAGCCTTATGGAGCAAGCTGAAACTTTCCGAATGGCGTACTCCGCCATCATGCATCGAGTAGTTCAGATAACTAACTGAGCTGAACTATTCTGAAGAACATTGCTGTATGTTTATTTTCACCTACAGCAGCTTCACATGGTCAGCACTATTTCTATTATTTTATGCTCAGAGTATCAGCATATGTGTATTTAAACGTGACTCGTGTGTTGAGAATGTCTTGTGAGAAGATATTGGATAGTGCTTTCGGTCTCTGGAGCGCTAAGATTGTCACTGTTTGTTGTTATATCTCCGAGTGGTACATGTGATCTACTGCCCGTTGCTTGTGAAAAGATATTGGATAGTGCTTTCGGTCTCTGGAGCTCAATGACTCTCACTGTTGTTATATCTCCGAGTGGTACATGTGATCTACTGCCCGTTTAAAGCAAACCAAGTATTTTAAAATGTACATGCTTTATACAGGGTGAAGCGAAATTCGCGCTCTCGGGCGTCGCAGTCCTCACATGCCAGCTATAAAAAAATTGTCTCTCACAAAAGTTCGTCCTGCGAGTTTATCCGGGAGAAAAAGGACGTTGAAGAGTGGCAATCTGGCAACACTGTAACCACATGTAGGGTAACTACCTCTGTCAGCACATATTACTCGTGCTGTACAGATGGTGCAGTGGATAGAGTTTTGGGTTAGTGTGCAGGAGATCGAGGGGGTTTGAGGCGTATGTTTTTTATTTCGTAAATTTAGTCCAGGTGGTATGGTATCTGGCATCTTAATCGTCAACAGCGATTGCAGCGCGTCCGCTAGAAACCATTTGCACTTACATACTATTGGTCATTGGTCAGCTTTGAAAGACGCCCTTTCTACGTCGTGGGCGTGTAATTATTCGCACCACTTCATCTACTAAATGCGTTACAACGTGTTCAGCGTCTCTGTAAATATAGGATACATGTGACCTAAGAAACGGTGTCCTACATTCTTCTTCTTCTTCTTCTTAATCTGTTTATCCTCCAGGGTCGGTTTTTCCCTCGGACTAAGCGAGGGTTTCAGACTTTGGGTCGGAGGATACAACCGGGGAGTATGACCAGTACCTCGCCCAGGCGGCCTCACCTGCTATGCTGAACAGGGGCCTTGTGGAGGGATGGGAAGATTGGAAGGGATAGGTAAGTAAGAGGGAAGGAAGCGGCCGTGGCCGTAAGTTAGGTACCATCCCGGCATTCGCCTGGAGGAGAAGTGGGAAACCACGGAAAACCACTTCCAGGATAGCTGAAGTGGGAATCGAACCCACCTCTACTCACTTGACCTCCCGAGGCTGAGTTGACCCCGTTCCAGTCCTCGTACCACTTTTCAAATTTCGTGGCAGAGCAGGGAATCGAACCCGGGTCTCCGGGGGTGGCAGCTAATCACGCTAACTACTACTCAACAGAGGCGGACCTCAAATTATATATTGGAATGAATGCCCTATTTTACCTTAGATACCGATATACAGATTGATTAATCAATAAGTACTGCACTAATAGTCACTGATCTGCATTTGGTGCTGTTGCCCAGGTGGCAGATTATACTTTCACTAGTGATGTGCTTGAGCCCGGCTCGAGCTGCTCGAACAGATGACGTCAGAGTTCGAGCAAGATCGATCTTTGCTCGAGCTTTTGTACGCGCCGGAACCTAGCGCCTTGCTGTCACTAACACCCAGCAAACGTGAGAAGGATGGTGTAGTGGTTAGCGTGATTAGCTGCCATCCCCGGAGGCCCGGATTCGATTCCCGGCTCTGCCACGAAATTTGAAAAGTGGTACGAGGGCTGGAACGGGGTCCACTCAGCCTCGGGAGGTCAAATGAGTAGAGGTGGGTTCGATACCTACCTCAGCCATCCTGGAAGTACTTTTCCGTGATTTCCCACTTCTCCTCTAGGCGAATGCCGGGATGGTACCTAACTTAAGGCCACGGCCGCTTTCTTCCCTCTTCCTTGCCTATCCCTTCCAATCTTCCCATCCCTCCACAAGGCATAGCAGGTGAGGCCGCCTGGACGAGGTACTGGTCATACTCCCCAGTTGTATCCCCCGACCAAGAGTCTGAAGCTCCAGGACACTGCCCTTGAGGCGGTAGAGGTGGGATCCCTCGCCAAGTCCGAGGGAAAAACCGAACCTGGAGGGTAAACAGATGATGATGATTATGCTGGACAGTACCTACCGGTTCGTCCTCTTTACTGTTACCTCCGTGTCTTTTGTACATAATATAATTTCGACCCATAGCTATATATTGGAGACAATCAAAATTTGTGATTCGTTACAAATGCCTCCATCCGAATAAGCCAACTGTCTACTGAAATGTGTTGCTTGGGCCGTATAAATACAGAAAAAGGAAACCATTACACCTGTCGTAATAGATACATATTCGAATGGTTATAAGACTACAGCTGTTTACACATTCCTCACTCGGCTGCATGGTTTAATGGTTAGCGTGTTGGCCGTTGGTCGCAGGGGTCGCGTGTTCGATACCTGGCAGAGTCAGGATTTTTAACACCATAAGATGTTGTCATGTTTTATTTGTTCCAGATGGGCTCGAAAACTACTGGACCGATTGATCTGAATTATGGTAAAGGATACAGCTTGAAATCACGAGTCACTTTTGATTTTCATATAAATTTCACGCAATCAAACAGTAATATTGCTGCATAATAATATTTATACTTGTATTTAAGTACATGATTGATGAGATGTCAATCCTTTCTTACTCAAATTCTTCTGTACGAGCAAAAAGGGTAATTCTCTCCCAAGGAGTGGATTCAAACCCCCCCACACTGAGGACAGAAGGAGAACCTCGCCTGCAGCGCTGCATACCTGTCTTAGCCGCCCAAAGCATGACATTGTAAGAATAATATTACCGTATTCATAATTTTGCACGCTCTAAAAAGCCAAGGCCGGCCCCGTGGTGGAGGGGTAGCGTGCCTGCCTCTCGCCCGGAGGCCCCGGGTTCGATTCCCGGCCAGGTCAGGCTTATTTATCTCGACCTCAGGGCTGGTTCGAGGTACACTCAGCCTACGTGATTAGAACTGAGGAGCTATCTGACGGTGAGATGGCGGCCCCGGTCTCGAAAGCCCAGAATAACAACCGAGAGGATGCGTCGTGCTGACCGCACGGCAGCTCGTAATCTGCAGGCCTTCGGACTGAGCAGTGGTCGTTGGGCAGGCCAGAGCCCTTTCAAGGGCGTTAAGCGCTGTGAACAAAGCCAAGAATAATAGACGAGAGGATCTGTCGTGCTGACCATACGACACCTCGTAATCTGCAGAGCTTCGGGCTGAGCAGCGGTCGCTTAGTAGGCCATGGCCCTTCGGGGCTGTTGCGCCTGGTTCAAATCAAATCAATCACTACTGATCTGCATTTAGGGCAGTCGCCCAGGTGGCAGATTCCCTATCTGTTGTTTTCCTAGCCTTTTCTTAAATGATTGCAAAGAAATTGGAAATTTATGGAACATCTCCCTTGGTAAGTTTTTCCAATCCCTAACTCCCCTTCCTATAAACGAATATTTTCCCCAATTTGTCCTCTTGAATTCCAACTCTATCTCCATATTATGATCTTTCCTACTTTTAAAGACACCATTTAAACTTATTCGTCTACTGATGTCCTCCTACGCCATCTCTCCACTGACAGCTCGGAACATACCACTTAGTCGAGCAGCTCGTCACCTTTCTCCCACGTCTTCCCAGCCCAAACTTTGCAACATTTTTGTAACGTTACTCTTTTGTCGGAAATCGCTCAGAACAAATCGAGCTGCTTTTCTTCGGATTTTTTTGAGTTCCTGAATCAAGTATCCTGGTAAGGGTCCCATACACTGGAACCATACTCTAGTTGTGGTCTCACCAGAGACAAATAAGCTCTCTCCTTTACATCCTTTCTACAACCCATAAATACTCTCATAACCATGTGCAGAGATCTGTACCCTTTATTTACAATCATATTTATGTGATTAACCCAATGAAGATCTTTCCTTATATTAATACCTAGGTATTTACAATGATCGCCAAAGGGAACTTTCATCCCATCAACTGTAACAATTGCAAGCTATTGAAAATATGTGATGAATAAACGGTGATTAAAATAAGTATAAATGATAAGAATGGGTGCCACCCGCAAAACAATTGCAGGAATAATTAACTCTGTAGAGCAACGAGCAACTCCCTCTCCCAAGGCGACGGTCATCAGGCTGACGAAGTTCCAGACTTACTTTATAACCGTACTTGTTGCTGTTTAACCACTGAAATTAAATTTGGGTAGCATGCCAGGTTCATCCATACTCTACTCATAAAATATTTACTGCAAGTTTCATTCCATGACTTTACTCTCAAAAAATAAGCAAAATATAATAAATACTACAATAATCATCTCTTGATGAGACCGCCTGGTGTTTGCCGTTACAAAGAGCAAATATACATACTACTACCACCAACAAAGTCATAACTTGACGAGACCTACTCGTTTGTCGTTTACAAAGGCAAATATACACACTACTACCACCAACAAAATCATTACTTGACGAGACCTACTCGTTTGTCGTTTACAAAGGCAAATATGCACACTATTACCACCAACAAAATCATTACTTGACGAGACCTACTCGTTAATCGTTTACAAAGGCAAATATATATACTACAAACCATCAATAAAATTATTTTCACTATATATACATTTCTTAACATACCTTCAGGTAAGAGTACCACTACACTCTCTACTGTTACAGAAGAAAACCGTAATCTGGTAAAGAAAAGTACGACGACTTTCTCTACGTACGGTTGCAACCTTCTTTACGAAGAGCATCCCTAACCTTATTCACACACTTCTTCATCGACGTCTTGAGTCCTTCCCGACTGCCACACAGGTTAGTGTGACGCCTCACGTTTCTCCAACTGAAACTGGATACTCGGCCGACGATTTTCTTTAGCAAGAATTAGCTCTGTGCACAACCACACATCCACTACCGAATTTAGATTCGGTACGCATCACCACATCCACTGTACATTATCTCGTAGAAGAATTGTACTCTAATTATTATACAGAGTTGGAGTTACAAGTAAACACTTAGTAGCGTCTTTTACATAACGGCCACCAGAAACTCGTTAGCATCAGCGACATTTAGCGTGCTCACTCGGTAAAAGATACTCAAGAACAATAGAACATCGCCTAGGAATATGCGCAAAGTAGCTCCTGTTCGCCGGTCCGAGTGAGAAACACACAGAATCAGAAACACAAACACAATCAGAATGACTTGCCGCACACGCGTACACGCTTATATAGGCTTGCTGCACGTGGTTATAGCGTCCTGCAAAGTTTAATAGTAGCAACGCTTTCACAGGCACTTCTTCACGCGTCACTCAGTCAACCCAACCTCGCTTAAAACAAAACCCTCTTATTGGCTATTGAGTGTCTGATGTGACATTGAACGTCCACTCACTTATATCCACATTGATCCACTCCAATTCTTCAGCCTATACTACCTGCCGTACCCCGTGTTTCCAAGCCACTTTGTTGCAACACATTCAACTGACTTCAACCATCCTTCCCGATATAGTCGCTGTTTTCCCGGTTGCACAATCCTTACGGCTAGGCCATATTTACAGACTCTTACCCGAACGGAAATTTATACAAAATATAATGATGCACATATGCACTATTCCCTAATCACACATTCTTCTTATAATATTACGTTTTCACATATAAATGAACAAAATTACATGATTTACATGACTTCAATATTACAAACTATATTACGAAAATTTCCTAACCTAAAAATTTGGGGATCATACATTCGTACGGTTACACAACGCAGTTATTAAAACTGAGAGGAGTTTTCCTATTTGTGAAACACACAACCTGATTTGTATCCCCGTTTATCATCATATCATTGCCTACTGTCCATCTCACAACATTATCGAGGTCATTTTGCAGTTGCTCACAATCTTGTAACTTATTTATTACTCTGTACAGAATAACATCACCTGCGAAAAGCCTTATATCTGATTCCACTTATTTACATATATAATTGATTTAGGCCTATATAAGAAAACATAAAGGTCCAATAATACTGCCCTGAGGAATTAGCGCCATGGGGTTTGGTTTGGTTTTTTTATTCTTAATGTGGCGTATAACGTACAGGTGCTACATAAACACAAGTACTGCCTTGGATTGGGAGGAAATATCTCTGCTAATACGCGGGGAATATTACGGATACATGCTTTTTCCTTATCATTGCATATTATTATAATCTAAGCCTTCTAATTTTATGGGCAATCTTTATTTCCCATAAGATATACGTCAATGACTGAATGTAGTAATATGTGAAAGGACGCACCTTCGTTATCAGTAGAGATGGGCAAACGATACCCGTGTTCGAGCCGACCCGATACGCGCCGAGGTTGGAGCCTGTTCGAAGCAAGCTCGAGCAGTCACGTGACCGAAGGCGGAGTCTGACTCGGGCTACAGCTAGTGATGGGCAAACGATACCCGTGTTCGAGCGGAATCGAGCCGACCCGATACGCGCCGAGGTTCGAGCCTGTTCGAAGCAAGCTCGAGCAGTCACGTGACCGAAGGCAGAGTCTGACTCGGGCTACAGCTAGTGACGGGCAAAGGATACCCGTGTATCGGCGCGTTTCGGGTAGGCTCGATACCGCTCGAACATGGGTATTGTTTGCCCATCACTAGCTCAAATACGTCAGCCTCGTGTCGGTAGATTTAATGGCACGCAAAATAACTCCTGAGGGACTAACTTCCGACACCTTGAAGTCTCCGAAAACCGTAGTTGTTAGTGGGACGTAAAGCCAATAAAATAATTATTCTTTCTTGGCCTTAATGTTTTTCCAGCCCGATATCCCAGCGCTTTAAAGCGAGGATGTAAGGGGACTCAGCGAGGGATACCACATCCACCGCCTCAGGGGCAGTGACCTGGAGCTTCAGACTCTGGGTCGGGGGATACAACTGGGGAGGATGACGAGTACCTTGCCCAGGCAGCCTCTCCTGCTATGCTGAACAGGGGCCTGTGGGAAGAGGGGAAGATTGGAAGGGATGGACAAGGAAGAGGGAAGGAAGCGGCCGTGCCCGTAAGTTAGGTCCATCCCGGCAGTAGACGGAGGAGAAGAGGGAAACCACGGAAAACCACTTCAAGGATGACTGAGGTGGGAATCGAACCCACCTCTACTCAGTTGACGTTCAGAGGCTCCGTGGACCCCGTTACAGCCCTCGTACCACTTTTTAAAAGTCATGGCAAAGCCGGGAATCGAACCCGGGCCCCCGGGGTGGCAGCTAATCACGCTAACCACTACACCACAGAGGCGGACTAACTGCCAATCAATGAATAAATTGATGGTTTCATAACGTAATTCTTACGCACGTAGAATCGGTATAAACAGTAGAGTAACTTTGTAGACCCTGTCCAGGCGGACATTCTGAGCCTTTCACCAGTCCAATGCGAGCGGCCGTCCGCTGTGCTAATCATGAAAAACAAAACGGAGGCTATTAAGAATATTTTCCCTGCATATGTCGACGCCGTTTTATGTGGTGTCTCCCCATCATTTGGAATGGTGTCATTCGACGAAGGACGAAGATTGTTGAATTTTTAAGTGTCTTATCATCGTCGGTGTACTTTTACTATTTTTTTTTAATATTTTATCACATCGTGTGCATTTTATTCGTTTGTTTGGAATCTCTTCAAAGTAGTCCTAAATTCATGACCTTTTTCTACCGGCCATTGTCTGCTCTGTCTGGAAAAAAAATCGTCTATTATAATAATGTACTACTAATTATTAATGAGAAAATAATAACTCGTAGCATACGAAAAACATGTTAACTGTCAGTACTTGAAAGTAATGATTAACAACATTAAGCTTGCAAAACACGTCAAAGTTATACAGAAACGCATTTCTGAAGAGCGGACAAAATGTAAAATGCAAAGCAATCCATCAGTCACTACTGATCTGCATTTAGGGCAGTCGCCCAGGTGGCAGATTCCCTATCTGTTGTTTTCCTTGTCTTTTCTTAAATGATCGCAAAGAAATCGGAAAATTATTGAACATTTCCCTTTGTAAGTTATTCCAATCCCTAATTCCTCTTCCTATAAATGAATATTTGCCTCAACTTGTCCTCTTGAATTTCAACTTTATCTTCATATTGTGATCTTTCCTACTTTTAAAGACACCACACAAACTTATTCGTCTACTGATGTCCTCCCACTCCACCTCTCTTCTGACAGCTCGAACATACCATTTAATCGAAAAGCTCGTCTCCTTTCTCCAAAATTTTCCCAGCCCAAATTTTGCAACATTTTTGTAACTCTACTATTTTGCCGGAAATCACCCAGAACAAATCGAGCTGCTTTTCTTCGGATTTTTTCCAGTTCTTGTATCAAGTAATCCTGGTGAGGGTCCTATACACTGGAACCATACTCTAGTTGGGGTCTTACCAGAGACTTATATGCCCTCTCCTTTACATCCTTACTACAACCCCTAAATACTCTCGTAACCATGAGCAGAGATCTGTACCCATTATTAACAATCATATTAATGTGATTACCCCAATGAAGGTCTTTTCTTATATTAACACCTAGGTACTTACAATGATCCCCAAAAGGAACTTTCGCCCCATCAACGCAGTAATTAAAACTCAGAGGACCTTTCCTATTTGTGAAACGCACAACCTGACTTTTAACCCCGTTTATCACCATACCATTGTCCACCGTCCATATCACAACACTATCGAGGTCACCCTGCAGCCACTCACAATCTTGTAACTTATTTATTACTCTGTACAGAATAACATCATCTGCAAACAGCCTTATCTCTGATTCCACTTCTTTACACATATCATTGTTATATATATATAAGAAAACATAAAGGTCCAATAATACTGCCTTGAGGAATTCCCCTCTTAATTATTACAGGGTCAGATAAAGCTTCGCCTACTCTAATTCTCTGAGTTCTATTTTCTAGAAATATAGCCACCCATTCAGTCACTCTTTTTTCTAGTCCAATTGCACTCATTTTAGCCAGTAGTCTTCCATTATCTACCCTATCAAATGCCTTAGATAGGTCAATCGCAATACAGTCCATTTGGTCTCCTGAATCCAGGATATCTGCTATATCTTGCTGAAATCCTCCAAGCTGAGCTTCAGTGGAATAACCTTTCCCCCTTCTGTCAAATCAGTTATTAATTTTGCAGACATGTCTAAAATAATCAGAAAGAATGCTTTCCCAAAGCTTACATACAATGCATGTCAAACTCACTGGCCTGTAATTTTCAGCTTTATGTTTATCACCGTTTCCTTTATACACAGGGACTACTATAGCAACTCTCCATTCATTTGGTATAGCTCCTTCAACCAAACAATAATCAAATAAGTATTTCAGATATGGTACTATATCCCAACCCATTGCCTTTAGTATATCCTCAGAAATCTTATCAATTCCAGCTGCTTTTCTAGTTTTCAACTTTTGTATCTTACTGTAAATGTCATTGTTATCATAGGTCAATTTTAATACTTCTTTAGTGTTACTCACACCTCCTATCTGGAAATTACCCTTCTAACCAACAATCTTTACATAATCCTGACTGAATACTTCTGCCTTTTGAAGATCCTCGCATACACACTCCCCCTGTTCATTAATGATTCCTGGGATGTACTTCTTTGAACCTCTTTCTGCCTTCAAGTACCTATACATACTCTTCCATTTTTCACTGAAATTTGTATGACCACCAATTATGCTTGCCATCATGTTATCCTTAGCTGACTTCTTTGCTAGATTCAATTTCCTAGTAAATTCCTTCAATTTCTCCTTACTTCCATAACCATTTCTAACTCTATTTCTTTCCAGTCTGCACCTCCTTCTTAGTTTCTTTACTTCTCTGTTATAATATAGCGGATCTTTACCATTCTTTACCACCTTTAAAGGAACAAGCCTATTTTCACATTCCTCAACAATTGCTTTAAACCCATTCCAGAGTCTGTTTACATTTTTATTTACCATTTTCCGGCGATCAAATTTACTTTTTTTAAACTCCCTCTTGCCTCTTTTATCAGCCATATGGTACTGCCTAATAGTCCTAATTTTAATACCTTACTTTCTTTTACATTTATTTTTAACTATGACAAAAACAGCTTCGTGATCACTAATGCCATCTATTACTTCGGTTTCTCTATAGAGCTCATCTGGTTTTATCAGCACCACATCCAAAATATTCTTCCCTCTAGTTGGTTCCATCACTTTCTGAATCAGGTGCCCTTCCCATATTAACTTATTTGCCATTTGTTGGTCATGCTTCCTGTCGTTCGCATAACCTTCCCAATTGACATTTGGTAAATTGAGATCACCTGCTACTATCACATTACTTTCCATATCATTTCCAACGTAGCTGATTATCTTATCAAATAATTCTGAATGAGCGTCAGCGCTACCCTTTCCCGGTCTGTACACTCCAAAGACATCAAGTTGCCTATTATCTTTAGAGAAGAGCCTTACACCCAGAATTTCATGTTTTTCATCCTTAACTTTATCGTAGCTTACAAATTCTTCTTTCACCAGAATGAATACTCCCCCTCCTACCATTCCTATCCTATCTCTACGATACACACTCCAGTTCCGCGAGAATATCTCTGCATCCATTATATAATTTTTTTTTTGCTAGCGGCTTTACGTCGCACCGACACAGATAGGTCTTTTGGCGACGATGGGATAGGAAAGGCCTAGGAGTTGGAAGGAAGCGGCCGTGGCCTTAATTAAGGTACAGCCCCAGCTATATAATTTCTCAGCCATGATTCAACTCCTATTGCAATATCTGGTAAGTATATATCTATTAAATTACTTAATTCGATTCCTTTGTTTACAATGCTTCTACAGTTGAGCAGTAACATTTTTATGTCATCCCTACTTGATTTCCAGTTCCCTGTTAGCTGAACACCGCTCCCTAGGCCGCCCCGTTTCCCTGAATGTACCTGCCTATAACCCTTCTAAACAAGTTTCCTAACTCATATGTACCACTGCGGTTGAAGTGAAGGCCATCTGGGCGCAGATCCCTGTCTCCTACACACCCATTAGGATCTAGAAATCTAGGAAGGTACATATTAACGAAATAAATAGCTTTCTATAAAATTGCTTTTACCAATCTTTTGTTCGTACCGCCAGAAAAACTTAAAGAAATGTTTTTTTCCGTTCACTGAGAACGTTTTGCTTACCACCACACACACATAAATATACTGAGTGTACCTTATAGTAATCTAATACGACGAATGGTCCGTCCGCGCTCCACTTAGTCGATGTGTGGTGTCGCCTGACAGTTCGAACAGGTTCGATACGGCATCGGGCCTACTCGAGCCTGCTCGAACTTCCGTATCATTCGCCCATCACTATCTTTCACTATCCAGTTGCTGCCTTGCAGCGAATCAGTACGGTTGTCTTGCCTAGTGTGTCCGGTTGGAGAGTTACATACGGGCGAGTGTGGTGCAGTGCAGTGTGTGCCATAGTGCTGTGTGAGTAATATGGCAGAGTACAGTGGGGGTGATGAATCACCCGATCCGTTAAAGTTACCGGTTGAACGCGAAATAGTCATTCGTATGGATGAAGATGATCCATTACCTGCTTCTAATCAACAGAATAGTTCTTCTGCTCAAAAATCGGATGGAACGAATAATTCACCCAATTCGGATTCTACTCCGCCTGTTATCATGGAAAAATATCCTACTACTCATTATGGACCATATATTGTGTTTGTGGAGTCTATTAATTCGCAAAACCTCTGTCATTTGCACCCGATGGCTTTAGGGCGCAAATTTCATGATGCTAATCTCAGTGTCAAGTCCATCACGCGTAAGGGGCGGAATCGCCTTCAACTTATTTTTTCCTATGCAGTACAAGCAAATGAGTTCTTAACCAATCCTCTGCTTAATACTTTAAAAGTTAAAGCATTCATACCCAGCTGCAATATCATGCGTGTGGGCATTATTCGTGATGTCGACAAAACACTCACTGAATTGGAGATTCTCAAAAACTTAAAGTCTACCGTACCCGTCAAATCTGTTAAACGTCTCAATCGACGAGTCACACAACAAGATAAGACGGACTATTTACCTGCGGATTCTGTCAAAGTAACTTTTCGAGGTCAGGCATTACGTCCCCATGTGTCACTCTATAGTGTGTATATGGAGGTGGAACCGTTTTTTTTTCAATTCTTTGTCGTAAATGTAATAGATATGGCCATCGAGATAAAAATTGTAGGGCAAATTCTACTAGATGTGGTCGATGCTCTCTGAATCATGCTACTGCTGACTGTCAGGAAACCTTTTTCAAATGTGTTCATTGTAGTGGACCGCATTTGACTGGTTGTGATTCATGTCCCGAACAACAGCATCAAGTCCAGATCAAAAAACTCATGAGCACTGAAAACATCTCTTTTAATGAAGCAGTGTCTAAACTTCATCCTCCCAGCTATTTTCCCGAACGGAACACGCAACAATTTCCCCCTATAACACCGACTTGTAACTCCTATGACTCCTATGCTTCCAAGAAAGCGAAAATTTACCCAAATTATTACTCCTAAATCTCGGCCGGTACCTGCACCCGGATATGATCTCGCAGGTTATCTAAATCTTATTAGTGTACCTCCGGCACCAGCTTCTCAGCCCCTTTCAGGAGCCTCTACTCCAAATTCAACTACCCTATCTGTACCTACCACTTCCGGTGGCCAGTCAGTGCACGGCAGTGTATCCCAGCCCCCGTCCGTAGATAATACCCAACGGCAACGTTTGCATTTACGACAAGACATTAGTAGTAAACTTTACCAATTAATCCAATTACTGGATGACAATCAACAAGTATCTCATGTGCTTCATATGTTAAAGGATAGTGTGCATTCTATGTTTTCTTTCTATGATCAGTCTCACGCATCCTAACTAAACAGCATGAATTACAATTACTTGTACAACAAACGCAACCTCAGTTTGTTGCTTTACAAGAAACGTCGTTTTTGCCGAGTCATTGCTTTTCTGTTAAAGGTTACAATATTGAACGATATGATGGACGAGGATATGGCGGAGTAGCATTCCTCATTCAAAATACAATCTCCTATCAATTATTACCCGTTGCTATTCAACTGCCTTCTTCCTTCGGTATTGGTATCATTTATCGTGTCATATACATCATTAATATATATTGCCCTGCAGACATTTATTTTTCGGAAGAACAATGGTCGACCTATTTTGCTCAATTTGATCATGCCTCAAAACTACTTATTCTTAGTGATATGAATTGTCATCATCCAGTATGGGGTAGTGCCTCTTATTTGTCCCAAGGAACTCATCTCTTAGATGCGTCATATCAACATAATTTATTAATACTCAATGACGGATCTCCTACAAGATTGACTCCCCCCCCAGGTTCCCCGCCCAGTGCGGTGGATCTCACTCTATGTCGTAGTTCGATGGCAACACTTACAACCTGGAATACATTGGTGGATACTTTTACAAGCGCTCAATTTTCTATTCTTATAACCTATGGCCTGAGTCGACCAAATCAGTCGCTCTTTGACAGTAACTCTCCCCCCCCCCCCCCTCTATACGATCGCTTAAAAATTTTGATGCGAATAACTTTCGGCACTTTAGTGAGAATCAGCTTTCTCTTACGCCAGCACATCTGCTTACATAGGACTTACTTTTACAGATCGTTTATCGATATATTAATATTTACCACCCCTTTAAAGTAGTTCACACTCCGAAATCACGACAACCCTGCGTCTTGCGTTGGTGGGATGCTGAGTGTCATAATATCATACAAAAACCTAAAAGTCTCTTTCATTTGTATAGGAAAAATGTATCGCCTCATTACGTTACCTTAAAACATCATATTGCCTATTCGCGCAGAGTTTTTAATGCCAAACGCCGGGAATCGTGGAAGCGTTTTATTTCATCACTTACAACTTCAACGCCGATTACGCAAATCTGGAATGCTGTTCGTGCATTGACTCGTGTTTCTCATCATGCTGCTAGTGCGATAATTCCTACTGATGTGCTTCAGCTGTTCTTACATTCTCTTACCCCGGACTATGTTGTTCTTACCAGTATCTCGTCCCAGACCGAAACCAGTCGTCCCTGCTCTGTTTTATTACAGCCTGTCACTCTTTCTGAATTCGAAGCGGTTCTCCCTACAGCCTCTCAGTCAGCACCTGGCCCAGACTACATCACCTACAGTATGCTGCACTTATTGCCTTCCAATGCTAAGCACATTATTCTTACCTACTATAATAACATATTATCTACACTTACAGTGCCCTGTCAATGGAATGATTTTTTTCCTGTGCCCATCCTCAAACTGAATAAATTACCTTCTGATTTTCATAGCTACCGTGGAGTTGTTCTTAGTTCATGTATGCGAAAAAACATTTCTTAAAATATTACTTCAGAGATTCCTTTGGGTACTCGAATATTATAACCTGACTCCAAAAAACCAATATGCGTTTCTTAAAGGACGTAGCACTCAGGATGCTATCAATACCTTCGTAATTGACCTCCTTTTGGCCAAAGCACGTCGTCACATTACTATTGCTACGTTCCTGGATATTCAAAGCGCATATGATTCAATTCCATTACATATGTTAAGGGACTGTCTTTTAGCCAAGAATTTCCCTCCTGATTTTATTTCCCTTTTACAACAATTATTTATCTACCGTACTCTTATTTTACAACCGTATCAACACCATATTTCTAGTCGACAATCGTCCTATGGTTTGGCGCAAGGGGACATTTTCAGTGGGATTCTTTACATGAGCGATTGTGTAAGCTTAATAACGCGTTCTGCACGCATAATAGCTTATGCTGACGATATCGTCCTTTATTTTTCTCACACCAACGTTGATACATGCCGTGCACGAATGTCGCAACTCCTCACTGAAGCTATTTCGTGGTTGGAATCTCATGGTCTTCAACTTGCAATCTCTAAATGTTCGACGATGATTTTTTCACATCACCGTAAATATGATCGGACCCTTCTGCTTTTCGACACGTATTCTATCCCGCTGTGTACACATCATAAATATTTAGGAATATAATTAGACCATAAACTAAACTGGACTCAGCATATAAAACATTTGCGGCATAAAGCTACTTCCTATTTAAATCTCCTCCGCACTGTTACACGTAGAAACTGGGGTGCAGATCCGGTCGCCGCTCTTTCTTAATATAAGGTTACTCTCTGATCTCAATTGGATTATGGTGCACACGTACTAGACATGGCTTCTACCACATCTTTAGCACAGTTAAATACAATACAATTTAGCGCACTACGCATTTGTATCGGTGCTCTTCGTACTACGCCTACTAATGCTTTACTTGTGGAAGCTGGTGATCCCCCTCTATAAATTCGACGTCTTACCTCCTTAAGAAATTTGCCATAATTGCTACTCCTCTCATTCCCAAATTACAACTATTGTTTGAACTTTCTAACACTTTTCGTCAGCGTCTTATTAAAATACCGGCCTTATATTATACATATAGTTATTTACTTGAACAACGAGATTCTATTTTACGCATGCCCAATCTACCGTATTATTAATTTTCTTATGAATGTTTCATTCATCGCCCTTATATTATTTTACCTCCTGCTTCTAATTATAGCCACGATGTCACTCCGCACAGTACACAAGTACGGATTCACAAAAAATTACGTGTTTCACCCTCTCCTAGTTCTGTAGACATTTACACAGGTGGCTCTAAGACAACAACCGGCGTTGGAGCGGCCTTTTTTGCTGTACAACCACAGTTTGACCAACAATTTAGACTACCTAATTATTTCTCTATTTATTCTGCCGAACTTATTGCCGTACGCCAAGCCCTCGTTTATGTTATACAACATCATTATGCCAAAGCAACTATCTACACTGATTCTATGAGTGTATTGCAATCACTCTCCTCCATCTCCTTTTCATCTAATTGGTATTTAAATAACGTAAAACATTTAACCTATACGAGGACACACAAAACCCCCTCTCTATAAGTGGGCACCGTTTTCTCTTCAGCAATATTTTTTCGGCCGGGTGGCCTTCACCTATATCTGCTACTCACCCGACCTCAATAAGCAAATCAGTTGACGCCTCGTTGGCTGTCGACTTCCCCACGACCATGGCTTTTTGCTTCATTCCCGGCGTGGATCTTGCCATCCCCGAAGACGACATCTTCGACGACCTTTGTGCCGCTGGCCTTCTGGTCCACAATGTCTATCGACTGGTTGATGGCCTCGCCTCTACACCTTCTTCACAGATCCTGGTTCATCTCAGCGACGAGGCCACCCTTCAATGTCTTTACACTTCGGGCGCAACGATTCACTGTCGGTCCTATGCAGTGGTACCAACCCCTCCATACATTGAAGACCAGCTTTCTGCCAACCCAACCCTTGTCCCAACTGTCAATGAGTCTCCATTTCAGACGATGCTTCTGCCCTCAACTCTCACTATCCCGACAACCACCACAATTACCACCACAATACCATCCGTCCTTCTCCCTTCCTCATTTCCCATCACCACTGTTACCACTTGTCATCCCTCCCCTGTTATGTCGTCCTCTCTCCATATTTCTGCGCCCCCTGCCTTTCAGCAAGTACTTGCTAACCCGCCGGCCTCGTCTGTCGCAGTTACGCTACCGCCATCTCCGCCGGCTAGCACCGCACAGCAGTCATCATCGACCCAGCCGCCTTCACCGTCCACTTCTGCTGTGTACAGCTGTGTGCTCCGTGGAATCCCTCCAGACTTCTCCGACAGGGACATCCTCCAAGAACTCCGTGCAGCCGGCGTTCTCGTCCGACGAGCCATTCGGATCCGGAACGCCTCCGGCCCAACTTTTATGATACGCCTCCAGCTGCCTACCTCCGAAGCAGTTCAACAGCTCATCGCCACCGGTGCCCGTGTCCACGACCATTTTTATCGCGTCGAGCCCTCTCTTTCCCCGCCTTCACCTGATCGCCAGAGCTCAGATCGTCCATATCGTCGCCCCCGGGCAATTCCTCTTCCCATTTTTCCATCTCCACCAGTAGGCCCACCCCCTCCTCCCAACGGCTTCCTCCCTTCTCACCTTCCAACATTTGACCTCCTCCGTCTTCTCACCGCTTCTCTTAACCATTTAACCGCTTCCCTCCATCTTCTTACTTTACACATCTACCCCGGCACTTCCTTCTAAACTCCACTTCCTCCCTTGCATTTCACATCTTCCCTCACGCATACCATGTATCTTGATAACACATGTATTTGTAATCACATCGTTTGTACTTACCATTTGTAAATCTGTCAATAAAGCTCTAGATAACCTACACACCCTTAACCTCATCTCCTTAACTTATCCATTCATACTTAGGCATAGGCACAATTCCCCTCCCATCTACATATTCACATCCTTTACCCAACTTCTTCCGTCACATCTCCCCAACCCGCCCGCATCTCTTGGCCAAAGAGAGGGCTTCCTCCGTGTACATAGTATGATCGATTGCTTTTGTGGTGCTTTCTTCACATCTGGTTATTTTTCTCCTCCCTTCCTCCTGAACCTAACATACTACCTTCTACATGAAGTTTAGCCCTTGACTTTAGTGCTCCCGCTATATGCGTTCATCAAGTGCATATTGTGTTTACTGTCGTGTGTCTCATTCAGTGCTCCTCATGGTTATTTATTTATCAAATTCTTCCTAACTACATAAGAATATTGACTGGGCAAAAATTATTAAACAACGAGCCCAAAAACAGTTCAAGAAGAAGAAGTAGTAGTTTAGCCCTTGACTTAGATAGTGCTCCCGCTATATGCGTTCATCAAGTGTATATTGTGTTTACTGTCGTGTGTCTCATTCAGTGCTCCTCATGGTTATTTATTTATCATGTTCTTCCTAACTACATAAGAATATTGACTGGGCAAAAATTATTAAACAAGGAGCCCAAAAACAGTTCACGAAGAAGAAGAAAAACTTTCACTATAAGTGTAGAGCCGTGGCCAACTTTCCTCTGCTCGGTTAGCCGGTCCGGTCAGAGTACAGAGCTGTTGGACCACGGATAAGCCGTGGCCTCTTTAAGGGACGAAACACACACCGACACACTCCCGTACGCAATTTCATTTTTACCCACGAAATAGTCCTTTTGTCCGCCTCTGTGGTGTAGTGGTTAGCGTGATTAGCTGCCACCCCCGGAGGCTCGGGTTCGATTCCCGGCTCTGCCACGAAATTTGAAAAGTGGTACGAGGGCTGGAACGGGGTCCACTCAGCCTCGGGAGGTCAACTGAGTAGAGGTGGGTTCGATTCCCACCTCAGCCATCCTGGAAGTGGTTTTCCATGGTTTCCCACTTCTCCTCCAGGCGAATGCCAGGATGGTACCTAACTTAAGGCCACGGCCGCTTCCTTCCCTCTTCCTTACCTATCCCTTCCCATCTTCCCATCCCTCCACAAGGCCCCTGTTCAGCATAGCAGGTGAGGCCGCCAGGGCGAGGTACTGGTCATACTCCCCAGTTGTATCCCCCGACCAAGAGTCTGAAGCTCCAGGACACTGCCCTTGAGGCGGTAGAGGTGGGATCCCTCGCTAAGTCCGAGGACAAACCGAACCTGGAGGGTAAACAGATGATGATGATTATTATGATGATAGTCCTTTTACTAGTGATGGGTCGCGTGATGCAAAGCTCCCGACCCGATGCAGTACGTGCCCTTTGTCTCGAGGCAGTGCTGGGAAAAGTATCGAGAGCTCTCGATGCATTTCGAGCAAGTGATGCAGTCCATGACTCGTACCGGTAATCTAGCGCTGTTAACGGAGCGGTTGTTTACGGAGCGGAGGCTCCGGGCGCTTTCAATCGGTGCCTCCGGAGAACCTCCGATTGAATTACAAGCGCGTAGTTTAAACTTGGTACGGGAGAAATGAACGAGCATTTGTACAGGAATTTAGAACTTGTCGCTATTAATGTGAGAAACTACGCCCCTCCGTTAATACTTTAGTTATTTGGCGGTATTACAGATAGCATTCTTACGTACAAACATAATAATTATGTAACAGAACCTCCGATTGAATTACAAGCGTGTAGTGTGAACTTGGTACGGGAGAAATGAACGAGCATTTTCTCAGGAACTTATAACTTGTCGCTACTATTGTGCGAAACTAGGCCCCTCAGTTAATACCTTAATTATTTGGCGATATTAACAGATAGCATTCTTACGTACAAACATAATAATTATGTAACAGAACCTCCGATTGAATTACAAGCGTGTAGTGTCAACTTGGTACGGGAGAAATGAACGAGCATTTTCACAGGAATTGATAACTTGTCGCTATTATTGCGCGAAACTACGCCCCTCCTTTAACTTTTTTCTAAATGCTATTTGTTCGGGGCGTCGACCTATGAAGATCTTTTGCCCCTACTTGCACCATGTGTGAGGAAACCTGCGTGTATTATGTAAATGGCGGAAGTGCATAGTGTTGAATGTGAGGAAACGAACGTTAAGGATGACACAAATACCCAGTCCTCAGGCCAGGAATATTAATAATTTACAATAAAAAACTCTAACCCGGCCGGGAATCGAACCCGGGGCGGCCGAGTAACTGGCGGACGCGTTGCCACCTCCACCGCGGGGCCGCAGCTCACGCATTATTCGTGCCATGTTTTACAGCACAGCACTTACAGACTTCAACAGCTTTAACTCCTCCATCCGCTCGTAAATAATAATCCCATACTTCTGCACGTCTTTCGCGTTTTTTACATATGTCCAGAAATTAAAAGCGAATTCAAATTTAACTTGAAACTACTGTATTCTAGCGCCAATATAATGGGAATATTTCTATAATAATGAACGAAGTGTACTGTGTAAGTTCTGCACAGGTAGGGCCTGCACTTTTCTGAGAAACAACTGAACCAATTTGGATATATTGTTTGTTTTATCTACAGGGTTTATACCTACAGGTATATGGGATATGTATTACATGTCGATATAATTACATTTTGTTGATAACAAATGAGACGATGCATTAATTACTCTGAATGACAATACGTTATTTGTTAAGGGGTATTTTATGGAATATCTGTGATATAGATCAATTTTTATGTATGTAGGTAACGATTTTTATAGGCCGCCTACATTCATGAAATTACAGCCCACTACGTCCTTACACTCGGAGCTACTGTTGCGAATAGGAGGCGGCCCTCCGGTTAACCTTCGGAGCTCCGTAACTGCTTTGCCTCCGTTGGTAGTACCGGAGGTCACCGGAGGAGCGCTGTAATCGTATTATCCGATTCAATCAACAGGAGGACCGCCTCCTCTTCACAGCGCTACGGCAAGACCATCTACAATACTCAGACCTTAATGCAAAATAAAAATGGCCGCCGCATCGGTTTGACATATAAGTTCTGTACTGTATTATCACATCATTTTGTTTAAGATCTGTAAGTGCTGTGCTCCCCAGAATAGTTTACAAATTTAATCAAAGCATGTTTTCTACAATGAAAGTAATGAAATACTGGAAACTTTATGGAAATAAAACGAAAATTTACCACGCTTTTATAACTAAATATCGAACTTTGACGTGCATAACCTAGAATACAAGTGCGATGTTTTTGCGCTAATTATCTTAACAGATATTCATCATCAACTGTAAAGCAGAACATTTACATATAAATAAGAGTATGACACTTGTAAGAACGTAATGAAATAAAAAGTACTTGCTTTAATGGACACTGTTTCTGCTAGATGTTGCTCATACTGTATTATTAAACTGTTTACATTAATTTGATAAACACGCAAAGAATACTAGGTGAGCCAATTCAAAAAATTAAAATAAACAAGTAATTATATGCCCAAGAGGCTTACCTGATAGATGACCAAAAGACCTGTTAGTGGCTGAGTTTTGACTGCTTATGCGTTATCACCTTCTCACCTAGTTCAAAAGCCACAGCCGCTGCCCTTTCTCTTCCCCGCAAGCTTTTTAGCTAATTCTAGTGAGTTGTTCTTCTCATTTATTCCTTTAATATAATTGTTAATGAAAATATTGCTTAAAATTTCCAGACAATTTTCAACAAGCACTTTCCCAAGCACACCACATCCGCATGATATTCAGTTCACAAATCTGAATCCCTGATGTAACTGCATCTTGCTGATTACTTAATTTCATAAATACAGCTTCATAAGCACAGCTTATCAAAATTTGAAATAGTGCATAGACATTTGGACACAAGGTAATCTAGAAAGGCGAGGAACATTTCAGACCCCCTCGACTTAGTTCTGAGAAGTATGAAGAAAGGTCCCTATCACATACCACCTCCATTTCATCATTGGACTGTCACTGTAAAGCAGAAAATTTATATATAAATCACAGTATGATACTCGAAGGAATGTTATGAATCAAAATGTACTTGCTTTAATGGACACCGTTACCTCTAAATGTTGCACATACTGTACTATTAGATTGTTTAGATTATTTTCATAAACACAGAATACTAGGTAGACCTATTCAAAAAATTTTTAAAAGAAGTAATTCTACGCGCAAGGGGCCTACCTGATCGATGACCGAAGGAGCTATTAGTTGCTAAGTTTCAACTGCTTACGCTTTCTCACTTTCTCACCAAGTTCATGACCACAGACACTGCCCTTTCTCTTCCCCGCAAGCTTTTTAGCTAATTCTAGTGAGGTGTTCTTCTCATTTATCACTTTAGTGCAATTGTTAATGAAAATATTGCTTAAAACTTTCACACACTTTTTAACAAGCACTTTCAGAGGTACACCACATCTGCACAGTTTATCCAGATGATTGATATTCAGTTGACAAATCTGAATTCCTAATGTTGTAACTGCATCTTGACAGCTTATCAAAATTTGAAACAGTGCATAGACATTTGGACACAAGGTAATCTAGAAAGGCGAGGAACATTTCCGACCCCTCGACTTGTTTCTGAGAAGTATGAAAAAAGGTCCCTATCACATACCACCTCCATTTCATCATTGGACAGTCACTGTAAAGCAGAAAATTTATATATAAATCACAGTATGATACTCGAAGGAATGTAATGAATCAAAATATACTTGCTTTAATGGACACCGTTACCTCTAAATGTTGCACATACTGTACTATTTGATTGTTTAGATTATTTTCCTAAACACAGAATACTAGGTAGACCTATTCAAAAAAATTAAAAAAGAAGTAATTCTACACCCAAGGGGCCTACCTGATCGATGACCGAAGGAGCTATTAGTTGCTAAGTTTCAACTGCTTACGCGTTCTCACTTTCTCACCAAGTTCATGACCACAGACACTGCCCTTTCTCTTCCCCGCAAGCTTTTTAGCTAATTCTAGTGAGGTGTTCTTCTCATTTATTGTTTTAGTGAAATTGTTAATGAAAATATTGCTTAAAATTTCCACACACTTTTCTACAAGCACTTTCAGAGGCACACCACATCCACACAGTTTATCCAGGTTTTTGATATTCGGTTCACAAATCTGAATCCCTGATGTAACTGCATCTTGCTGATTACTTAATTTCATAAATACAGCTTCATAAGCACAGCTTATCAAAATTTGAAACAGTGCATAGACATTTGGACACAAGGTAATCTAGAAAGGCGAGGAACATTTCAGACCCCCTCGACTTAGTTCTGAGAAGTATGAAAAAAGGTCCCTATCACATACCACCTCCATTTCATCATTGGACAGTCACTGTAAAGCAGAAAATTTACATATAAATCACAGTATGATACTCGAAGGAATGTAATGAATCAAAATGTACTTGCTTTAAATGTACCTCTAAATGTTGCACATAGTGTACTATTAGAGTGTTTAGATAATTTTGATAAACACGCAGAGAATACTAGGTGAGCCAATTCAAAAAATTAAAATAAACAAATAATTATATGCCCAAGAGGCTTACCTGATAGATGACCAAAGGACCTGTTAGTGGCTGAGTTTTGACTACTTATGCGTTCTCACTTTCTCACCTAGTTCAAAAACCACAGCCGCTGCCCTTTCTCTTCCCCGCAAGCTTTTTAGCTAATTCTAGTGAGTTGTTCTTCTCATTTATTCCTTTAATATAATTGTTAATGAAAATATTGCTTAAAATTTCCAGACACTTTTCAACAAGCACTTTCCCAAGCACACCACATCCGCATGATATTCAGTTCACAAATCTGAATCCCTGATGTAACTGCATCTTGCTGATTACTTAATTTCATAAATACAGCTTCATAAGCACAGCTTATCAAAATTTGAAACAGTGCATAGACATTTGGACACAAGGTAATCTAGAAAGGCGAGGAACATTTCAGACCCCCTCGACTTAGTTCTGAGAAGTATGAAAAAAGGTCCCTATCACATACCACCTCCATTTCATCATTGTACTGACACTGTAAAGCAGAAAATTTACATATAAATCACAGTATGATACTCGAAGGAATGTAATGAATCAAAATGCACTTGCTTTAATGGACACCGTTACCTCTAAATGTTGCACATACTGTACTATTAGATTGTTTAGATTATTTTCATAAACACAGAATACTAGGTAGACCTATTCAAAAAAAATTTAAAAAGAAGTAATTCTACACCCAAGGGGCCTACCTGATCGATGACCGAAGGAGCTATTAGTTGCTAAGTTTCAACTGCTTACGCGTTCTCACTTGCTCACCAAGTTTATGACCACAGACACTGCCCTTTCTCTTCCCCGCAAGCTTTTTAGCTAATTCTAGTGAGGTGTTCTTCGCATTTATCGCTTTAGTGTAATTGTTAATGAAAATATTGCTTAAAACTTTCACACACTTTTTAACAAGCATTTTCAGAGACACACCACATCTGCACAGTTTATCCAGATGATTGATATTCAGTTCACAAATTTCAATTCCTAATGTTGTAACTGCATCTTGCTGATTACTTAATTTTGTAAATACAGGTTCATATGCACAGCTTATCAAAATTTGAAACAGTGCATAGACATTTGAACACAAGGTAATCAAGAAAGGTGACATTTCAGTCCCCCTCGACTTAGTTCTGAGAAGTATGAAAAAAGGTCCGTATCACATATCACCTGCATTTCATCATTGGACTGTAACATTACCCGACACTCCTCACAGTTTCCATGTTTATTTAATTTCTCAGTGACTATCTTGCTAGTGTAACTTGCAATACATACAAGAATTTTCTGTGTTTCAGGGGAGATTGGAACATGCGATATTTCATTTATTGCAGGTTCCAGATATTCTAGATTATCAGATACACTCCCTTTACTACCTTTTTGAACTGTCACAGTAAAATCACTAAAGTTCAGTTCTCCATATTTAGCAGACTTGAACTCCAACACACTTAACACTTTCAGTTTCCTTTCAGATTCCAGATCCTGTTCCACAGACACATTATAGCTACAGCTACTTAATCGTCTGTATGCACCAAACCTTGCTTCTAAACAGTCTGTTTGTAATTTAGCAGTCAGAATGTAGGCCCAATTATATGTATCAAACAGATATTTGCATAATTTGACCAGTGAAGTAAGTGTGTGTGTCATAGCAATGTATGTGTCGTTACTCAGCTTTCCTTGTTTACCGGTACCAGTATCTGATAAGTACCAGATATCTAAGTGTGTCTTTAAATTTTGAAGAAACACAAATTTTGAATCATTAGCCCCACTGATTGGAGTAACATCAACATTTTTAGTGTAGTTCCCTTTGATCGGGTGCTTTACATTGCAAATTGTCCACCACTTTGTGAACAATGTTAAAAATTGGATAGTGCCATCACTAATGTCAACACCTTGTTTCTTCACTGTTTCAAGAGCTACTATATTTTTAAAATTAAAAATATTGACAGCTAACGAGACATTTTGACGCTCTATAGAAGTAGGATATAAAGCTTTCCTTGACAACCTACGTGCAAGTTTCAACAACATACTCTTTTCTGAATGAAATAAATCTTTCAGATCAGAAAATCTAGCTTGAACTGTTGTATATTCACACATAGTGGTCTTGCCATCCTCACTATTTGACATGGTATCTAATACAGGGAAAACCTGTTCCACATTGGGTATAGTAAATGTTTTCTTAGATTTGTTCAACCAGTTGTTACGAATACTTTTTAAAATTTGCACATTGTCGAACAAAAGAAAGATTGGCTTTGAAGGGCTAGCTGGATTTGGTATGCAGCTTTTGAGACTACCACCACACAAGAGTTCAAACATCTTTCTATTTACACGGTTGTTATCAGAAATTAAACTAACAACATGAAAGCCAAGTTCATTCATCACATTCAGTACTTCTATTGTAAGGTCATATAATGTGTCAGCTTGCAGACATTTTACAGGAAAAAGACCAATTACATCTTTGTTTTGAGAATGCAAAGATGAAGACATAAAAACTTGCATAGTGGTGGCTGTATCTACATCTACACCATTGTCTGCCAAACCCAGTACCTTTCCTCCCTTATATGTTACTTTTGAATTAAGATACATTTCATCTAACACAACTGATACCACCTTATCATCATTCTGAAGAAATTTACTTTTCTCTTTCAAAAATGCTTTATGTGAAGCTCCTATGCCTGGACTAATGGGGCCAATTTTACCTAAGAATTGTTTAAGGTACACATGATGTGGCATATTCAAAACATGTGTCTGTCTTATGGACTGATATGCACCAGGAAATGAGTAGCACATTGTTGCAGCCCAAATCAGGACTTCTTGGGAATATCTGACTTGTTTCATTAGAGTGAGCTCCAACTGTTCCAGAGAGAATTTTATTTTAGTGGCCTTTTCTGTATCGAAACTATTTAAATCTAGAGCCTGTTTCAAGAAATTTATTAGCAACATAATCCTTTCATCAATTTCAATTCTCTCATCATTAAAACTCTGAAGATGACTCACCAGATTGTCGAATTTTGACCATCTATTGCACTTTAGATCATCTTGGCCTTCTGATTCTAGTATCCACTTGAAGTTGTCTGGAGGCACATACATATTTTTGTAAAACACTTAGGGCCGGTTGCATAAAAGTTAATCTGAGTTCAACCACCCGAAACTGATCTCCAGTCAAGCTGAACTTAGAATTTTGGTTGTATAAACATTAATCCAAGATCATGTCTTCTTGATGGAAGATCAAATCTGACTGGTGAATTTTCTCAGATTAACCTGGTTGAACTAAGTTCAGCAGAAGGAATATAATTATTATTTTTGTTGGAAATAAATCTGTTTAGGTGTCTATGACATAATTACAAAGAAAAATAATAAATAGGCCTACTGTTGACTAAAGTAAAATGATAAGTAGGCCTAATGCTAATTGTAATGAACAATAATCATACTATTAACAAGTTGTTTGTTCTCCACTGTTTTATGCTTAGGGTCTATAGGTTATGCTATTTTCAGATTTAAGATTGCTCTGACGTTTCATCCGAGAATGGAGAGTTTGAACTCCAAAGAGCTCCTCGCGTGTTTCAACATAGAAGGAATCCCTTGTTAGAACTAAATGATCGACAATTTAAAATACGGTTTCGATTAGGAAAACGTGTAGTTGAAGAACTAGAACAAAGATTACATCTACAATTAAGGACACAAACTAAACGAAATCATGCACTGAATCCAATGTTCATGATCCTTCTCACACTAAAGATTTTACGCAACTGGAAGCTTCCAAATAGGCTAGTAATTGGAGATGTATTCAATGTAAATAAAGGAACTGCAAGTAGGACTATACACAAAGTCACTAGAGAGATTGCAGCTCTAAAACCTCAATTCATCAAGATGCCTGCTGAGGAGGGTGAAGTAAGAAGGACATATTTTTTTCCTCTTTCTTAAAATTTGCAGTACGCGTCTTCTTGTTACTCATCTTTCTTCTCCATTTTGCGGCTTTGTTTACGTATCGCAGACAAATGAATGTCGAATGGCGTCGAGAATTATCGATCGTTTCTATCTAAATCGCATGTTCGATACAACTCGATTCGATACAATCGCAATTATCTCTCTTGTTTAGCGATGTTGTCAACTCTGTTTCGTCGACCTTAGATCAAAACTGAACTTGGTTCAGTGATCTCAGATTAGTGTTGTACAACTCACACAGAAAAAAGAACGAAGTTCATTTCCGATCTTCGATCAAAACTGAACTACACTTAGCGATTTTTATGCAACCGGCCCTTTAACATCCAAACCACTGGTAACCTTAAAACTTACTGTAAGTGATGGGATATCGGTAGATCCTTCATCCTTTACTTTAATAGAAAGAACATAGTCTTCCTTGACTAATGAAATGAACGGTTTTATGTCTCTTTTCATAACCTCACTTTTAAAGTCATCAAAACTAGAAATCTTATCTTGTTCACACCAGTTGTTGAAATCTTGTTCATCTCTAATTAACAGGCGTTCTGAACGAGCGGCTGGGTCTTTCCTATCTTTAGGGACCTTAACAGTGTGGTACGAGGGTTGATTGGGAAAAATACTGGGGTAGGCATCATCTCTGAGTTTCGGCTTTTTCCGGGGCACAATCACTGGTTCACCGCCAATTACAGGAAAAACGTCCTCTCTAATTATAAATTTATCTTCAAAATGTTTAATACACACTAGTGAATTATCTGTCACTACAAAATCGTCACGATGGATACATTTGATCCATGTCTGTCGTAGCACTTTAACCTTAGGGAATATAAATGCTGAAGTGTCTGTAGCACCGTAATTGGATTTGCATCCAGGCACACAGCACGAACGACCCATTCTAATAAGTCATACCGCACTCGTTTTAAAACGTAGATAAACTAGATTTAAACACAGAACTGTAATAAACACTAACTTAATGCAACTCGAGGCAAGAACTACACTCGTATTTCACACATGTTCACAACCAAGACCATCCAGATATGCAATACGATCGACACGTCCTAATATATCAAAATAGTTTTAAAACCAAATTTCAATAAACATCACTATACTAACGTTTCCTATTCAAAGCAAACCAACAGAAAGAACTAAACAGATGCTTAGCACATGTCCATGTTTACATTCGAACAAACCGATCGGGGCGCCATTTTAGCTGATATCGATAGCTGCATTGAGGTCTGATATATTGTAGTTGGTCTTGGCTACGGTAATCCTATCTCGAAGTTTGAATCGGGACATCATACGCATGTTATCCCTCGACTATACTACGCCTGCTGATCAACTAATGACGTCTCCGAAAACTCTTAATAAGTAGTTAGTGGGACGTAAAGCAAATAACATCATTATAACAACTAATGACGATACGCCCACTTCTTTATAATCTACTCGCAGTCAACTTACCTACCTGTACTTCCTGCATTTTACTTATGCACTGTCCGCTTCCACGGCGAAGTGGTTAGCGTGCTGGCGTTTGGTCCAAGGATTTACGGGTTCAGTTCTCGGCTAGGTACGGCATTTTATTCTTCATTGATTAGTTCCTATGGTTCGGGGACTGGGTATGTGAAATAAATAGTAATGATGAGTGTGACATATTTTTAACATTTCATTGAAACCATTTCTTTTACGGCGCATCGAGTTGTGTAATAATTTGAACAGAAAGGAAAATATACCGGTAATGGCATAAAGATACTGGTGTATGTGTGCATGTATCTGAAAAGGGACTCGTTCTTGGGTTAAGACTCCTTATGGACTACCGATACTTTTATATAAGTATGGTAACAAATTGATCGTTTCAATGAAAAGGATCATTCAAGACCAGCCACAATATTATCCGACCTGAAGCCGAACTCCGTCGACAAACTTTCGGAAATTGTTGAGGGAAACCTTCTGTGTATATTGGTAGAAGGTACCCGTGGTCTCCGGTGGCTCGTTATAGAGTAGAACCGGTATCATTTGCTTCTATTTCCCTTCATAACAACATAGGATCCATCTCTTCATGATAGCTTATAACCTTTACCCTATCTGATATCGTTATTCTGACATAAACAGCCCTATTTAATAGAACGCATAACCTCTGTGATACTCTTTACTGACATCAATATTAACCTAGGCTATGATTTGGGAACTACAGCCGTTCACACAATGCTCTTCTGCGCTATCAAATCTTTCATTTATACTACGGTCACTTTTTACTTCATTATACATGGACTACCACATATGTTAATCGTGAGAGCTAGGCCTGTCATAGGAGTTGACTTCGCTGATCACGACAGGCACATAGATTATTTCACTCTTTCAAAGAAACATAATTAACTCTACTAAACTACATAAATATCTTAAAATAACAAGGAACTTATCTCATATCTTCAGCAGCGTTGGGATGAACTAGACTGCATCATTACTGCTAGCGAATCTCGGGACTGGCAGCGGCTCAGCTCTCGGCTCATCCTAGGTTAGGTCAGGCGGCTCCGAGTAATCCGTTTCCCCCATGCAGTTAGAACTTCTCCATGACTCTTGGCTCGTTCATGCAAATACAATAGATGATTTGGATCAGACAATACATCGTAAAGAAATCTTCTCTATAGCAATCATTCAATTGATAATAAATATTAGCCCTTTATAATTTAATCTGGCGAGTAATTTCTTTTATTTGATTATCTTCTCAACTAGCTTCGTAATTAACTAACGACAATATAGATGTATTTCCCTTCTACAGGCTATTTTATAGTTGATCTTTAATCTTGCTCTTTCGTTTCTCCGTGCGGCGATTGCGTAAGTGTAAAATGTTTTACTCTTTTCCCAGTTGTATTTTTCGTCGGAAAGCGTGTTCTTCCTTCTTCCCTGTTGCTGGATATCGCAAATTTTGGCTAATTCCACATCTTAATTCGTTTACAGATCCGTATTTTCTCTTCTTTCAGGTTTTATTATAAGATATTTTTATTACCTGTGCTGATTTAGGTGTGAAGAGTTGGATTGCCGAAAAAAGTAGTTGTTCGTTTCTTTTTTGCCCGTCTTAACAATCACCAATGTTTTTATGTACTATGCTATCCTGCTAATCTGGATTTCTATGATCTTGCATGCTTATTTACTCTGTTTGATGCCACCGCCGGCCATTGTATTTAATGTGATCTGACTAATATTTATACTTCAGGGATAGCGTCATGGTACACAAGGAATGAGTAACAGTTATTAATGGAACAAATTCATATATCATTCAATGTTAATAAAAACTTACTTTACACTCTATTTACACTTTTTTCAGTAGGCCTGTCTACACCTTTCTTTTGGTATGGTAGTCCTGAAAGCAATCTTCAGGGTGCAAAGGGATATTTCCACAACTCTTACATTTCTGAGTGATTCCTAAGTCGCTGACTAAATTTACAAATATTATGTAAAACTGCATTTTACTTGAAAAATTTGAATATCTGAATTTAAAATGGAAATTATGAAAATTAACATTCATTAAATAAAATACACACTCGTCGAACCTTGTACTCACACTTACTTGTTACCTGCTTACTTACACATACGTTATTTGAAGGGCGCCAGCTGTCACTCAGTACAGCAATAATAGAATGAGACTCTTGACTATCTCTAGGGTGTGGGGTAATAAGCTTACTTTTGACAACATACCATATAAGTTCTGGGAAAAGGAGATTGGCGTTCGGTTTCCCCATTAATTTTGAGGTTAAGATTTTACTGTCAAAGAAATGAAACTATGAATTCGTTTGATAGAACAATATATATTCTTTAAATAATATATCAAAAAATAGTGAGTCTTGTTGCGATAAAACAGATGAGAATATGAAATTATGACATTGCAACTGAAAGAAACTGGGCATGAATTTGAATTCTTCTTGACCGGACATTTAGCAATTTATACGAAATATTTCCCTCACTGATTCACTTGACTGTACCTTCAACACTTTTAGTGTAATTACGACGTATTCCTTTGATCTGGTGTTTACTGTAGATGTGTCACGCCTAACTTGGTGATACATCCTTGTGGCTGCTTCTTCTCCATATCATCTGACTTCTTTGTAAGTCAATATGGTATGACCTCTTGGCAGGTCCAGGGTTGCCCTCTCTGACTCCATGGTAAGCCCTTGCGTCCGTGTCTTCAACTGAGTGAGCGACCAACCTTGTCCTCACTCTCTCAATGACCAATAATTAATGGCTCACTGAGTCTTCTCCATCTCTCGTTCACACTTGTTGGCCGACCGACTGAAGCTTCTTGATCTAGTAGACTTCTTGACTGTACTGCATCCGTATAAGTAATGACTGACGCTACAATATGCACCCACCTTATATAGACGTAGGTTGACACAGCTACGTAATCTCCAAAAATAACAATGACATACTCCCACCTACGCGACAGACATTACATACAGTGGTGAAATAGCCCGGAGGCGGCTAACTCCGTGAGCGCATATCTAAATAAATACAATGCCGTAGCCATGGCTTGGCGATGACTTGGCAGAATCGCCACTAATCTTGCACAATGCCCCAACGTCACACCCAATCTATGATATATACAACAATTCTCACTGTACGGGTATTGAGTGTTATACTACACATACGTATATATGCATACATCTAAGTACAATCTTGCAAGCAACGGGCAATTGCAAAATCGAATTAAATAAGACTGATAATTACAATAATAGTAACAATATCACAGATAACATAATAATAATAATACTGACATAATAATAATAATAATAATAATAATAATAATAATAATAGTAATAGTAATAATAATAATAATAATAATAAAATACAGATAAAATCATACAATAATAAAAATACAGATATCATCTTGTAACGGGATTTGAACCGTTACACATTCCCACCTTGTTTCTTTCTTACTAGGACAAATTTTACAAACTCTAGTTGGGTATTTCCTCTTTCAAGTTGGGGGAATGTGTGTCGGAAAGTGCCTTTCTACTAGTCGGCTTGGGGGCTCAGTTTTTGAAGGCCGTCCACCTCGCGATTTCTCTCTCTCTGCTGCATACTTTTCCAGCATTGAACTAATCACTTCATGTCTGAATTGAAGCAATGTTTTAGAGTCATTATTCTTCTGGAACAGAATAAATGCGTTGAGCATCATAATGTCTAGCAAGTGAAAGAAAAGCTTCCTATACCAACTAATGCTTTTCCGCAAACACTCGTATGGCTTTATTTGTTGGTCCAACTTATCAACGCCCTCCATACTTTTGTTGTAATCTATGACAGGGCTAGGTTTAATCACTGCCTGTCCCGTATCCCTGTCTACCTTACCTGTAGCAACCTGGGAATTATCATTTACATTTGTAAGCATGTAAATATCCATTTTGTCTTTTCACTTCACAACACAGATATTTTCACTTACAAATGACGCGGTCTCACGTTTCGAAAGTCTTGTGTTTATCAAGTCCTTAGGGATGCCTTTACGGTGAGCGTTTACTGTGCCACGCATCCCAAACCCCTTACTCTGCAACTCTATACATAACAGTGGGTTAGTAAACCACAGGTCCATATCAACAATGTACCTCTTATCAACTAGCTCAGGACAGTCGACAATTTTCATCACTGATAAGTGGCTCACCAGATGGGCTGCTTCTCCTGCTCCTCGGCGTTCTTCCCCTTGGCATGTGTAGACAAAAAGGTCCCAAGCATAACCAGGAAGAATATCTTGATTCCAAAGCTAGACCGCTTCATGGGCATGCACTGTTTCATCACTAGCCTCCCTTTGAACAACATAAGAGACTCATCAACACAGATATTTTGATCTGGCATATAAACACTTCTAAACAATGTTCTAAGTATGTCCAAAACTGGTCTTATTTTACTTAGACGATCAGTCATATCCACAGTATTGTCCCCTTCAAATTTGGCTATCTTTAGAATATTTACGACAAGTCAACATTAAAAGTTTTATTGTTCACCGGGAGCTATATTCATCATTTGGGAAGCAGTGGGCGAGCACCAAACTGGTTTTTTCTCTCGTTTAGAAGGACGATGTATTGATCCGTGTTCGACTGAGTGTAGGGTAGATCACGTGACAAGCCGGTATTTCCAGCAAGCCACGCGCCAACGACCTGGGCTGCGAACAAACTTCGAGAAACACTCACAGCCAAGAGACCCCGTGAACCAATGATCGTCTTTAAAAAGTACACACCTCCCTAGCGAAGACTATAAAATGTCATGTTCGCAGTAAATCGATCTCTGCTACGCCACTCTGCTCTCTACGCCGTTACTCTGCTCTGGTCAACGCTAACCACGTGGGAAGAAAATTCTGCCGTGCAAGCAGGCAGCCGCTCTGCTAAAATTTAGTGCATTTCATTATAAAGTCTTATGGAGTGAGTCTCAACATTAGAGAACCAAGTTAAGTTTATTTCTCCACGAGAACGTTAAGTACTCCAACGTGTGTATACACATTTTAATATTTGTTGTATTAGTTACAGCCTACATTTCTGGAGCGTGACGGAATTCATCCCAGGGAATCGCGGTGTACATCAAGATGGATTCTTCCTCTACAATGTGCATCTTAATTTTATCGTGGGACGTCTACTGCCGTGTCTCCATTACCTTCTAGATATGTGAGGCGCATCTGGTCAGAGAGGGTGACTGAGCAGGAAAATGCCGGAATGACTGACTTCAACCTGGAATAGAACCTCAGCAAAACTTGAGTACCATTTAACTGTTTATTTTCTTTCCCATCTTTGTAAAGCTAGAGGATCTTTCATCTCTAAATCGTAGTTCTAATGGTTTTGTAGTAGATTGAGTTATTTCATTTTCCATTTCTTAAAGAGTCATGGTAGTTGAGTTACATGTGTGCGTCTGAAATTTGGAACCTATAAGATTAGCTGTGTAGTCTGTCTTTGAGTGAGTTCTCATACAAAGGATTTAGACAGATTTAAAAATCACTGACCACGCGATAAAGCTCATTTGTTTACGTGTGATATTGGAAATAATTTGGATTAGAGTTACGTGTAAAACTTGTGAGATAGGGTCGAATTTAGTGTCATTTTCAGATCATTTTCATTCTTAGGATCGAGTCATCTAATTTCAAGACATTTCAGGAGGACTGTTAGATCTAATAATCACTTAAATAATAATAAAATTAAGTAATGTCCGGGTTAAAATGGAATTAAACGGTCGTGAGCTATAAATTATTTTAGATTCCTTATGTTTGAGATTTAATGTGCTCAGTTTATGATGCGCCTGGAATACGGCAATCCTGCGGGATATTAATTGAATAATTTATTAATTCGTGAATTTGTTGGTGAATGATTTGTTGTGTCTTTGGGAACACAATGTGATTTATTATAAGTGGAGCACATGTTGAATAGTTTTCATGAATAGGGAGTAATAATAATGTGATTAAGGTTCACGAACGCTACATTTGCGACTTGTAACCCATGTGATGGTGATGATTATGGAATTCTATTAGAATCTTCAAATTAATTTCAGAAATTTAGATGAATCTCCGTTGCTGTTTAATAAGTATTTCATTCAAGTGATATCACGAATTTCGATCACCAGCCACTATTTGAGTAAGGATATTTCCAGACACGAATTCGTCCTCCGGATATTATTGACGCGATCATGCTAAAAATAATTAACTAATTTATAAGGGAAGGATTCGTTGTAAATAGTGTATATAAAATTACGTGTTATCTTGTGTGAATGTGGTGTGTGTGTGTGTGTTGCTGTAATTATGAATATTTTCCATGTTTTCATTGTTTAATATAATTTAATCTGGTTGTGCATTTATTGCAACGGCACGAATTGTGTTCAACGTTGTTTGCCACCGTGTTGATTTATTTAGCAGACCTTAAGGAACAATTTTATGAGATTAGTGTCGAGAAAGACTAGGCTAGGATTTGATTTGCATTATTTAAAGATTTAGACGAATGATCGTCGAGTTCATTTAGCAAAGGCAAGCGATTTGTAAATTAATTTTCAACTAGCTCACACGTGGATGTGAGAAAACTTTCTATGCATTTTATTAAAATTTTGAAATATTTGCAAACAGACTTGAAACTTTAATACCATGCAAGCATAATTTTAAGGTTCACAAACGGCATAATCAGCTTGAATTTAGGTGACAACGAGTAATGATAATGATAATAAATTCGAAATCTACTTACTTAGGAAAATGTGTATTACAATTACCATGAGAATTAGTTAGTGAGATACACGAATTTGTAAACACGATCGTGTGATGATAAAAGTAAAATGCTACGCAGATAATGTGAGAGATTAATAATAATAATAATAATAATAATAATAATAATAATAATAATAATAATAATAATAATAATAATAAGAATAGATTAATTATAAATTTTAGAATTAATTTCGGTTTTCAATCAGAATTTCTACTGGTGTTATCAATGAACGTTATACACTTTAATTATTGAAATTCATCAGAGTTTAACATTGACCACGTGTTGACATTACCATAAATTAATGGAACCTTAAGTTAATTTTATTATGGAATAATAAGCGAGAAAGCTGCCTACTAATTTTGTGTAAATCCTTATTGAAGTCTCTGGACACTTTCATTTAAATACTTTAATTTTTAAAGGCAGTGAAGGCCTCATCTTTTGTTAATTTTCATTCCAGAACAGTCAAACTGGAGGACGAGGATTACATTTGTAATTGCCACAGGAGGACCCGACATTATGAAAACCTATTGTAATAAAACTCCAGCAAGGATATTTTTGTGTTTTAGATGCTTATGTCAATAAATGTCAGTGTTGTTTTTAATTTTTTTGCTTGGTCGTTACCTCTTTTCCCTTAAACGCTTCTAAAACACGGATAGCCAGGTACGAACGGTCCATACTGGGATCTCTCGCTCACTGGCTGAGCTTAGCCAGGCAATAATGGGGGCAGTATCATTGTCCACAAAGTGTATGTACCTACAGAGAAGTTGGAATCTGCGGAGTGACATGGTTTCATAAAATATTGGAGTTTTGTGAATATTGTCCTGTGACCAATACATTTTTATTTCAGGCTTTTGTATTATTAGCATCAACAACACTAACGCAATAAATTGCCGAATTTCGTAAGAGTTTGTTTCTTTCCAAAACTGTGCTCTAGTATGCGGAGATTTATTAACAAGTTTTTCAATGCACTTTTTAGCATACGAATTTGTTTCGGTCACTGTCAAATTTACAACTTTATCCGTTAGAAACAGTTCAAAACAGTCAATCGCACTCACCTCTGGTAATAATCCAAAACTCACACCATGATTTCCCGTAAATGGAATTATATTATGTCGCACACTATCCGCAGGCTTACACTTTCTCCACACGAATGTATGTTCAACACCTCCTACCATCACCTTAGCTTCTGACGTTATGTCTTCTTCACTTTGACTAGAAACACTAGAAGGTCATTATCCGAAGAATCAATAGAATCATTATCACTACTATCAGAAATACTAATGTCACTTAGAGATTCATCTTCGATGTAGTCCCTTATTTTGTCTTCAGACAAACATCTCTTCCGTTCCGAGCTCGCAATTTCTGTTAACCTCGTCAGCTGGCCAGAGATTGTATATGTAAAGTAGAGAAGATAAGGCATATTTTAGGCCAGAGAGTTCATGAATACTGCTGTAAACCCTCCCGCCATCTGTTGAGAATCCTGTAACACATTTTTCAAAGAGATTACAGTACCAGAGAAATTCTCGGGCGTGCCACTGAAGCGGTTAAACTTGACAGACATGCTATGCGTATTGCATACCATCTCCCCGTTGACACCCCTTCTGCTGACTTCCAACCTCTTTATTCTTTCCCCGCCATCCTTACTCATGTCCATGATCTTCGTCTCAAATACTTACAATCTGCCCTAGCCATCAATCATTCTGCGATTAAAGAAGCCCTCAACCTTTCTCCTCTTGCCACCGCTATCCTTAATAATGACCGCTCTCCTGCTATCTCTTACCTTTTCCCCACCCCTATCACGTAACTTCCCCCTCTGTCCCACTGCATTTTTATTATAACTTTTCTTTTACTGGACATTATGATGGACATTATGATGCTCCTCGCGGCAGTGGTACCGGCCTCCAATATCTGTGTCTGAGTGCTTTACGACACTACCAGTGTTATCTCTATCCGTGTTCATTTTCAATCATTCTGTGTTTTTCGCGTCCTCATTGTTTCACTAGCGTTCGTCCATTTCTTTCTGCTTCCACCATACTGTTTTTCGTATCGTACGTCAAGATGAACTGAAGACATTTCTCTCTCAGTACGATGTGTTGTGCGTTTATACTTTGTGTGCCAACCGAAATCAATGAAAAATAGACTGACATGGAAGAAATCACATCATATTTCCTTGTTATATACTTGTTTATGTTTTACATTTTCTCTGTTTCAACCTGTATTTCTATATATGTGTTCCAAAATTCTACTTTTATGTACTCACTCACCGGCCAAAGAGCTACATGTTTAGCTGGTGGCCCGCCTGCCCCTTACCGGGCAGGAATGAAATAACTATTTGAATAAAGAATGAATAAAGTAGACAGGGGGCAAGATAGCGATCCTAGCGGCCCGGCATTGAACTTCAGTGTAACCACTTCCATAGCGTTTAACGGGGCTCTATTACCAGGCCTTGTATTATAACGTAGGCAACGCTCAAGATAATGAGGTCAGGCTCGAGTATCTCAAAGGAGAGTTGTGTCCATCCCTACGTCGACCTCGAAGATGCATCGAGAGTGGTGACGTCAGTCTCAAGTACCTCGAACGAGAGTTTCAGCCTTCATTACATTTTACTTATTGTACAATTTCCTTTCTAAGGAACTTCCAAAAATTGCGTAGGGGTCTCGCCAATAACATGCGGACACCCCATTCTTCTTCGAATTAGTAGCTACCCAATAAAATCGTACTCAACTGTGTTGTTGTTTTCGTGTTTTCATTCCCCAGCCAAAGGGTGGGGCGGGCCCCTTAGATCGTAACGCGATCGCTCGGGCCAAGAGAGGTGAAGATAACTTGAGATGGGATAAATGAAAAAGGTGTGTAAGCGATTTGACATATTGAAGGGGGAAGGGCTACGCTGCTGGTAATGAAAAGGATGGGCATTAGGCATGAAGTTTTAAGGAAGATGGGAAAAGTGTAGATTTACACAAGAGTGGCGGTTTGAAAGTCGCTGGGAAGGGTAAGGTGGTGGAGTGTTGAGACGATGTGGCAAAGGACGGTTGTGAAGTATCTAAGATGTTCAAGAGTCGGCGGTGGGGGGAAAGAGATATTCAGATGGTGAGAAGATGGGCGGACGGAGTGTGTAGGTTGAAAGAAAGGATTTTCTGGCCGGGGGTAACGATGTAGTGTAGCTATGAAATATCTAGAGAGGGGAGGAGAACGAGAAGTTTCGACTTCATGAAGACGGCTGTAGATGGTTGCACCGTTGGCTATGAGTTGGTCGACGGCTGCTGCAGTATATAGTTGAAGACGCACTAAGTACGTGGGGCCATAGGCGTTGAAGATGCGGGATGCCTTCCGGACTGGAATGCCGTGATGACGAAGGTGACGTTGAATTTCTGTTGCTGGAAGAAGAGGGTCGACGCCCCGAACGACACAGCTGTAGACAGCAGTAGTGGATGAGGTTGACGGTGGTGATGACAGTTGGCTGGCAGCTGCTGCTGGTGCGGTTGTAGACGGTGGTGTTGATGTTGCATCAGTTGGTGGTCTGAGTTGCTGTGAGTCGGACCGTTGAACATTGTGTTGAATTGCAGGAGGAGGAAACGTCATGATAGGGACTGGATGAGACGGAATGGTAGTGGTGATAGGAACGGTAGAGACGATGGAAACAAAGACAGTAGTGGTGATAGGTGCGGTGGTAGTGGTGGTGGTAGCGGGGACGATGGAAGAAGAAGACGATGTCAACGGCGGTGTACCAGTTGTAGACAGAGCAGGCGCTGGGTCCATCAGCAGGGCGAGACGATGTGAAGTGTATATGTAGTCCGGTCTAGAGAAGTTAAGTGGTGATGCCATTTTCGAAGAGACCAGGTTGGAGTGGATCGAGGACGTAAGTGAATATAGCCGACTTCAAATTGTGGTGCCATCCTTTGTGCTTTGGGCTCGGCGAGGTGCGAGGTATAGATGAGGCGTCACCCCGGCCGAAAAAAAATTCAGTATCGATGTGTTGTCCGCTTCAGGGGTGTGTGTGTGTGTATTACTCAACTGTTGTTGTTGTTTTTGTTACCAAGTTTTCGTGGATGTGCAGAGGTGAAAGAAGGTGCGGGGGTGAACAGGTCTCAAACTACGAAATTAAAGTTAAGATAAAATTTAACAAGGTTATATTTTCTTTTCAAGATTAAGAAATAACAAATAGAACAGGTACTTAGTAGCCGAAACCCAATTTGAAAATGTAAAATTACAGTGATTACAGGATTTGGGCTCCGAGAGCCAGACACACAATTCTTGAGCTATAAGCCCAACCTTACGATATACAGAATTCAACAAAGGGGCAGAAGACCCCAATCATGCCCTGGAGCACTTGCTCCCAATTACACAGTAAAGCCTCCTCGAGGCATACAGAAACAAATTTTAAGAAAAGAGCAACTCGCTCTTAGTTTCGAGCCTATCAAAGGCCACACCAAACACCACTTTCAAGCTGTCCTCTAAGGACACATACACAGGGGTAAGAATACCCAACCTACTGAGGCCTAGTCAGTGAAGAAACAGAAATATTACATGGCCTCTAAAATACCAAATTGAGAGGAGGCGTTCTTGCACTCCTACTACACTTTATTTAAAACCTATTTGGCACTAGGCCGTTAATGCAAGGGCTAATCCCATCCCAAAGAGGTGACTTATATAAAAAACGATTTACATTACGTTAAGGAAGAAACGGTTGTGAAAATGAGTTCACCTCAATGCAATATGAGTGGGAGCTCGAGAGGGTTAAGTACTCTCTATCCCAATTTGTAGTTTAAAAAGATAGAATAGATACCAAGTGTTTTTACATTTTAAAGGAAAGTTACATGGTAAAAGGCTTCGGACCTGCCCCGAGAGTTAAACTGCTGAGCTAGCAAGAAAAGAAGTTATTAAACGGCCATTACCTTGTGGTTGAACTGCTGCCCGAAGAAAGAGGCGCTTCCCGTCCCCTGCTACGTACTTTACACACTGATAGCTGTTACTGAAGTGGCCCGGAGACCCGAAAATCAGCAGTTTATAAACCCTCGCGGAAAGTTCGAGGCGTTTCAGGAATGAGAACACCCTCCCACAAGAATTTTATTGGCTAGGGTTAAGCAACATATCCAAATTGAAGAAGATACACCTGATTGGTCATAAATTAATTAAAGAAATTCGGGATTGGCTAATTTCAAACCTGGCGGAACGAAAGGATTAACATTGCCAACACAAACAATGACTGAAGGAAATTTAACAAAAAACAAACTTATGAACACAAAATTTCTCCAAAAACATAGTTCTTTCACTTCGCACTAGGGTGCATAATTGTAATTCTTCGGTAGTGCCATCTGGAAGAGAATGTCCACACTTCTTACTACAGGCAAAACAAAAATACATCGAAAACGACCCAGTTCAGAAACTTCAAAATTTACAAGTAGTGACATCTTCTGAGAAACTTGAAAATTAACACATTAGATAAAGTTCAGACTTCCGCCAGTAGAGGAGTTTCAACTGGCGCAAAGTTTGAATTAGCGGCGTGGAGGTGTACCGCCCGGTACAGACCTCCCCTCCCCCCAAAGTTCCTCCAAGGGGTAACACATCAAATTTGTTTGAAAACAAAGTTCAAGTTAAGATGTTGATATAGACATTATTTCGGGAAAAAAGATTTTGTAAATGATTGGATCCAGGTTCAAAATTCTTGTAGTAACTTTTGAATTAATGTCTTTATGCTTGTAGAAATTGAATTGAGAAGGAAACTTTTAATTCTTGAGAGTGAAGAAAAATTTTCTAAGTCCACCAAATATTGCAGTTGAATTCAAAAATGTAGTAATTGTTGATGTTAAATGTCCATGTAGTTGATTACATATATCCAAGGTTGATTAAGTTAGACGGCCAGACCGGCCGCTGCTGCTTGTGTCCAGAGGAGGCCGCTCGGACCCCTTAAGTACCCTGAGTTACCGCTCGCCCGCACTATGAGAGGAGTAGTGGAGTCGAAGCACGCCGCGCCCGCGGCGAACATGCAGGTCGCGGGCCAGTTACAGGTTGTGCGCCGCACATCAGCCTTGGCCGGGAGGAGGACTCCGGCTGGCCGTACACAGGTTGGCCTCACTGGAGAAGGGCGGGCCCGTACCCTGCCTCAGTAGTGGTACGGCGCCGCGCTGCTGCGGGGGCACTGAAACATTAAAGCTCGGCGGCAGAATTTTGTTTGACCAGAATGATTGTTTTTGAGGGCACAGGCTTTGTGGAGAGCTTGAGGGGCCAGCGGCGTGAAGATATTCATTTCATATACAAGCCACTGTGTGTTATGTTAGGAGGAGACGGGAGCGTGGTAATGGCCGTAGTAAGGACAGGATGGCAGTTTAACTGATCGGGGAAGATTTACAATAAATGCTTAAATATTAAAAAAATTATTGAAAGGGCAGAAGGCCTTAAAAGTGAAACCCCTCAAAAAAATATAACCTTCCTATTTCTTTCAAAATTATATGAAGCAAGTTAGCACATAAATTATACAGGTTTCACCTGCGACAGGTGAACCCTAAATATCCTCTCGGTGGCTGGATTACTTAACAATAAGGTAACGGGTGTAAGGAAGTCGAGAATAGTACACGGCCCATGGAATCTGGAGGCAAGCATGCCCGTGGGAACAAAATTTTTGACCATCACCTGGTCACCTACCTTCAAATTGGTGGGTCTCCGTCCACGATCATATCTTTCCCTAACCTTTTCATGAGACACTTTAAGATTGGCTTTAGCCTTCTTCCAAAGATCTTTAATATTATCTGGATCTATTGTCTCGGGTAGAATGTCACTCAGAGACCAGAGGTTAGAGAGCGGCGTGTTGGGAACAAACTTGAACATCAACGAAGCTGGCGTAAACTTATGAGATTCATGAACCGCCGAGTTCAAAGCACAAGCTAACCAATGCAGGGACGTGTCCCACCTAGAATGATCTTCATGATGATAGGCGATAAGGGCCGACCTGAGATTACGATTAACCCGTTCAGCAAGAGATGGTTGAGGGTAATAAGCAGAAGTTGTCACATGAGAGATGGACAGGTCAAAACAGAATTTACGAAAAAGATTAGATGTGAAAGCCTTAGCATTATCAGACACAATATATTGACACGGACCAAAAGAAGCAAAGATAGAATTTAGACAAGTAATGGTGGACTGAGCGGTAGCCAGCTTAGTCGGAAATAACCAGGAAAATCTTGTAAAACCATCTACACATACAAAGATGAACTTGTTGGCATTTCCCTTCGACTGCGCGAAGGGTCCTACATAATCAATATACAGGCGTTCCATAGGGCGCGACGCTTGGTGAGAAGACAACAGGCCTACCTTGGTGGACATGGTTGGTTTACTAAGCAAGCAGGATTTACAAGCCTTTACTAGTTCACGGATTTCACCGTCCATACCTTTCCAGATGAACCTTTCACGAATCTTTTCACAAGTTTTAAAGATGCCTAGATGCCCCCCTAATGGGGTCTCATGATAGTACTTGAAGATCATTGCTACAAAACAGCTGGAACGACAACTTTCATCATCTTATCATGCCTCGAAGTGCAACATAACACACCATTCCTCAGTACGTAAGGGACAACATGTTCCCCAGAAGAAAGGGTTTCCATTATCGGAGCCAGCGTCGGATCTTCACGTTGGTATTTCTCAATGTCCCTAAAGAGCATGGGAGCATCTGTTAAGATGGCATTAACCTCAGGTAGTATGGATTCGGGAGGTGATGAACTATCGACCAGTTCCTGGGTCTCGACGTCGTTGGAAAACATACGGCTGAGTCAGTCTGCGACAACATTTTCAGTACCTCTGATATGCCTAACATCAAATTGGAAGGCAGAAATTCGGATGGCCCAACGGGCTATACGACCAGTACGACGCGGCCTACCTAAGACCCGGCTTAAGGCTTGATTATCCGTCTCCAGGTCGAACTTGACATGTTCAAGATAGAGACGGAACTTTTCTAAGGCAAATAAGACTGCCAAACCTTCGAGCTCATAGATGGAATACTTGGCTTCTTGAGCCGATAGAGTCCTAGATGCATAGGCGATGGGTCGCCTCCCTAGTTCAGTCTCTTGAAGAAGGACTGCAGCTACCGCTGACGACGACGCGTCGGTTTGGACGATGAATTTCTTCGAGAAATCAGGCATAGCAAGGACAGGGGCATTACAGAGAGCTAATTTAAGATCTTCAAAAGCGGCTTGTTGAGAAGGTCCCCACTCAAATTTGATGCCTTTCCTACGAAGAAGGTTTAAGGGCGCCGCTCTATTAGCGAAGTTAGGAATAAACTTCCTGAAGAAATTCACCATACCAATGAACCTGGCGATACCTTTGATGTCCTTAGGAGGTTTAAAATCACGGCTGGCCTGTGTTGTAGAATGATCGACTGCAACACCATCAGGTGACACAATATGCCCTAGGAATGACATGGAAGGCTTAGCAAAGGCAACCTTGGACAACTTCACAGTTAACCCGGCCTTACGAAGGCGGTTGAGAACTTCTCGCAGATGATCTAGATGTTCTTCAAAAGTCTCCGAAAATACGACGACATCATCAAGGTAGTGATACAAGTACTCGAATTTGATATCGGAGAAGACCCTATCTAGCAATCTAGTGAGTACAGCTGCTCCCGTGGGGAGCCCGAAAGGCACGCGGTTGTATTCATACAAATTCCAATCCGTGGCAAACGCTGTAAGGTGTTTAGACTCTTCGGCTAGGGGAATTTGATTATAAGCCTGGTTTAAATCCAAGATGGTGAAGAACTTGGCCTTACGAAACCATGAAAACAAGAATGAAGGTCAGGAAGGGGCACAGATTGTAACACCACCTTCCGATTGAGAGCCCTATAATCAATGACAGGCCTGAAGCCACTTTGGGGTTTCGGGACTAGAAAAATAGGCGAAGAATACGCCGACTGAGAGGGCCTAATAATACCATCCTTCAACATTTGATCAATAATTTCTTTCAGAGCCTTCATTTTAGGTGGAGACAGCCTATATGGTGGAAAACGGACAGGAATCGAATCCGTGACCTCAATTTTGTATTCAATAAGGTCAGTAACACCAAGAGTATCAGAGAACACCTCTGGAAACGACTGACACAACTTACGAATACTATCAGCCTGCTCCTCAGGTAGATGTCTAAGGTCTAACAACATCTCATCCTGGGTAGGCGAAATAGAGGAACATGATACAGAATTACACTTTAACAAGGGGATTTTACTATTGGAAGCAAATTTGAATGTGCACGACTTACTCTGAAGGTCGAGCACTAGACCGGTGTGAGAAATGAAGTCAGCTCCCAATATAATGGGGCAAGACAAGTGCTTGGCCACAAACAATTTAACTTTCCAAGTAAATTTAAAAATACGAATTTTGACATTTAAAGAACCTAGAATTTCTACTGGAGATGAATTAGCCGAAACATATTGGACCGAAGACGAACAATAGTCAGGAAGCTTACAAACAGATTTCAATTTTGAATACCATTCAGCCGAAATAATAGAACAAGCACTGCCGGAATCTAATAGAGCTGTTATAGACTCACTATTTAACTCAATTTTGAGAAAAGGCACAGGTGCGGGGGCGTCCGCCGCAATCCTAAGACATTCTTTGGGGCATTCAAAAGATGAATTTGAAGACTGAATTTTCCCTGAATTTTCGACCTGTTTACCAGGGGCTGAGCCTTGGGAAGCTGAATTAGTCGACTCAGCCGAAGCCGCTAGTCACTTATTATTAGTGACATTGGTGGAAGTTGCACCAGAAGTTGAGCAGGAGGGGGTGCAACTGAATTTGGGCAATTCTTGGCGATATGTGAGAAAGCCCCACATTTAAAACAACCTTGTGATGAACCAGCTCCATTATTTACCCTACTAGATTTGACCAATGGACATTTATTGCGAAGATGGTCAGGCGACCCGCAAGCATAACATTTACGGGGTGTGACTGCTCGGCGAGGTGGAGGCCGAGGATTACTAAAAGAAGGAGGGGGTTCTTTCGCGACACGCAAGGAATCGGCGTATCTAACTCCTTCCGCTGAGACGGCCAATGCTTCAAGTTCAGAGAAGGTTTGCGGGCACGCCGCGAAACACAAATATGACCTATAGGATGGTGAAATGCCTTCCACAATAGCCTGTACAATCTGATCTTCAGAGAAGTGAAGAGCAAACACCCTAGTATAGAACTTAATATCTTGGATGAAATCTTCCTAGTTTTCATCCAACCGCTGTACACGATAATAGTACTTCTGAATAAGTGAGGACCTTGCCCTAGCCGGAATGAAGTTAGCTAGCAAGTGGGCGTGGAAGTCTTCAATAGATGATTGCTCGGCAATGGCTCTTACTATTTTGTCTGAGAGAATACCAATTGCATAGGGATAGATGATTTGCAAAATCTGGCATGGAGAAAGAGAAAAAACAAGGGCATGATCCTGAAATTCAACTAAAAACCTTAAGAATGAAATAACTTCACTGGCAGTGTTAACAGAAAACTTAGAGATACCTCTGAGCAACATTGCTAATGGATGAGGCAAGCTGCTAAACCCAGGTGACATAGTAGGTAAAGGTTTAAGTGGCAAAGAAGTTAATTCAGAACGTACATTATTCAACGAGGTACGGCGTTCAGACTCGTTGTCCAATGGGGCAGAGGTTGTTTGAGCTCCAACGGTTTTCCTATTGGCGTCTCCCTTAGGAGGCTCTTCCTCGCTACCTACATTCGCCGTAGAGGGTTGATCGGTTTTGGGAGGAACTTCCCCAGTTAAAAATTGGGTCACCTTACTAGACAATTCAGAAAGATTTTCGAGAACCACACTAGCTTCCTTCCTCTGAACGTCATTCAACTTCAGAGACAACAGATCGTTAACTCTATTAGAAAAATGTAAATAATCTGGCTTGCACACGTTTAATTTGATTAGGAGAAGGATCATTTTCTTAAAAAAAACTAACTACAGATGCTAGCTCAGTAGTATTGTCAGTGATCGTGGAAAGAGAGTCGTCAATTTCTTTCTCTCCCAAAGTGGGGATGGAAATGGGCAAATCAAGGGACTTTCTAAGCTTATTTGTGTCTACCGCAACCGTGCCTCCAGATTGCACGTTTCTAATAGTTAATTCATAGATCAACTCCTCCTTGCGCAAATAGTTAAGATGGAGAACATCGCGAGGGCCGGGCATGATGACAGAACAATTTTGAAAAAGGAAAAATCAAAAATTCCAGCAACTGAGAAAATAGTTAGAGTTGTAATCAAAGCAATGTTTAGCCGTCAAACGGGGCTAAATTGAGACCCATTCAACCACGCTCTGCTACCACTTGTTACCAAGTTTTCGTGGATGTGCAGAGGTGAAAGAAGGTGCGGGGGTTAACAGGTCTCAAACTACGAAATTAAAGTTAAGATAAAATTTAACAAGGTTATATTTTCCTTTCAAGATTAAGAAATAACAAATAGAACAGGCACTTAGTAGCCGAAACCCAATTTGAAAATGTAAAATTACAGTGATTACAGGATTTGGGCTCCGAGGGCCAGACACACAATTCTTGAGCTATAAGCCCAACCTTACGATATACAGAATTCAACAAAGGGGCAGAAGACCCCAATCATGCCCTGGAGCACTTGCTCCCAATTACACAGTAAAGCCTCCTCGAGGCATACAGAAACAAATTTTAAGAAAAGAGCAACTCGCTCTTAGTTTCGAGCCTATCAAAGGCCACACCAAACTCCACTTTCAAGCTGTCCTCTAAGGACACATACACAGGGGTAAGAATACCCAACCTACTGAGGCCTAATCAGTGAAGAAACAGAAATATTACATGGCCTCTAAAATACCAACTTGAGAGGAGGAGTTCTTGCACTCCTACTACACTTTATTTAAAACCTACTTGGCACTAGGCCGTTAATGCAAGGGCTAATCCCATCCTAAAGAGGTAACTTATATAAAAAACGATTTCCATTACGTTAAGGAAGAAACGGTTGTGAAAATGAGTTCACCTCAATGCAATATGAGTGGGAGCTCGAGAGGGTTAAGCACTCTCTATCCCAATTTGTAATTTAAAAAGATAGAATAGATACCAAGTGTTTTTACATTTTAAAGGAAAGTTACATGGTAAAAGGCTTCGGACCTGCCCCGAGAGTTAAACTGCTGAGCTAGCAAGAAAAGAAGTTATTAAACGGCCATTACATTGTGGTTGAACTGCTCCCCGAAGAAAGAGGCGCTTCCCGCCCCCTGCTACGTACTTTACACACTGATAGCTGTTACTGAAGTGGCCCGGAGACCCGAAAATCAGCAGTTTATAAACCCTCGCGGAAAGTTCGAGGCGTTTCAGGAATGAGAACACCCTCCCACAAGAATTTTATTGGCTAGGGTTAAGCAACATATCCAAATTGAAGAAGATACACCTGATTGGTCATAAATTAATTAAAGAAATTCGGGATTGGCTAATTTCAAACCTGGCGGAACGAAAGGATTAACATTGCCAACACAAACAATGACTGAAGGAAATTTAACAAAAAACAAACTTATGAACACAAAATTTCTCCAAAAACATAGTTCTTTCACTTCGCACTAGGGTGCATAATTGTAATTCTTCGGTAGTGCCATCTGGAAGAGAATGTCCACACTTCTTACTACAGGCAAAACAAAAATACATCGAAAACGACCCAGTTCAGAAACTTCAAAATTTACAAGTAGTGACATCTTCTGAGAAACTTGAAAATTAACACATTAGATAAAGTTCAGACTTCCTCCAGTAGAGGAGTTTCAACTGGCGCAAAGTTTGAATTAGCGGCGTGGAGGTGTACCGCCCGGTACAGTTTTCATGTTTTCATTCCCCGCCCGAAGGGCGGGGCGGGCCTCTCAGAGGGTGACGCCCTCACTCAGGCCGTGAGAAGTGAAGAGAACTGGGAGATGTGAGAAATGAGGTAGGTGGGTAATGCGGTATGAAGAAGTTAAAGAGATGAGAATAACGGATGTGTAGGTTATTTAGTGCTTTGTGGACAGATTTACAAATACTTGTATAGGAGAGAAGCCAAGAAGGGAAGGTATAACCAAGGTTGCAAGGGATAAGATGAGCTGCAAGGATGTGATAGAAGGAAGAGAAGTTAACAAGAGAAGTGAGTAGAAGGCCAAGGACGTGAGAGGTTGGCGATGGTGGCGAAAAGTAACGGGGTGGGGGTGGATGAGGTCGGAGATGTGGACTAGGTAGTTGAGGAGAAGGGGCAGGCCGGGGACGGCGACGATGTGTGGTATTTCGGGGCGAGGTTTGAGGAGGCGAGCGAGATGGTTCAGCTCGATGGTGGCGGCCATAGAAGTTTATCCCGTGGTCGATGAGGCGTTGAGCGTCTTCGGAAGTTGGAAGATGGAGTCTGACTAAGAAGGTCGGACCGTCAACGTTGTGGATGCGAAACGCTCTTCGCACGGGCAGACCTGTCTGGCGGAGTTCCTGGGCGATGACGTCAGCTGGTATACTTGGTTCCACACTGCGAACGACGCAGCTATACAGGATATTACGGTCCGAAGGCGGTTGCGTCGATGGTGGACGTAACATAATTCATGATGCGTCTACAACTTTCATCTGCTGCCGACGTCGATCATCTCCTTGCGACTGGAATCCGTTTTCGCCGGCGAGCGTATCGAGTGGAACCTTCCCGCTCCTCACTTCGTGCAGGCCCCCTGTTCTCTCCTACCCCTCCTCTTCGTTCTCCTCCAGTCACGCGACCCTCCCCACCGTCACCCACAGTCAACCTTCCTGTTTCACAACCACCTTTCGTCCTACCCCCTCTCCAGATTTTGGACATCCTCCGTCTCTATGCCACTTCCGTTACTAACATGACCACTACCCTCTACTATCTTCTCTTACAATGTTATCCTACTCCATACTCTCATTTCCTTCCACAACCCCCTCTTCTTACACCTCAGTAACTTACACTACTATCCCGCTTCTTCCTCCCAAATATCAATGAAGCCGTCTCTTTCTACGGCTTAATATTTGTAATGTACTTTTGTAATACTATGTAACATCTTATCCACATACGCGCCCGAGATAACTTCCAAAGAATAAACTCCTTGTCTCCGTTTTCTCCGGTGTTCGCGGGGGTTTTCTTCGTGCGGGGTGCTTTGCGGGTCTCCCCTGGGCCCCGACTCGTTGTCCCGATCACCCTGCGCCACTTCTATCATATTCTCCTTTTCGGTATGTACAATACATACTTTCTATAATATTGTCTATTTCTATGTTCTTTTCTTTTCCTAATGGCCAAAGAGCTCCTTAGTTGAGCTGGTGGCCCGCCCCCTCCTCTCCTGAGGAGTAGGAATGAACCATCCTTATGATGATGATGCCTCCACGGAAATCACGATTGGAAATCAAATAATAGCTCTAACAACAATTTATATACCTCCAGGTTCTTCCCCACCAACCAAATTTGTGGAATACATCGATCGTAAATACAGTACGTACATTATCATCGCAGATTTTAACATTACGTCATATACGCAACAACAACAAACCATCTACGACCAACTATTACAATATATCCGGGGTGTTGACTTACCCTTCCCCTCCCCCACCCGCCCTATATCACAAACGACCCCTAACATTGTAATCCTCACCCCTAACCTAGCAACGAACTGTGACATCACTATGCTACCTTCAATCGGCAGTGACCATGTCCCTGCCCTATTAACCGTAACCAATGTACTAACCAGTCCATATCAACATACCCAGTGTCCTCCACCAGTCAGACAGTATAATCGAACCGACTGGGTAGCATACAGGCAAACAATAACAGACAAAATACGCAATACCGTCCCACCTACATCACAGCTCGAATTAGCCTACATGACGTAATTAAGACATTAGAATTCGCACTAATTACTGCCGACAGACTGCATATTCCTCGCCACACCTCCCATCCCTCCAAACCTCCCCTTCCACCTAAAGCACTCCAGCTATTAAAATATTCCCACGACCTTTACAAGGCATACCTCCGCACCCGTGACCCAAATACCCTCCGCGAACATAGAACTACCCTTAGACATGCTCGTTCATTCATCAAGGCTATGAAACGAAAAGCCTGGGCAAATATTTGTACTGAATTATCCAACACGACTGATACTCGCAAATATTGGACCAAATTAAAACAACTGACACACATAAAGAAATCCTACCCCCATTATCCAATAATACATAACAAATCCGCACCCAGTGATCCTAAAGTAAAGGCCGACATTTTCGCAGATCATTATAGAGTAATTTTCTCGCTGTCTTCCGACCCCCATTTCTACCATCCTGACCACGCTGTAATAACCGAATATGCGGATATCACTCAACCTCCTCTTCGACCTAGTTTTGAACCTCCTTTCGCCCCTGATTACCAACATCCCTTAAATGCTCCTATTACCGTACAAGATATAAAAGACGTACTCAGGACCAAAAACAAAACACAGCCCCTGGTCTAGATCAGATTACTTACCGACACATCAAAGAAGCTCCACATCCCTTCCTACACCTCCTAAGTGCAGTATATACTATCATTCTCCATACTGGATTCTTTCCTGCCCATTGGCGACATGCTACTATTTTGTTATTTTTAAAACCTAAAAAACTACCATCCCTCCTAAATTCATATCGTCCTATTAGCCTTCTAACAGTGTATTCTAAAATCTTAGAAACTATCCTCGCTCGCCGTATATATTGCTATCTCAATTCCCTACATCTCATACCACAATCGCAAGCCGGTTTCCGCCCTCAGCACTCCACACATGACCACCTCTTTCATATCTCTGCATCCCTCACAAAAGATTTACCTCCCAAAAACCGCGCAGCCCTTATCAGTCTAGACGTTGAGAAAGCCTTTGACAAGGTATGGATCGACAAACTGATATTTAAACTTCGTCACCTCCGGCTACCTATGACGATCATCCGTTTCCTCGCCAACTTTCTTAAATCCACACAGCCCAAATCAATATTCATAATACATTATCCTACCCCTTTCCTATCAAAGCAGGAGTCCTACAAGGTAGTCCATTGTCACCGCTTTTGTATATCTTGTTTTGTGCCGATATTCCCCAACCTCTTCCTCCACTCAGATTATATCAATTCGCTGATGACATAGCAATACTGGCTCTAGGAACTAATAACCGATACCTGCAATCCCGATTACAAACCTACTTAAATGAGCTCGAACAATGGCTGAATCGTTGGTACATCAAAATCAATGTAAGTAAAACACAATTTATGATTTTTCGCAATCGTAAACGTAGATGCCATCCTACTAACCAAATTTACCTATCCTTACATGATCAACCCCTTACCGAAACCACCACTCTTACCTACCTAGGCATCACTTTCCAAAATAATTTAAAATGGAATATACATTTGGACCAGATTTACAAAAAGGCATCCCGCAGGTTTCACTTCCTCCGCTGGTTGTTAGGTCAAACCTGGGGATTAAAAGCAACACAGATTATTAATACGTACAAAGCTTTTGTTCGGCCTGTTATCACGTACGCCTCCTTATCCTGGATCTCCGCCCCCCTTCTCCGATACCTCGACATATTAAAACTAGACCGTCACGCTATTCGACTGGCTTATCGTCTCAGACCAGAAACAAGACTCGAAGTAGTGAATAACCTTTATACATTCCCAACAATTCTTTCCCATATCCATTCTATTCGTCTTCGTTATTTACAGAATGCTGTTTCCCGCAGCTCATCTGAACCTTTCGAAGCAATTAGCCTTTCTCCTCTCGCCACCGCCATCCTTACCAACCAATCAACACCTTTAATCAAACACCTCTTTCCACCATCAACCTCAGCCCACAACTAAAGCTAAACGCACATAAAGTTATGGACCACTACAGATCGCACAATTCTGACTGAGGTTCTTATTCCGGTTACTTTTCCATTGCCACCTTACACATTTAGTGGAATTAAAGGCGATACCACCGCCATCTCCGATTACATTTGTGTTCAGTGTATGTGGCTTTTTCACTTGGACAAGAATTGGTTAATAATTTTATGTCATCGCTTGCACATATCCATTCCGATCTTGTTTATAATTTCATTCCATATACTTTCTCTTCAAGAAAACAATGTTTACTGTTCTTATGTTAAGTTTGTAGTGATTCGTACTTCAAGAAACAGACTTTTATTTTTGCTGATGTGTTCTACAAAGGAAGATTTTTTCTTTTTTTTCTTTTTTTTTTTTCTTTTTTCCCACAAGTTGTGTTATCAGCACACAATCATATAAAACATTTTACAACACATTCTTGTACATGTAATCGGCCAAAGAGTCCCTTTGTTGGACTGGTGGCACGGTCCCCTCACGGGGAGAATGAAACAACTATTTGAGTAATAAGAATAACCCCCACGGTATGCACTAGCATTGCGTCTTGGGTGGTGTGCTAAGTCCCAACAGACGAGCCTAACTTAGCACACGAGGGCGAAACGCAGGCAACCAAGAATGAGTTAGCTGGAAAATTTATAATGTCCAATAACGGACCATTATATTGGTACTAATGCCATTACACACCAGGATCAACCAATGGGAGGGGACTTGTAATTACAAAATGATGATTGATCATAATGCAGGTGCAGTGCACGCATGCATGTGTGTTGTTTTTGCGGTCTAGAGAGACTTTCAGTTTAACAGCCTTCATGGCCCTCATCTTACTTCTCTCTTTGAAGTGTCGGATCCCTTCCATTTCTTCCCTCTGATTAGTTTTAATAGAGGATGGTTGCCCGGTTCCTCTTAAAACAATAATCACGACCACCACCAACTTGGATGGATACAGTCCATTCGACCTGAATCTAAATTATCTGCTACTCTGGTATATCGTGTTGGAATCCCACAAGTTGGGCCTCATTGGAATAACCTTTCCTTTAACGTGAACAGCCTTCTATCAAATCAAAGGTTACATGAAACACATGTTAAACTGCCTGGCCTGTAATTTTCTGCTTTATGTTTATCACCGCCCGCCTCTGTGGTGTAGTGGCTAGTGTAATTAGCTGCCACACCCGGAGGCACGGTTCGATTCCCGGCTCTGCCACGAAAATTTGAAAACTTGTACGAGGGCTGGAACAGGGTCCACTTAGCCTCGGGAGGTCAACTGAGTAGAGGTGGGTTCGATTCCTGCCTCAGTCATTCTGGAAGTGGTTTTCCAAGGTTTCCCACTTCCCCTCCAGAAAAATGTCAGGATGGTACCTAACTTAAGGCCACAGCCGCTTCCTTCCCTCTTCCTTGTCTATCCTTTCCAGTCTTCCCACCCCCGACCAAGGCCGCTGTTCAGCGTAGCAGGTGAGGCTGCCTGGGCGAGGTACTGGTCATCCTCCCCAGTTGTATCCCCAGACCCAAAGTCTCACGCTCCAGGACACTGCCCTTGAGGTGGTAGAGGTGGGATCCCTCGCTGAGTCCGAGGGAAAAACCAACCCTGGAGGGAAAGCAGATTAAGAAAGAAAGAAAGATGTTTATCACCCTTTCCTTTATACAATGGCGCTAGAGCTCCTTCTTACAAACAGTAATCAAATAATTATTTCAGATATGGCAGCGTATTCCAACTGATTGCCCTGAGTTCTTAACAAATCCAACTGCTTTTCTAGCTTTAAGCTTTTGTATCTTTTTTTTGTAAAAGTCTTTATTGTCGTAGCCAACGGCCGTAGCCGTGTTGAAACACCGGACCCCATGAACTCTCCGAAGTTAAGCAACATTGGGCGTGGTCAAGATTTGGATGGGTAAGGGAATGGAGGAGCGGAAAGGAACCGGCCACCCTACCGTGCGTAAACTCCAAAGCAGGCACACCTCTGCGGAGGTTCGGACCTGACTTCGGGCAGAATACACCCTTACCTTATCTTATTGTCATAGGTAAATTTCACAACTTTGAAATGGCATGTGGCTTTTAGTGCCAGGAGTGTCCAAGGACATGTTTGGCTCACCAGGTACAGGTCTTTTGATTTGACACCCGTAGGCGACCTGCGCTTCCAAATGAGGATGAAATGATGATGAAGACGACACATACACCCAGCCCCAGTGCCAGGGAATTTAACCAATTTAACCAATTCCTGACCCTGGCGGGAATCAAACTCGGGTCCCCTGTGACCAAAGGCCAACACGCTAACCATTTAGCCATGGAGCAGGTCAGTGCCTACATTAGTCACATACTCAACCTGGAAATTAATCTTACATCCAACTACCTTTGCATATTGCTGACTGAATTATTATTCTTTCTTGAAGTCCTCACCCATACATTCTCATATTTCATTATTGTTCTCTGGAGTGTACTTCCTGGAACTTGTATCTGCCTTAAAGTACTACTACTAAACGTTTTCATTACTCCCCTGAAGGGGGAGGCGGGCCTCTTAGGCGGTGACGCCTTCTCTCATGCCGGGAGATTTGTTACGGTGAAGGAGATGCGCGGAGAAGGTGAGGGGGTGGGCGGCCGTGGCCTATACTACGAACTGTCCCGGCATTCGCCTTAGTGCAGGAGAATGGAAAACCACGGAAAACAATTCTCAGGACAGCCGACGGGTGGAGCCAGGCGTGAAGTCCAGCACTGTGCCCCCAGGTCCGTCTCCCGAATGCAGAGGCTTAGAGCCACGGTAGAGCCGTGGCCAACTTTCCACTGCTCGGTTGGCCAGTCACAGTGTAGAGCTGTTGGACCACGGGCAAGCCGTGGCCTCTTAAGGGACGAAACCCACTCTGCATCCGCCGACGTGCCTTAAAGTACCCATACATATATGTCCATTAGTGTCTAAATGTCATATGGCTGTCAAATATGCTTGCCATCATGTTCTCCTTGGCTGACTTTTGCTAAATTAAATTTCCTAAGTGTGGCCAGTATCCAGTATTCGGGAGATAGTTGGTTCGAACCCCGCTGTCGGCAGACCTGAAAATGGATTTTCGTGGTTTCCCCATTTTCACACCAGGCAAATGCTGTGGCTGTACCTTAACTGAGGCAAAGGCCGCTTCCTTCCAACTCCTAGCTATTTCCCGTCCCATCGTAGCCATAAGACATATCTGTGTCGGTGCGACGTAAAGCAAAAAAAAATTCTTTCTAACCTGCACCTCTGTTATAATACAGTGGGTCTTTACCATTCCTTACTACTTTTAAAAAGTACCTACAACATCTGTTTTCACACTTCCCAACAATTTCATTAAATGCCATCCCTTACTCTGTTTATTTTTTTTCACCATTTTTAACTCATGGTTAATCAATTTTAAAAACTCCCCTTCGTCTCTTTTATCAGCCATATGATATTGCCTAATAGTCTTACTTTCACAGCTTTATATTCCCTCACATTTATTTTCAACTACAACAGAAAAGATTTTCATGATCACTTCAGGTTATTGATAGTGCTCATCTGGATTTATTAGCACCACGTCTGAAATATATCCCCCTCTATATTGTTTGTGGGGGCAATGACCTTCGATGTTAGGCCCCTTTAAACAACAAGCATCATCATCATTATCATCATCATCGTCATATTGTTTGTTCCATCACTTTCTGATTCAGTTGTAATTCCCTGATTAACTTATTCACCATTTTTGGTCAAGTTTTCTCTCATTGGCATCAATCAGTCAGTGCTCCTGCTGTCAAAGGAAATCGCTCCCCAGACCAAAACTCCTGGTGTAGGTTCAGTGTGTTGATACCACAGACTGCTTGGTTCCAAGCACTCGCCTGGCCTGATTCTTACCAAACTATGGCCATCATTGGCACCAAGACAGAAATGGCTCTCATCTGAGAACACAACAGATCTCCACTCTGCCCTTCAGTGAGCTCTAACTTGACATCAGTGAAGTCGCAGATGGTAGTCATTCGGAGTTAGTGGCTTGAATGCTACAGGACGTCTGGATCGGAGCTGTCCCTCTGGTAATCAATTTGTTACAGTTTGCTGTGTCACTGGTACTGTAATGGCTGCTGCAGGTGCAATGTGATCCACCACAGCCACGTGGCGAATACGGTAGTCTTCCCTCTCCATAGCGCCCTGTGTGTGCCCAGACCCCGGTCTTCGTGAGACCGGGCCTTCCCATGACTGTTGTTGTAAACACCGATGCAGAACTGAGCAGACCTGCATGACAAATCTTTGTGCAATATTGCAGAAAGAACGTTACATTTCAATAAAATGTTAGGTCTATAACCCACACTGAAATATTCTTGTCTCAATTGGCAGCCCGCTGTGCTCTCTTGATTACGTTAATTGGCCTGCACATAAGTTTGAGTCTGACACCTCTGGTATAGAATACCATTACAAATCTTAAGTTTTTAACTGTTGTAACATTGAAATGTAAAGTACATGTTATTGTAGTAGAAGCTTGTATAACTATGGTATAAAAATAATAGCAAATTAAATGAACAAATTGCAAGAACAAACATACAGTTTTAAAAGTTTACATTGGCATGTAGGTACCACGTAGGGCAAGAGGGAGACCCAGACTAAGGTGGTTGAAAATGACTCTGGAGTAAGGATACAAACTGCTCAAATAAACTGTATGTTTCAAGCTCTCAGTGCAGAGATGGCGTGGAATGACATCAGTAGACAAATAAGGTTGAGCGGTGTCTTTAAAAGTAGGAAAGATCATAATATAAAGGTAAAGCTGAAATTCAGGAGGACAAATTATGCCAAATATTTGTTTATAGGAAGAGGAGTTAGGGATGAGAATAATCTACCAAGGGAGATATTCAATAAATTTCCAATTTCTTAAACAGATTTTAAGATTGTTTTTTTAGCATATGGTATTATACATGAAATAAAATGTTTTAATTACAGAATGCAACAGGGCAATAAAAACAAACTATTAGACTTTAAGGGTGGATTGTTCAGACGAAGCAGCCACTCATTAATACCTCCATGGTACAGACGTTAAGGGTATTATCACTATGTGCTGGATAGTGTGTTGAGCCGCATCACAATCGAATGCCAGTGATGGCACTTTGCCGTACTTGTGTAGGAGGTAGCCACATCTTCCATGGTTTGTCCTAAATCTGTTTAAGAGTCACCCAAGTTCTTGGAGGAAGCGCAGTTCCAATGCGCCTTCCTCTTCATGTCCAGGAAATCGGGAAGAGCAGGAGTTGTTTCCTCTCTCCAATTTTTAATCCACTTTGTTGTAATATGGAAGTTCCCTTGCTCCAACTGTTGGGCTGTTGCTACAGGGTTTTTTCGTGATTTTTGCATACATGTGTATTGGAAGACTGGGGTTATTATTTATGTGCTTTTGCTCACAAACGAAAGCTTGCTTTATAAATAAAAAGTCCTATATAATCCTCCTTTTCAATACAAACCAACCATCTATGTTAGATGGGACAATATCTATACATGTATCAGCCTATCTAAAAGCCATCCTCAGTAGAAGCTCAAATATTACATTTATGCAAACAAATAAAAACACTGATGAAGTAAGTGGATTAAAATACAATGATCATGATTAACATATTAAAACATGTTGAGGTAGAAAAATCCTCTCATCTAAAAATTCCTGTTTTTTGACATAAAACTTGCTAATATTTAAAAAAAGTGGAACACTGTGTTGCGCAGCATAGTGAGACCTTCTCATTGCAATGTGACATGAGACCGACAAGGTCATACCATTTGAGACGACAGCCTCTTAACAAATGATGCACACTTATTATTCCCTTTATTGACAGTTTCACTATGCTGCGCAACACAGTGTTCCACTCCTTAAAAAGTATTACTAAGTTTTATCTCACCCAAACAGGATTTTTTAGATGGGAGAATTTTTCTACCTCATCATGTTTTTAATATATCAATCATGATCATTGTATGTTGATTCCACATACTTCATCAGTGTTTTTATTTGTTTGCATAAATGTAATATTTGAGTTTCTATTGAGGATGGCCTTTAGATAGGCTGAAACATGTACAGATATCATCCCATCTAATATAGATGATTGTCTTATTTTAATTTTATTTTTTGCTATTTGCTTTACGTCGCACCGAGACAGATATGTCTTATGGCGACGATGGAATAGGTCATATAAAGCTTCGCCTACTCTAATTCTCTGAGTTCTATTTTCTAGAAATATAGCCACCCATTCAGTCACTCTTTTTTCTAGTCCAATTGCACTCATTTTTGCCAGTAGTCTTCCATTATCTACCCTATCAAATGCCTTAGATAGGTCAATCGCAATACAGTCCATTTGGCCTCATGAATCCAGGATATCTGCTATATCTTGCTGAAATCCTATAAGCTGAGCTTCAGTCGAATAACCTTTCCTAAACCCAAACTGCCTCCTGTCAAACCAGTTATTAATTTCGCAAACATGTCTAATATAATCAGAAAGAATGCTTTCCCGTAGCTTACATACAATGCATGTCAAACTGACTGGCCTGTAATTTTCAGCTTTATGTCTATCACCCTTTCCTTTATACACAGGGGCTACTATAGCAACTCTCCATTCATTTGGTATAGCTCCTTCAACCAAACAATAATCAAATAAGTATTTCAGATATAGTACTATATCACAACCCATTGCCTTTAGTATATCCCCAGAAATCTTATCAATTCCAGCTGCTTTTCTAGTTTTCAACTTTTGTATCTTACTGTAAATGTCATTGTTATCACAGGTAAATTTTAATACTTCTTTAGTGTTACTCACATCTCCTATCTGGACATTATCCTTGTAACCAACAATCTTTGCATACTGCTGACTGAATACTTCTGCCTTTTGAAGATCCTCGCATACACACTTCCTGGGATGTCCTTCTTTGAACCTATTTCTGCCTTCAAGTACCTATTAGTGTCGTGCATTGTTCGAACTTGAGACGGGTAACCAAGACAGAACTTCATGTGCCTAGCTGCATATGCAACCAGTATCACGTATGAGTGGAGCGTATAAGCTAAAATGCCCGAGTTTGCTCCAATTCGTTCGAGAGGTCATGTTCGGAGCGAGGCTTGCTGACTAGGGAGGATGGCCTTGCTTGCTTTACTGACGTTGCAAGCAATGTGGATTTTCCAGATATAGGGAACCCCTTGTTTATATACAGCAAAACCCGGGAATTCGGAGCTATAAAAGAGCGAAGGAATGGTTGAGTTACCCTCTTGTTTTGTGCTGAAGTTCACAATTGCACGTGAATCGACGGACAGCGTTATGACTAAAAAAGCAGTGAATATAAACTAATCAAGAGAGATGGGCTCAGATCTGATGTTTGGAAGAAGTTCCTGCTTGTGGTCACTGCAGATTGTCAGCAGACATGTTTCTTGTGAAATGTGCAATGCACTGTTAACATATGAACCCGGTAAAACTCATTTAAAAATAAACACGTTTGCAAATTTAATGCTGGCTTTTCTCGCCAAGTATTCTTCTTCTTCTTCATGTGCCATGTCCTCGCAGAACGTTGGCGATCAGTAGCATGATCTGTTGTTTGTTCATAGCTGTTCTGAACAGAGTAAGCTTTGTCACCCCAAACCACTGGCTCAAGTTGCCGAGCCATGATGTCCTACTTCTCCCCGGACCACGTTTTCCATTAATTTTCCCTTGGAGTATTACTTGCAGAAGGTGGTATTTAGAGTTCCGCATCATATGACCAAAGTATTCTAGTTTCCTTCTCTTGATGGTAGTGAGAATTTCTGGTTCTTTGTTCATACGGTGCAAAACGTCTATATTGGTCATTTTAGCTGTCCAAGGTATCTTAAGCATCCTTCGGTACGTCCACATTTCAAATGCTTGCAATCTCTTGCACATGGTCTCAGTTAGTGTCCATGCCTCAACGCCGTACAACAGAATGCTGAAAACGTAGCACCGGAGTAGTCGTGTCCGTAGTGAAATGGAAAGGTCACGGCTTGTCAAAAGTTTCCTAAGTCTCTGAAAAGAAGTTCTGGCCTGCTCAATTCTGCATCGGATCTCGTGAGTAAGGTCCCAGTCATCATTGATGTGACATCCCAGGTATTTAAATGTTGCCACTCTCGCGATCTGTTCCTTCGCTGTTGTGAGATTACCTCGAATGCCATCTTCATTCCTACTTATAACCATCCACTTGGTCTTCTTTACATTAAGCTTCAAGCCCATTGCGCTGCTGGCTTCAGTGACAGCATTAAGTAGTTCCTGTAGATCCTGGAGATTGGTTGCAAGTAGCACAGTGTCATCGGCGTACCTGATGTTATTTATGATGAAACCATTAACCACAATTCCTTGAGTCTTTCCGTAAAGAGCATCTCGAAAAATCTTTTCTGAATAGATGTTGAAAAGCATTGCTCGGCATTAAAAAGCAAACCGTAACTAGCGCGTGCAATTTCATGTGTGCCAAAGATTTCCGACCGTTTAACATTGTTGCCGGAGAAGGCTTTAAAGAATTAGGGCAAGAACTTATTAATATCGGTGCTAATGTTGGAAAAGTAGATGTTGTTGATGTGTTACCGCATCCTTCCACCATCAGTAGAAACGTCCAAGTAAAGGCAGATGAAATACGAAGCGAAATAATGCCGCTGATTATTTCTGCTATGAACGACAAATGTTGCTCGGCTACTGTTGATATGTGGACTGACCAATACAACCAAACCCATTATCTGACGCTGACTACGCAATATATAGACAGAGAGTGGAAGCTGATCAGTAATGTGGTTTTTACTACAAAATTTGCAAATACAAAGAAAACAAGTGCAAGTATCATTGGGGAAGTTCACGAAAGAATGTCCGAGTTAAACATTCCTCAGTGTGATTATGACGACATGTTTTTTGTAACAGATCAGTGTTCAAACATAAAGACAGCTCTCGAAGAACATAGACGTGTGCCTTGCGCACGTATTCGATGAAACGAGATTTCTTATGAAAGATGCTCCAGTATCTGCAAACACAATAAACGCCACAAAGGCAGTAGTGAGGTACCTGAAAAAAGCGGTCTTTCGGCCCAGCTTCAAACAACGGTACAGCAAGAAGTAATGACGAGGTGGAATAGTCTCTATACAATGTAACACTCTGTTTTTAAGCCGGAGGAATACACATGGCAGCACGTGAAATTCATTAACCATTTCTCCGACAGGAGCGATATTTACTACATTATTTTCCAGTATTGCTTACCTATATATATATGTATATGTATGTATGTACATATATATATATATACACGAGGCCGCCCGAGTTCCGTATATTGTAGAATCACAGTCTAAAAATACGAGTTTAATTATTGACAGTTACATGCTCAGTCATAAGTCCACCATTGAGGCAAAAGCGAATGTTTCGATAGATAAAGGTGCGCGAAAACAAACAGCAGAGTACGGCTAAACAAGAACGAGGGGAAGCGAGCACTTCTACCTGTGCCTGAGACAGCGCGTGAAGGAGCGAGTATGGAGGGGAAAGTTCGAATGAACATAGTTCGCCTCGCCTGTGAGAAGCGAGGCTCGGTCATAGCCATACTCGCCAAATAAAAACCGAGCAGAGAGCGTGTTTTGCACGACACTAGTACCTATACATACTCTTCCATTTTTCACTAAAATTTGTATTGAACCGTATCCTGCCGGCCCATAATAATAATTGGAATATTATTTGACGAAATATGTGAAATTTATTCATAAGAGTTACAGTCTAACATGTTAAAGCATCGTATCCTAAGATAGTTGATACCGGATGTTGGGCAAGACAGTAAGTCGCTGGATATTGCTTCATATTTCCGTATGACCGTGAGAAAGGATTGCGTACCCAAGCGCTGGCAAGGATCGACACGTGTATTAGATGCTGACCAAGCAAGATATTTCAGCCAATGGGAACTTAGGGATTTGGCAAACTTGGAGGCTACACCGCGCCAAATCTTAATTCCAGGATGACCAACGTGCTCTGCGGATAATGTTAGTTTCTGTAGGAGATCGGTTTTCCACAGTTTCAGAAGTCAGATATATTTGGAAATGTATTATAAAAATTGGTGGAAGAGATTTGCTAGTGTTTGAGCTGTGTTTTGTAAATATATCACAATAAGTATTGTGTCATCATATATGACGAACTCTCTGATTGGTGGGTGGTTCAGACACCCGGGAACCCCAGCATTATTGGCGTCACCGAAGCCTCCTCAGTAACCCTTAGCACTGGAGACCGTCATTCCGTAGTAAAAATTTGAACAGTGCGGATGCACTAACTCTGTATCTCCGTGGTAAAGATTTGAACAGTGCGGATGCATTAACTCTGTGACTGGTGATCGTGATTAACGTGGTGTTATTCCAGTAATAGTAACTGGTTCTCCTTGATACTTTAAATTGTGCAGTCGCAATATTTTACTGTACTTGAGTAAATGAAATAGTATAATTTTGGCAGAGTTTACTTTCAATTGATAAAGACGGTGTTCAGTGACCGCTGAGTAACAAGTGTAGTGGAAACGTGCTATTGTTTCACTATTTCGCGACGGGCGCGTATTCGCGTGGAACTTCCGTACCGAACCGTGTGCTGCTTTTTAAACTGTATTTTACCCTTTAAGTGAAGTGTGTAATATATATGTGAATCAGTGTGTTTAGCTGATCTGGTAAAAAGAAAGGGTATTTCGGCTCGCAGCATTAAGTAGCGAAGAGATTATCAACTATAGAGTTCTGTGTTCCAGTGAATTATTTTCCAGCAAGATGATGGATACGCCTGCAGAGGAAGGAAGTGCATTCCCACATGTTAATGCTGTGATTAACATGGAGTAGACCCCTAAATCAGTGGGGATGTAAGCTGCTATCCTGGTTTCCCGAGAGTCATGTAAAGTAAGGCGCATGTATTATTTATGGCATGATATGTAAGTTATGTTAAGGTACTAGGGCAGTGTAGATAGAATTTTTATTTTCATGTAGAGTAAGCCTGACGGCATGTGTTTGTTTAATTTTGTTACTATGATAGATTCGGATACGAGAATAATGCATGTTTATTTTATTTTCATTTTGCTTTATGAGTAGATGTTTGGGAAAATGAGGGATTGATAGGATCAGTTGTTGTTTATTTGTGTATATTACTTAGCGTAGGGTATTCCGAGTTTTCCTTATATATATGCTAGAAGGGCTAGATCGACAGGTTCATTTTTATATTACGTCAAACACGTATTAGTTCATTTTATTTTGGTTATTCAGAGAGACAGGTATAGCTATTTTGCATGATGCATGGTTTTACAGAAGCTGCCAGAAGAAGCTGCAGGACGTCGTTGTTAAAATAAGATCTTTGAAGTTAAGTTGGATTCTGTTTGCCTGATGGTCTGCCAAGGACTCGAACTGCGTCTCATTATGTGGAAAGGCCAGTGGGATTCATTAGAAATAATGAGATAATAATTGCATGCTGAATTATAATGTATTGGTGCAGGCTGATTGTATGCCTGACAAGGTAAAGAGTATTGTGCAGATGTGTGTGCCTGCCTAGTGTCTTCTGAGTGTATATTGTGATCAGAATGGACAGTGTTAATTCCAGACTATTGAGTCTGATGTTGTTAAATGGCCCAAGCATGCTAAGAAGGAATGAATATACGTAAGTTTCCGTGTAGTTGATGAAAGGCGTTATCTTATGGCAAGCTGATTCCTGGCCTGTGTTTATCGGTATGTGTGAAGGAGACAGTATTTCCTTGTGGCGGCCTCGGGAGACAAAATCCAATCTTTAGCATAGTGGAGTTCAACATTTCCTTACAGCTTGTAATCTACCCGGAAGTACATGACGGATGACCGCGCTGTTGAGCGCTTAAACGCAGCAGAAGGAGGCAATGTTGCCCATTGCTTTCTTCATGATACCAAGGGTTATTTATATGTTTTTCCCTTACAGGATGATGTTTTACATTATTATTTGTGATTGTATACCTTGTCTCGTTGTTTTTAAAGGGAACAGCCCGAGTGCTGAAGTATTGTTGGTTTATCTAGTTCTGTCTAGATCTTTTGTAGTGAACCGGGATTCACATTAGAATCAGTGTAGCATTTAAGATTTTGCTCGATATCCGATGTATATATATGTTTAGTTTTATTATTTGAATTGTTGTAAATATAGTGTAGGATTTGCCCCTAGTATTTTGCATAAATTACATAGCATCCATTGCGTCTTAATTATTTTTCTTTCTGGCGTAATTTTTCTTATATTGTAACATTTATTTTACGGAAATAGTTTGATGACTCTCGGGAGTAACTTAACTTAGAAACCGTATCGTTGGGATGCGATAGTGTGAAACTCCATACGGAAATACCACATGGCAGTGTTTGCGTACACTTGTTGCCATACAACATAAACATTGGACTACAAGAAGAAACTCAGTCTTGATTTATATAAATGTTCTTTGTTGAACTTGTTTTTTAAATGTCAAATTTGTATAATCATTCAATTAACGTTTCTAATTTCGATTTATTTCAATACTTTGAGTTCATTTTTTTTACATATTATCTTTTTTCTTGATTTAATTATTTTCGTGTGATTTGATCGGGGATATTTATTAATAAATCCATCTTACCCCCTATGATTGTTTCTCATTCGTGTTATACCTCCATTTCCTGTTATTGCTTGCTGTTTTTGAGTAGAACTTCGACTTTTTATCCGCACCCAACCGACAAACAACCCACACTCTGCCCAACCCTGAGTTAGTCGGATGTTCATACAGGAATGGAGGCATCGTCCTAGAGGGTATTTACCCCTGGGTACGGTACATATATATGTAGCGCCGCAACTAAGGGCAAATAGACACTTTGGCGTATGTTCGTATCCCGCTGGGAGTATTTTGTGTTACCCAAAGATGTCTAGGTTGTTCTTACAAACTTGGGCAGGTCGAATTGAGATTTACGAGAGTGAATGTGATTTGACAAGCTATTCCGGAGGCTAGATAGGATTAGGATCATGGTTAGAAAGCTGGAAGAGACCAATAATTGGTATCCAGGTAATGATTAAATTTAAGAAAGGTAGATAGGTAATTTCGAACCATAGGCGCAACTTAGGAATCTGGCAACCTAACGTTCAGACAACTTGAGTCTAGAGTCCCATGTTCAGTACTACGAATGATGGTAGGCGGACATGAATGGGCAAGATTTCATCGGAAATCGTGTGTTTAGAAAATAGAGTAAAATCTAAATGTATTGCGTTAGGGACATCGGCAAAAAGTTTGATTTAAATCATGTTAGGAAGAATGAGGAACATGGCCGATAAGTAAGGCATGTCGTAGTAATAAAGGAACTCTATTTGAGTCAGAGAACTATAAAAATATTTCTCTAATGAGGTAAAGTGGTCGATGACGTGTCCTTCAGACATGTGTTGATCTTGACATAGCCTGGAATTTGTGTGCAGATCAAATTTCAATTGCCAGTAGTGATAATTTTTTTTGATTGAGAGTAAGGCTAGGAACTTAAGATCGCCTCAGTCTTAAGAAAATGGTGGTGATATTTACAATGAATGGTGATGATTCTTGACTGGTAAACCTATGCTGGAATATTAGTCTGGAGTCGGAGGTATTTATCGTAAATATGGCCCAGTACTGTTGTCTAGTACTTAGATTAGAGCCCAAAAGACAGGAAAATTAATAATGTTTGGATTAAAAGAATTTGGGGCTACAATATTAGTAATTTATTTTTAAAGTTATGATAACACGTTTGTTGGTTATGCGCGGTAGAAGATAAATATCCCAAATCATAGGAAGCTTCTATATGGCGAATTTTGAGGCCATGTTTTTCTTGATATATGATTAACGTAAATCATAGAAGCTTCTCAGTAAAATAAATGGTTTTCGTATGGAGTACACAAGATACGGTATAGGATACTAGGTAGTGACGAGCATCCCTGCGTTTTCTCGAATACGTATTTGGTATGGCGTTGACGATGAAGGAGTTGTTGGAGGAGATGGACAAGAGGGCAGAGCAGGCCGAGATAAGGGAGCAGGAGCGTATGAATGAACTTTCGATTAAGTTGGAGGAGCAATTTAATCAAGCTGCAGATAGGACTGAGGAACAATTAACACAGGCGGCGGAGAAAACTGAGGAGCAACTCAAGGTGGCGACCAATGAGTTACAGGGGAAAATTGACTTCGTTCGTACATGCTGTTTAGAAGGCATGGGAAAATTAGAGAAACAGCTAGAGACAGTAGAACTTAAAACACAGACGCAAATTGAAAAGATTAGAGATTCTGTTGAGGAAATCACCGATCGGGTGACAGAACACATGACTAGCACAGATAAGCGGTTGGGAGACTTATCGCATACATTAGAAGAACCTACAGCAGAGATTACACTCCAGCGAGGCGCGATTGATAAGTTACGGATTGACACGGAGACGAGGTTGGAAGACTTCACCGTGGACATCAGTAAACAAATTACTGAAGCTCAGCAGAAAACGGAAGACAAAATTGATTTGAAACTTAAGATGAAGCAAAAGGAGACTGAGGAAAGAATGAAGGAAATAGAAACTCAGATTAGATTGGAAATGAAGGAGGATATCACGGAGACAGGCAAAGAAGTCAAAGATATGATAATGGCTGATAGGGAAAGGAACAAGGAAGATCTACAGGTACTTGGTTCGAGTCTGGAGACGTGGACAGAAGTTTCACAGAAAAATCAAGTGAAGATAGAGGTTGTTGAGAAGGAAGTCGCCTATATGAAGGATAAATTAGAATTGTTGGATTTACGAACGGACAAAGAACTTAATAAATTGAAATGTACAGTTCAACAAACCATTATAGAGAAGGCACCAAGTCAAGTTAGCGATAACGTTGCATTGAGCGATCTTCTACAGTTACCGCGTCAGGAGGTCCACTGTTCAACTCCGAATGAAACATATAATGTTCCTATTTACAATATCCTGCGGAGCAATGAAGAAAAACCACGGAAGTTTACAGGAAATGATGAGAGAACACCTAAAGCTTTCTTGCGTGAAATTGATGACTTCTTAGCAGATTACAAGGTACCACCGGAGCGTAAATTAAGGACAGTAGAAAGATTTCTAGGCGATTCCGTGGCTGAATGCGCGAATGCTTTCCGTTATACATTTACTACGTATGAGGAGTTTAAAGAGGCATTTCTTAAAAAGTTTTGGGACGTATCTACGCAGCAATCACTGAGAATGGAATTGTATTCACGTAGATATCCGGCCACGACGCCAACAAAGTATTCTCCTTTTTTCATTTCTCAGATGCTCAAATTTCGGGACTTAGACATGCCCCCAAGCGAGAGCGAAATTATAGCAGCAATCTCTCGGCAACTACCTCTTGAAGTGCAGAGGACATTAATTGCAGCTAATGCCAAAACTGCAACAGAGGCGGAATTGACTTTAAGACAGTTAGACTTAACATCTAGTCAAAACCAGCCAAGGTTGAGGCATGTTGAGGCTATCCATACGGTAGGGGTGGAAGAAGGAAGCAATCCACCGAAAGTAAGGAAGAGAAATGATTACCAAAGCTTAGGGACTCAAACAGCGACACATGAGCAAACCAACAGGAGTGCTGTACATCAGGATGGTAATTGGCAGCGGAGAGACAGAAGAGATCAGTTTCGAAGAAATAATTATCAAGGTAATAGCCTAAATCAGCGAGGATACAGCTATCCAAGCGGAAATAACGGGAGGACCTATAGATAAGAGTATCGAAATTATGGTGGACCCAGAAGACCATATTATCGTTGGGACGAGAAGGAGCGAAACCCCAGAGGAGGAAGAGGCAATTACCAGGAGAACCATGACCAAAGAAGGGAAGAGTCAAGACAGTACGTTAAAGAGTTGAGAGGAAAAAGGCAGGAGGAAGACCGGTGGAGAGGAGCCATACAAGCTAATGGTAACGAAGAATGTCATGGGGCTGAAAGTGTTGCGTACAGGGAATACCGTGTAAGGCAACAGGAAAATAGGTTGAATCCCAATGCTCCTAATTATGAAAGCCGAGGGACGGACAACAAAAAAGCACAATAGATGATGAAGAAGATAGCCTGGATTTGACCAATGGGAACAATAATGGTTGGACCGTAGTCTCCGTAGACAGTTGGATTGTAAGATCCGAGGATTTATTGGAAGAGGAAGTATCACAAAATTATAATTCTGTAAAGCGCTTACCCGTAATATATACCAGAGCTGGTCATTTACGAGTGAAAACTTTGGTGGACACTGGAGCGTCGATTAGTGTGGTATCTCAGGCATTAATTAACGAATTGAAATCACGAATGAAGGTACTCACTATTCCTATATCAAAATTGAAAGTCAGGGGAATTGTACCGGACAAGACAGCTGTGTGTAAGGAGCAGGCTCTTTTGGATATTCGAATTGGAAATTTAACTATGTCACATCCCTGCGTAATTTTACCAAAGATGGAATTTAATGTAATTCTTGGTGCAGATTTTCTTGGAGAATACAATGCCTTGATAGACATGGGAAACAATAACATTATTTTCCGAACACAAAATTCTAGTGAAGAGCTGAGATTAGACCAGGTTGAAGAGAATGTTGGAGATGAAAGAATTTGGCCAGCAACTGTAACCGAGGGAAAAGAAGAACCTTTTGAGTTTCCAGTAAATTTTGTAGAAAATTGTAATGAGCTCGCAGAATATTTTGAGGCCATGACGTTAAACTTAGAAGCCGAGGAGGATGAAACATTTTCAAAATTGTTGCCAGAAAAGTTAGCGGAAGCACCAGTGAACGAAGAAGCCCGTGGGAAAATGGAAGAAATTTTAGAACAACATAAGAATGTATTCGGATCAAAACCAGGAAAAATACCTAACTACAAGTATAAAATTATCGTGAACAACTGGGAGCCATTTAAACAGAGACCATATCCCATTCTCGAGAAGATATTCCCTCAGGTGAAGGAATTGGTAGGTGATATGGAGAAGAATGGAGTCATTACCAAATCGCCCATACCATTTTTGAGTCCGATCTTGGCTGTTCCAAAAGCAAATGGTTCGGTTAGGGTATGTTTGGACGCACGTGAGGTTAACAAGCGCTTAGTCCCCGAGTACACGCAGGCTCCAGCAATTGAGGACATTTTAAAGAGGTTCGGAGGCATGGAATACTTCGGCACCGTTGATTTAACTTCATTTCATCACATTGAATTACATCCAGAATCTAGTATGCTAACTGGTTTCATGTTCAACAACCAGACCTATCACTTTTTACGTTTGCCCTTTGGTTTGAAGAACTCAAGTTCCGCTCTTATCCGTGCATTGGAAGACAATTTAAGTCCAGACATAAAATCATTTACTATCATCTATATCGATGACATAATTTTCTGTTCGAAAACAATCGAGGAACATTTGGACAAAATTGACCGACTCTTGGCAGATCTTAATCGCTGCAATTTCAAGATAAATCTGGAGAAATCCCATTTTTGTAGTAGGAGTACCTTATTTTTGGGCCATGTCATCGATGGAAAAGGAATCAAACCTAATCCGGCGAAGATATCATCTATACAAAATTTTCCGAAACCTACCAAAATTAAGCATATCAGGCAGTTTTTAGGACATTGTCAGTTCTTTTCAGACCACTGCAAATCATATACAGACACTGTAGCACCATTACAGGAGCTTTTGAAGGTGAATAACAGATGGAAATGGGGAGAGGAACAAGATGTGGCTTTTAGAAAGACTAAAGAAATGCTGGCGAAGGCAGTGAAGCTAGGCTATCCTGCATATGACCGTCCTTTCATAATTCAAACAGACGCTTCAAATGTGGGCATAGGAGCGGTTCTGTATCAGGAAAATCCAGAGAACGAACCCAGGATCACTTATTTGGCATTCACGAGCAGGAAGTTACGTAACCATGAGTTAAAGTGGACTACAACTCAACTAGAAATGCTGTCTATAGTAGTTGCCCTAGGTCAGTGGAAGAAGTATATTTATGGATTTCCGATCATCATTAGAACTGACTATAAGGCATTAACTTTCATCCTAAAATCCAATGTAGGTTGTGACAGGGTGTACAGATGGTCATTATTTGTACAACAGTTCGATCTGACACTAGAACACTGCACAGGCAAATTGAACACCGTGGCAGACGCACTCAGTCGAAACCCGGATGAAGTTGAGGCTACTGCAAATTTGGCGATGTTGGGCGAAGAGGACCAAAACATTTTAGACAAATTACCAAGTTTAGGCCAAGAGCAGAAAAATTACGGAACAACCAAATTACTGATTGATTACTTTAATAAGGAACTCGAACCCGGCACCCCAGGTTTCATCGAGGCACAAAAGAAGGCATCCCAATATCACTACTTCAATAATCTTTTGCATAAATTTATTGATGAAGAACATACTAAATTTCGTATTGTTGTTCCACCAGTGTTCCAGATGGACTTGATATGGTTAGGACATCATACCACTGGACACGCGGGTATTGAGGAAGTTACAGCCACTTTACAGGAAACTTTTATTTGGCCCAGAATGAGGCGCATGATTCAACAAGTCTTGCGAACTTGTGACACATGTCAGCGTATCAAACCTAACACTTTCCTATTAAAACAGCAACCAAGAGCTGTATTGCCCACAATGCCCAGGAAACTGTTCGCAATTGACTATTTTGGAGCGTTACCTGCAGGACGTCGTGGTGTGAAATATATTCTAGTATGCATGGATGTATTTTCTAAGTATGTAACTTTGTGTCCCGTACAAAAGGCCAACACGAAATCCGCACTACACCAGATTAAAAATAAAATCATTCCGAGAATGGGTAAGCCAGAAAGCATACTAAGTGATCACGGTCCACAGTTCACCTCGCCTGCTTTCAAGAGGGAGCTCGATAGGATGGAGATAAGACATGTGTTGAGTTCAGTGAGACATCCGGAATCTAACCCGAGCGAACGTGTTATGAGAGAGATAGCAAAGTACTGTCGGATCTTCATACCAAGAGAGCACTGGAAATGGCCAGATGTGGTTCCAATTATTATGGAAAGTATTAATTCTACCAAGCATGAAAGTACCGGACAGATTCCCAGTATTATTCACCTCAATGAATACCCCCAACGTCCATGGCACGAGAAAATTCAATGTCCGAGTGACCCAAGGCCGTCCGCAGAATTATGCATACGAGAGACTGCAGAAAAATTAAAGGCTCAGGCAGACAAGAGGCTACGCAGAAGCAGAAACAAGCGGTTTCATAGACAACTGCGGGTTGATGAGCTTGTACTTGTAAAACGTCCTCAGAGCTCAGATGTGTCAGCGCGTTTCTGTCAGAAGTTTGCTGAATTGTATATAGGTCCATATAAAGTAACTCAAGTATATGGAAATAATTCCTACAAAGTTTGTAGCTCAGACGGATCTACGGAGAAAGTTTTCAATGCCTCAAACCTCAAGCTTTATTATCCTAGAGGTCAAATTAGAATAGATGACATCCCAGAAGGAGAAGAAGAAGAAGGAGAGATGGCAGAAGATGAGAGTGAAGATGATGGAGAAGAAGAGGAAAACCCGAATGATGAACCCGTGATTGTGGATGCAGATGACCCGGAATAAGACACGGAGAATGTCAACTTCGCGCAGATGGAAAGAGACAATTATTCAGAAGAAGAAGATTGTGAAGAGTGTGGTGGTGTGCAGCGACGTTTTCACGCGTTACTTGATATCTACTACAACATCCGCCAAGATGTTCCCATAGGAAGAGAATACAAATTTGCGAGACGGCAAATAGTACTAAAGGAAAGAGATTGCATATATCCTGATGATAATAAATAGTCAAATAATACATTAAAAAATACTCCATATTCATTTTTTCCCTGGGTAAGAGAGGGATGAACCGTATCCTGCCGGCCCATAATAATAATTGGAATATTATTTGACCAAATATGTGAAATTTATTCATAAGAGTTACAGTCTAACATGTTAAAGCATCGTATCCTAAGATAGTTGACACCGGATGTTGGGCAAGACAGTAAGTCGCTGGATATTGCTTCATATTTCCGTATGACCGTGAGAAAGGATTGCGTACCCAAGCGCTGGCAAGGATCGACACGTGTATTAGATGCTGACCAAGCAAGATATTTCAGCCAATGGGAACTTAGGGATTTGGCAAACTTGGAGGCTACACCGCGCCAAATCTTAATTCCAGGATGACCAACGCGCTCTGTGGATAATGTTAGTTTCTGTAGGAGATCGGTTTTCCACAGTTTCAGAAGTCAGATATATTTGGAAATGTATTATAAAAATTGGTGGAAGAGATTTGCTAGTGTTTGAGCTGTGTTTTGTAAATATATCACAATAAGTATTGTGTCATCATATATGACGAACTCTCTGATTGGTGGGTGGTTCAGACACCCAGGAACCCCAGCATTATTGGCGTCACCGAAGCCTCCTCAGTAACCCTTAGCACTGGAGACCGTCATTCCGTAGTAAAAATTTGAACAGTGCGGATGCACTAACTCTGTATCTCCGTGGTAAAGATTTGAACAGTGCGGATGCATTAACTCTGTGACTGGTGATCGTGATTAACGTGGTGTTATTCCAGTAATAGTAACTGGTTCTCCTTGATACTTTAAATTGTGCAGTCGCAATATTTTACTGTACTTGAGTAAATGAAATAGTATAATTTTGGCAGAGTTTACTTTCAATTGATAAAGACGGTGTTCAGTGACCGCTGAGTAACAAGTGTAGTGGAAACGTGCTATTGTTTCACTATTTCGCGACGGGCGCGTATTCGCGTGGAACTTCCGTACCGAACCGTGTGCTGCTTTTTAAACTGTATTTTTACCCTTTAAGTGAAGTGTGTAATATATATGTGAATCAGTGTATTTAGCTGATCTGGTAAAAAGAAAGGGTATTTCGGCTCGCAGCATTAAGTAGCGAAGAGATTATCAACTATAGTCTTCTGTGTTCCAGTGAATTATTTTCCAGCAAGATGATGGATACGCCTGCAGAGGAAGGAAGTGCATTCCCACATGTTAATGCTGTGATTAACATGGAGTAGACCCCTAAATCAGTGGGGATGTAAGCTGCTATCCTGGTTTCCCGAGAGTCATGTAAAGTAAGGCGCATGTATTATTTATGGCATGATATGTAAGTTATGTTAAGGTACTAGGGCAGTGTAGATAGAATTTTTATTTTCATGTAGAGTAAACCTGACGGCATGTGTTTGTTTAATTTTGTTACTATGATAGATTCGGATACGAGAATAATGCATGTTTATTTTATTTTCATTTTGCTTTATGAGTAGATGTTTGGGAAAATGAGGGATTGATAGGATCAGTTGTTGTTTATTTGTGTATATTACTTAGCGTAGGGTATTCCGAGTTTTCCTTATATATATGCTAGAAGGGCTAGATCGACAGGTTCATTTTTATATTACGTCAAACACGTATTAGTTCATTTTATTTCGGTAATTCAGAGAGACAGGTATAGCTATTTTGCATGATGCATGGTTTTACAGAAGCTGCCAGAAAAAGCTGCAGGACGTCGTTGTTAAAATAAGATCTTTGAAGTTAAGTTGGATTCTGTTTGCCTGATGGTCTGCCAAGGACTCGAACTGCGTCTCATTATGTGGAAAGGCCAGTGGGATTCATTAGAAATAATGAGATAATAATTGCATGCTGAATTATAATGTATTGGTGCAGGCTGATTGTATGCCTGACAAGGTAAAGAGTATTGTGCAGATGTGTGTGCCTGCCTAGTGTCTTCTGAGTGTATATTGTGATCAGAATGGACAGTGTTAATTCCAGACTATTGAGTCTGATGTTGTTAAATGGCCCAAGCATGCTAAGAAGGAATGAATATACGTGAGTTTCCGTGTAGTTGATGAAAGGCGTTATCTTATGGCAAGCTGATTCCTGGCCTGTGTTTATCGGTATGTGTGAAGGAGACAGTATTTCCTTGTGGCGGCCTCGGGAGACAAAATCCAATCTTTAGCATAGTGGAGTTCAACATTTCTTTACAGCTTGTAATCTACCCGGAAGTACATGACGGATGACCGCGCTGTTGAGCGCTTAAACGCAGCAGAAGGAGGCAATGTTGCCCATTGCTTTCTTCATGATACCAAGGGTTATTTATATGTTTTTCCCTTACAGGATGATGTTTTACATTATTATTTGTGATTGTATACCTTGTCTCGTTGTTTTTAAAGGGAACAGCCCGAGTGCTGAAGTATTGTTGGTTTATCTAGTTCTGTCTAGATCTTTTGTAGTGAACCGGAATTCACATTAGAATCAGTGTAGCATTTAAAATTTTACTCGATATCCGATGTATATATATGTTTAGTTTTATTATTTGAATTGTTGTACCTAAATATAGTGTAGGATTTGCCCCTAGTATTTTGCATAAATTACATAGCATCCATTGCGTCTTAATTGTTTTTCTTTCTGGCGTAATTTTTCTTATATTGTAACATTTATTTTACGGAAATAGTTTGATGACTCTCGGGAGTAACTTAACTTAGAAACCGTATCGTTGGGATGCGATAGTGTGAAACTCCATACGGAAATACCACATGGCAGTGTTTGCGTACACTTGTTGCCATACAACATAAACATTGGACTACAAGAAGAAACTCAGTCTTGATTTATATAAATGTTCTTTGTTGAACTTGTTTTTTAAATGTCAAATTTGTATAATCATTCAATTAACGTTTCTAATTTCGATTTATTTCAATACTTTGAGTTCATTTTTTTACATATTATCTTTTTTCTTGATTTAATTATTTTCGTGTGATTTGATCGGGGATATTTATTAATAAATCCATCTTACCCCCTATGATTGTTTCTCATTCGTGTTATACCTCCATTTCCTGTTATTGCTTGCTGTCTTTGAGTAGAACTTCGACTTTTTATCCTCACCCAACCGACAAACAACCCACACTCTGCCCAACCCTGAGTTAGTCGGATGTTCATACAGGAATGGAGGCATCGTCCTAGAGGGTATTTACCCCTGGGTACGGTACAGTATGACCACCAATTATGCTTGCCATCATGTTATCCTTAGGTGACTTCTTTGCTAGATTCAATTTCCTAGTAAGTTCCTTCAATTTCTTCTTACTTCCATAACCATCTCTAACTCTATTTCTTTCCAATCTGTACCTCCTTCTTAGTCTCTTTACTTCTCCGTTATAATATAGTGGATCCTTACCATTCTTTACCACCTTTAAAGGAACAAACCTATTTTCACATTCCTCAACAATTGCTTTAAACCCATCCCAGAGTCTGTTTACATTTTTATTTACCATTTTCCAGCGATCATAGTTACTTTTTAAAAACTCCCTCATGCCTCTTTTATCAGCCATATGGTACTGCCTAATAGTCCTAATTTTAATACCTTCCTTTCTTTCACATTTATTTTTAACTACAACAAAAACAGCTTCGTGATCACTAATACCATCTATTACTTCGGTTTCTCTATAGAGCTCATCTGGTTTTATCAGCACCACATCCAAAATATTCTTCCCTCTAGTTGGTTCCATAACTTTCTGAATCAGGTGCCCTTCCCATATTAACTTATTTGCCATTTGTTGGTCATGCTTCCTGTCGTTCGCATTACCTTCCCAATTGACATTTTGTAAATTGAGATCACCTGCTACTATCACATTCCTTTCCATATCATTTCCAACATAGCTGATTATTTTATCAAATAATTCTGAATCAGCGTCAACGCTACCATTTCCCGGTCTGTACACTCCAAAGACATCAAGTTGCCTGCTATCTTTAGAGAAGAGCCTTACACCCAGAATTTCATGTTTTTCATCCTTAACTTTTTCATAGCTTACAAATTCTTCTTCCACCAGAATGAATACTCCCCCCTACCATTCCTATCCTCTCTACGATACACACTCCAGTTCCGTGAGAATATCTCTGCATCCATTATATCATTTCTCAGCTATTATTCAACTCCTATTGCAATATCTCGTAAGTATATATCTATTAAATTACTTAATTCGATTCCTTTTTTTACAATGCTTCTACAGTTGAGCACTGACATTTTTATGTCATCCATACTTGATTTCCAGTTCCCTGTTCGCTTAACACCGCTCCCTAGGCCACCCCGTTTCCCTGGATGTACCTGCTTATAACCCTTCTAAACAAGTTTCCTAACTTATATGTACCACTGCGGTTTAAGTGAAGGCCATCTGGGCGCAGATCCCTGTCTCCTACCCACCCATTAGGATCTAGAAATCTAGGAAGGTACATATTAACGAAATAAATAGCTTTCCATAAAATTGCTTTTACCAATCTTTTGTTCGTACCGCCAGAAAGACTTAAACAAATGTTTTTTTCCGTTCACTGAGAACGTGGTGCTCACCACCACACACACATAAATATACTGAGTGTACCTAGTAATAACCTAATACGACAAATGGTCCGTCCGCGCTCTGCTTAGTCGATGTATGGTGTCGCCTGACAGTTCGAACAGGTTCGATACGGCATCGGGCCGACTCGAGCCTGCTCGAACTTCCGTATCATTCGCCCATCACTAACTTTCACTATAAGTGTAGAGCAGTGGCCAACTTTCCTCTGCTCGGTTAGCCGGTCCGGTCAGAGTACAGAGCTGTTGGACCACGGAGAAGCCGTGGCCTCTTTAAGGGACGAAACACACTCTGCATCCACCGACACACTCCCATACGCAATTTCATTTTTAGCCACGAATTAGTCCTTTTACTAGTGATGGGTCGCGTGATGCAAAGCTCCCGATGTAGCGCTGTGAAGAGGAGGCGGACCTCCTGTTGATTGAATCGGATAATACGATTACAGCGCTCCTCCGGTGATCTCCAGTTCTACCGACGGAGGCAAAGCAGTTACGGAGCTCCGGAGGTTAACCAGAGGGCCACCTCCTATTCGCAACAGTAGCTCCGAGTGTAAGGACGTAGTGGGCTGTAATTTCAAACTTACGTCCATGAATGTAGGCGCCCTATAAAAATCGTTACCTACATACACAAAAATTGATCTATATCACCGATATTCCATACAATACCCCTTAACAAAGAACGTATAGTCATTCAGAATAACTAATGCATCCTCTCATTTGTTATCAAAAAAATGCAATTATATCGACATATAATACATACCCCATATACCTGTAAGAATAAACCCTGTAGATACAACAAGCAATATATCTAAACAGGTTCAGTTGTTTCTCAGAAAAGTGCAGACCCTACCTGTGCAGAATTTACACAGTGCTTCGTTCATTATTTTTATCATTATTATGGAAATATTCCCATTATATTGGCGCTAGAATACAGTAGTTTCAAGTTAAATTTGAATTCGCTTTTAATTTCTGGACATATGTAAAAAACGTGAAAGACGTGGAGAAGTAAGGGATGATCATTTACGAGCGGAGGGAGGAGTTCAGGCGGGTCAAGTCTGTAAGTGCTGCTCTGTAAAACATGGCGCAAATAACTCGCAAACACCGGCTTCGCGCTGTAGGTGGCAACGCGGTCGCCTGTCACCCGGCGGCCCCGAGATCGATACCCGGCCGGGTCAGGATTTTTAAATTTCAATTATTAATATACCTGGTCTGGGGACTGGGTGTTTGTGTCATCATTTTTTTTTGCTAGGGGCTTTACGTCGCACCGACACAGATAGGTCTTATGGCGACGATGGGATAGGAAAGGCCTAGGAGTTGGAAGGAAGCGGTCGTGGCCTTAATTAAGGTACAGCCCCAGCATTTGCCTGGTGTGAAAATGGGAAACCATGGAAAACCATCTTCAGGGCTGCCGATAGTGGGAGTCGAACCTACTATCTCCCGGATGCAAGCTCACAGCCGCGCGCCTCTACGCGCACGGCCAACTCGCCCGGTGTGTGTCATCCTTAACGTTCCTTTCCTCACATTCAACACTTTAAACTACTGCCATTTAAATAATACACGCAGGTTTCCTCACATATGGTGCAAGTAGAGGCAAAGGATCTTCAAAGGTTGAAGCCCCGAACATATAGCATTAAAAAATAATAGCGACAAGTTATAAATTCCTGTGAAAATGCTCGTTCATTCCTCCCGTATGAAGTGCACACTACGCGCTTGTAATTTAATGTTTTTTTTTTTTTTTGCTAGTTGTTTTACGTCGCACCGACACAGATAGGTCTTATGGCGACGAAGGGACAGGGAAGGGCTAGGAGTGGGAAGGAAGCGGCCGTGGCCTTAATTAAGGTACAGCCCCAGCATTTGCCTGGTGTGAAAATGGGAAACCACGGAAAACCATTTTCAGGGCTGCCGACAGTGGGGTTCGAACTTACTATCTCCCGAATACTGGATACTGGCCTTTCGAGCAAGTGATGCAGTCCATGACTCGTACCGGTAATCCTATCTCGAAGTTTGAATCGGGCCATCATGCGCATGTTATCCCTCGACTATACTACGCTTGCTGATCAACTAATGACGTCTCCGAAAATCTTAATAAGTAGTTAGTGGGACGTAAAGCAAATAACATCATTATAACAACTAATGACGATACGCCCACTTCTTTATAATCTACTCGCAGTCAACTTACCTACCTGTACTTCCTGCATTTTACTTCTGCACCGTCCGTTTCCACGGCGAAGTGGTTAGCGTGCTGGGGTTCGGTCTAAGGATTACCGGGTTCAATTCTCGGCTAGGTAAGGCATTTTATTCTTCATTGATTAGTTCCTATGGTTCGAGGACTGGGTATGTGAAATAAATAGTAATGAAGTGTGTGACATATTTTTAACATTTTATTGAAACCATTTCTTTTACGGCGCATCGAGTTGTGTAATAATTTGAACAGAAAGGAAAATATACCGGTAATGGCATAAAGATACTGGTGTATGTGTGCATGTATCTGAAAAGGGACTCGTTCTTGGGTTAAGACTCCTTCTGGACTACCGATACTTTTATATAAGTATGGTAACAAATTGATCGTTTCAATGAAAAGGATCATTCAAGACCAGCCACAATATTATCCGACCTAAAGGCACATACACAGGATGAAGCCGAACTCCGTCGACAAACTTTCGGAAATTGTTGAGGGAAACCTTCTGTGTATATTGGTAGAAGGTACCCGTGGTCTCCGGTGGCTCGTTATAGAGTAGAACCGGTATTTAAATGATGATTTATTCGGTTTTATTACCGCAAACAACCTTCTTTCTGTGGAAATATCTTCACAACAGAGAAAAAGCCTGCAATATTCAATAACCAAAACGTACAACACAAAACCCAGAGTAACAAAGCCTGTAATATGTAATAACCAAAACGTACAGCACAAAACACAGTAATGCGATAACCCTCTGCAGAAACACGTACACTTTTATCACAGGATGTTCAATATTTTCTGTCGGTGTACTGTTTAAAGGTAACAATTCCATGACGTTGGCTTCCAGCACGTTAAAGAACTCCTGCGGGACATAATTCCCACACCCCGGCGTCTGTCAAGAACTAGCATTTAGGACGGACGTAAAACAAATCCTCTGTGGTGTAGTGGTTAGTGTGATTAGCTGCCACCCCCGGAGGCCCGGGTTCGATTTGAAAAGTGGTACGAGGGCTGGAACGGGGTCCACTCAGCCTCGGGAGGTCAACTGAGTAGAGGTGGGTTCGATTCCTACCTCAGCCATCCTGGAAGTGGTTTTCCGTGGTTTCCCACTTCTCCTCCAGGCAAATGCCGGGATGGTACCTAACTTAAGGCCACGGCCGCTTCCTTGTCTATCCCTTCCCAACTTCCCATACCCCCGCAAGGCCCCTGTTCAGCATAGCAGGAGAGGCCGCCTGGGCGAGGTACTGGTCACCCTCCCCAGTTGTATCCCCAGACCCATAGTCTGAAGCTCCAGGACACTGCCCTTGAGGCGATAGAGGTGGGATCCCTCGCTGAGTCCGAGGAAGGGTAAACAGATTACGAACGAACGTAAAACAAATAATATTATTATGAGTACTATTTTCAGTGCAATACAGATACAAAGCTGACTGATCGCCGAGCTCGATAGTTGCAGTCGCTTAAGTGCGGCCAGTATGCAGTATTCGGGAGATAGTAAGTTCGAACCCCACTGTCGGCAGTCCTGAAAATGGTTTTCCATGGTTTCCCATTTTCACACCAGGCAAATGCTGGGGCTGTACCTTAATTAACGCCACGGCCGCTTCCTTCCCACTCCTAGCCCTTTCCTGTCCCATCGTCGCCGTAAGACCTATCCGTGTCGGTGCGACGTAAAACAACTAGCAAAAAAAAAAAAAAAAAAAACCTGACTGATCTGATGACATGGCCACGAGGTAATCAAGTTTGTTTACATTATGATTGGTGTATATTGCATGTGTTCAAGTGGAAAAGATTTTATTATATATTGGTTATTTTGTATGTTCAGTAACGTTACAATTACTTCTATTAGCGATTTGGTTGTTTCTGCACGAACAGGCGTGTGTTTTGTAGCCGAAACTCCGATTGCAAAACAAAAACAAACAAAAATATTTGAAGAGAAGATTCGAACCACCACAAAACGTAGCGGAGGATAATACCAACGATGCTATGTAGCCAATTGAGCCCTACTAACGGCTCGAGTTCAATGTTTGCTAATCATTACTGTATACCATATTCGTCCTGGCTGAGGTCCAATTGGAGCGTGCCTCGAGATAATGAGGTCAGGCTCGAGTATCTCAAACGAGTGTTATGCCCATCCCTACGTAGACCTCGAAGATGCATCGAGAGTGGTGACGTCAGTCTCGAGTAGTGATGGGTCGTTCATGAACGAACTAACTCTTTTAAACGACTCATTGGAGAGAGCTAGCTCAGAGCTAGCTCCCTCATTGAGAGTCGACTCTTGTAAGAGCTAGCTCCCTCCTTGCTCCTTGAGAGCTAGTCGTTCAATTACGAGTCGACTCTTTTATGAGCTAGCTCCCTCCTTGCTCCCTGAGAGCTAGCACGAGCCGACTCTTTTATCAATTGCGACTCCAAGAAAGGGCTAGCTCGTCACATCGACTCTCGTTCATTTCTAGCGAATACCATGCTTCAGGTAATCACGTGACACACAACTCTCCGACCTTACGTCACGCCTCACTATTTTTGCGGCTGGGTGGCCCTCTTCTCGTCGCTGTCTCAGCCGGCCCAAGGACAATCAAATTGGCAGACGCCTCGTTGGCTGTCGCCTTCCCCATGTATACCTGTCTCATCAAGGGCGTGGACAACTCCTACTCCCCGACTGCCATCCGAGATGAACTCCGCAGTCAGGGCACCTACGTAGAAGCAATTCTCCGTCTCCAGGATGGCTTCTCCGGTCACCCGTCTCCAGACGTGGTGGCTTTTTTTCGATCTCCAGGACCAACGGCCGGCATCATTGCAAATGGTGTCGCTCTTGGTGGCGCCGGGTATGCAGCGGTTCCTACTCCGGATCATATCCTACAGCAACTGGTCTCCCTCCCTGATTTTCCTTTTCGCCCTCACTTCAATCCGCCCTGCACATTACTCCCTACTACTACTACTACTACTCTCACCACTACGGCCCACACTTCCTCGCCTTCTCTAATACTTACTACTACCACCGCCAGCCATTCTTCCCCTCTTATGTCAACGTTCTCCTTCGTCAATACCCCTCCTTGTTCCCAGCAATCCCCCGCTTCATCCATGGCTACCACCGGCACGACTCCTTCAACCCGTGACTACCAGACGACTGCCACTTCATCGACCCGCCGTCATCTCTTGTTACCGAGTTGTGTCGTCCGAGGTGTTGACCCTGCCATCACCGAAGAGGACATCATGCACGACCTTCATCTGGCAGGAATCTCCGCCCGCCGAGTCTTTCGCATATACAACGATCGTGGTCCTACGTTCATGGTGCGCCTCCATCTCTCTAGTGAAGAAGCCGTCCATCAACTGATCTCCTCCGGTATTCGCCTCCGACGTTGGCACCATCGTGTGGAACATTCCCGTTCACCGCCCCATTCGGCCCGCGCCTCTTCTCCTGTCTCTCCCCCTCGCCCTCAATCTGCCCCGCCACCCCCCCCCCCCCCCCGCCAACGGTCCATTCTTTCCCTCTCCCACAACCGATTTCTTTATCGCCATTCTCCATACTGGAACTTCTACGCCTCCTTTCCACTTCCGTCTCTAACACCACCACCACTCTCTATTACCTCCTGTCCCAATACTACCAACCTTCTCCTTACTTCCCTCCTACCTCAAACCCACATATCGTTCCATCTACTCTTATGTAACTACTCTTGTAATCTATTGTACATAGTCCTTTCGAAATGCGCGCCCGAGCTACACCTCCCTCAGCCCTCAATAAAGGTGATCCCAGTGGGGGTTGGCCCCGGAGGGTGCGATGTGGACCCGCCCTGGGGGACCCCTTATCTGCTCGCGGCCCCCTACGCCACTGCTACACTTTCTCCCATATGTAGGCTATGTACTACACATACTTCTCTACTGTTAGGTTTCTGTGTAAATGCTTCTTTTTCTCTTGGCCGAAGAGCTGCATAGTTCAGCTGATGGCCCGCCTCCCCATTTTGGGGAGGAATGAACCAACGTTTTGATGATGATGATAATCACGTGACATACAGAAGCCGCTTTCTTTTTTTATAGGCTGCCCAGTCTACAGGTACAGTCTAGCCTCTTCCCGCATTCAGTCAAAGTCAGTGCTCTGAGTGCAGTGGTTGAGGTCTGTCTGCTAGGTACGTTTTTGTGCCATAGTTCTGGCAACTTGCAACCTAACGAAACAATGAAATGAAATAAACAACATGTTATTGAGCAATACTTACCTGTTCACTTCCTGTATGCACTCATAATCTATGAAGGATGTAGGGCATAGTATAGATCCAGTAGGTTAGGAGCAAATAAACGACACGAAGTTCGGGTTAACTAACCTCAACTAAGCACGAACAGTCACTATCCAGAATACTGAAAATAATACTCGGCAAGTAGAAACGGCGTAGTTTTATTGTCTGAAATAATTAAGAAATACTCTGACAAATCCTCACCTGTTTCTTTAATGCGGTCGTAGTTATGAATTAACATATTGCCAAAATCTTTCGGTTTTACGGTACAGTGGATAAAATAATATACCGTAGTTTTAAATCGAATTAAGGCAAATATAAAATAACACTAGTTTTGGCTTTAAAATATAGGCTAAATAACTCATACCAAAGTGTATACCGCAGTACATTTTCAAATAATTATTTAATAACGTGTAAGGAGTCCGACTCCTTAGCTGGATAGTCAGCATCGAGGACTTCGCTGCAGAGGGTCCCGGATTCGATTCTCGGCCAAGTCGGGAATTTAATTCTTCTGGCTCGGTAACTGGGTGTTTGTGTTTGTCCCAACACTTTCCTCTTCATATTCAGACAACACACCACAATACCAACCACCATAGAAACACGCAATATTAATTACATCCCTCCGCATAAGGTTAGCGTCAGGAAGGACATCCGGCCGTAAAACAGGGCCAGCCTGGCTGAGTGACTAGAACGGTCGAGGTGCTGGCCTACTGACACCAACTTGGCAGGTTCGATTCCGGCTCAGTCCCGTGGTATTTGAAGGTGCTCAAATACGTCAGCCTCGTATCGGTAGATTTACTCTCACGTAAAAGAACCGCTGCGGGGCTAAATTCCGGCACCTCGACGTCTCCGAAAACCGTAAATGTAGTTGGTGGAACGTACAGCCAATGACATTATTTATTATACAACAGGGCCAAATCCACATTTCCGGAACAGTTCGCACTCGCGAACCCACAAGTGTAGGAAAAGTGGTCGAAGGAGAAGAAGAAGTAGGTAGTGTAAGGAATGCCAATATATCGAACATATACTTCTCATACGGTTCAATCGTTCTTGAAAAAAAAAAAAAATAGAAGAGAGTGTGACCATATTGTACGCGAAAAAAAAAAGGCAAAATGCTATGCGTACTGTAGTATACTTGGTTATATGTAATATGTGCTGATAGTAGTTTCCATTATTTTCGTTAAAGATCGCGTTTAATCAGTTATGTTTCCTACCCTGCATTAATGCATAAAAGAATCTGTTGTTTAAACGCGGAGAGTCTAGTGAGAAACTTTCTGTAGCTCCAGACGAAAGAGGATATTTTGATGACATCTTTTGAGTGAAATGTAAACTACGTGAACAGGAATAGAGATTCTTCTTATGCTTATCTAGACTGCCGGGGTCGAACGGAAGTTTTGCCAATATCTCGAACATACGTCCCGTACGGTGCATTCAATCTTGAAAGACACCATTTTAAGGAGAATGGAACTTAGGCAAAGCAATATTAGATGTCATCAATCAACACTGTATATTTGTGATACGTTTCTTCGTTACTGTGTATAAAACTTCATCATTGGATTAATTGCGAATGTTGCCAGCAGTGTACATTTGTTTTATTCCAAGAGTAGCGTGCCAAACTGGACATAGTGTTGCCATCTGTTGTGGGAAATGTGAACTATCTTGCGCCATCTCGCTCCTTCAAATAAAGACGGGAGTCATGATTAATCTAGAAAATGTAAAATCACACTATTTTGGGCTTTTATGAATCAATAACTCATGGCTTAGTAGATACTATAGTAACATCCCATTACATTTATAAACAATTATTTATTAACGTGCAAGTGTTGCCAATATCATGAACATACGTCTCGTCACGGTGCATTCAGTCTTGAAAAGCATCATTTTAAGAAGAGAGGAACATAGGCAAAGTAATATTAGATGTTATCCATTAATACTGCATATTTGTTAAACATTTCTTCGTTATTGTATATAAAGATTTATCGTTAGATTAATTGCCAATGTTGCCAGGAATGCATATATTAGTTGTTCATTTGTTTTATTTCAAAAGTAGCAAATACAGTAGAGATTGTATTTGAGAGTAGCCTTCTAAACTGGACGTTACCGTTAATAGAGTATTAATTAATTAATAGATTAGCCATCGGTTGTGGGAAATATAAACTATTTGCGCTAAATCGTTCCTTCCCGGAAGTCATGAAGAGCGACCGGAAGTCATAAAGAGCCGTCTGCCCTAAACCGGATGAACGAACGAACGAACCTGGAGCGGAGAGCGGCCTCTGACTTCCTCGGCTCGCTCCTACCTTCCCGCTCCCAAGAGTCGACTCTTTTGAATGACTCTCAGTTAGGAGCGGGAGCGAATGAGCTAGCTCCCTCAAAAGAGCTACTTCGACCCATCACTAGTCTCGAGTAGTGATGGGCGATATTTCACGAACTGTGATTTTTTCACTGATATCTATAAATCACGAGTAACGACTGTTACTTTCTACGCTATCACTGTGATCAGCCGTGATTTAAAGATTTCCCTTCAAGTGATCACCGTACGCCCTCTTAACTCATATACCGAACTAGAATGTTGCTACCTAAACTGTGACTGTGATCAATGTTGTGATCAGTCGTGATATCACGACATGTGGTGCCGCAACGGTATCCACGCGAAGCGATGCGTTCAAGCAAATACAGTAGAGACCTACTGTATTTGGTTCAGTAGAAGCAGTAGAAACAGCATCGCCATGATAACCAACAGTACGGACATTTGTTGATTTCATTTTTTTATGGACGTCAACATATCGTTCAGTATATAATGTATTTGTAGGAATTGAGCACATTCCTCCCGAATATATTAATAACTGAAACACTTATAATCCTCGGCATCGCTTGCAATATCAGTTTTAGGAAATTATCAGTTGACTCGCAGTGTATTTATAAGCGCGCGTTAAAAAAAATCGTGGTACATGGGACTCTCCTAGAATAGTAACAAACGTGTATTTCTCCTGTATTTTGGAATGCCCGGGGGCGTATTGTCACTGGAGCTCAGTACTAGGAGGCAAGTTGACTGAAATGGCGTTTTCTAGAAAAAGGAAAAGCAGTGACCTGTAGCAGTCCTTTAAAGAAGTGGATGAAAACTTCACATTATGTAATATGTGCCAACAGAAATTGTCTTAAAAAGAAGTACTTCAAATCTGAATAAACATTTGGAATGCAAGCACCTCTCACTTGCTTTGCCAGAAAGCAGTAGTCAACAATCGGCATGTATCTGATGACACAGACCTGGGATTTTAGACTCTAAAAAGATGTTTTAGGCACCTAAAATGGCCTTTTAAACAAGTAAATAGTTTTTTAAAAGAGAATATAGGTACTTCAAATATGCTTTAAAAATAGGCAGGAAATAGACTTTAAAATATGACAATATAGACCTACACTGCAATGTGATTTTTTTTTACGTTAAGTACAGTAATGTGGTATAGGCTACCCTTTCTAAATAGGAATAGTTGCAAAATGAAGGCATAATTAAACAGGCGTTTATTACAAACAGCTATGGATTAGGAAACAAAAAATTTTCATCAGTACTGTACTAAAATTAAATTAAATACGGAGTACTGGTATGCGTATTTATTTGTGAGGAACATTCCTACTGCACTTTTCAGTCGTAGTTTGCTTTACAGTACATAACAATAATCTTCTCCAAATTTTCCACAGTCAGGCTGCGTCTTTGGTCTGTTAAAACAATTTTAAAAGCAGAAAAAATGTGGTCTACACTCACAGATGTTGGAGGGGCATAGCAAAATTTACCTACATTTTTCAGTTCAATTTCACTAGGTAGGTCTACTTTTCCCCATCCATTACCTGATGTACCCTTTCCTGCACTGAATTACCTAGATTCTTCTGCAATACACTAGCCCACCTGTCTTTTATTTTATCCCTTACTTTACCCCTAGTACTTAGTATAATATTCTCAGCTTCCTCATTTATAAAATATATCTGTTTGAGACTCTACTTTTTTTCTATTTTTGTAATGATTGACTGGAAGAAATGAAAAATTTGCCTGAATATATGCAATGTCTCTCTGAACACTGGAATAATCCTTTAGCAAATCTTTGCCCATACGACACACATGCAGAGTTGTCTGTTAAAGGCATATTGTCTATCACAGATGTTCCATATAATACAGGGCAGCTTCCATTGAGGAACCCCAACGGCTGATGATTGGCTGTGGTGGAAAAGAATAGAGGGGAATTTCTCTCAGAAGATGGTTATTCTTGATGGAAGCTTACAGAACACTCTCTTCGTTGTTTAAATCAGATTATTTACTGCAGGCAACTTGGCCCTAACTATTTCTGTGAGTCTGTGCAAGGCATGGGCCATGCAAGTAACATGAACATTAAAGAAGAGTAGAAAGTTTTAACGAGAGGTAGAGTAGCAATCATGTAGGAAGCAGCATTGGAGACAAGGAGAAGGTCTTCATAATCATCAACACTCCCAGGATACAACAACTGGAACCCCTTGTTGATGATGTACACAATGCTTTGCTCTATTTTCTGAAGCTGCTTAGAACAAAGGAGAGCAGTAAATGCCAATTGGGTTCAACTTTTCCTACTATAAGATTAGCAATGTACCTGCCCACAGAGTTGCTGGTTATGTCCACATACAACCCTATGTAAGGACTCCCAAATAACCTCTGTGACTGGCAAAATTACCTCCTATATCTAAGTAGTTTTTCTTTAATGTAGATGTTGAAAGTATGTGTTGGTGTATTTCTGTAAACAAATCTCTGAAAACATGACTATGCACAGAATTCCAGGAGATATTTTCAGCAACTAGGGTTCTAAACATATGAGCATAGAAACTACTGTGGATTGTGGGAGGTATACTTTGTGTGAGCAGAGTCTGTCCAATGTTACTTTTCATGGTTGATTTTGCTTTGTGACTCGCACTATCAGCATGCTCTTGTGAAATCTAAGACACAATAATGTGATGAAAATTACAGACTAAGATAAGGAATGGCTAATGAATAAAATTTGTTAGAATTATTTCATTTAAACCGCTACCGTATTACTCTAAAGTTAATTATGAACAAGAACACTCCAGGCCTCGAAAGGTCTTGGCTTTCATTTACAGCTGCTGCGCAGCTCTAGGCTTGCAGATATTAGATAGCCGTGTGGTCAGCACGTCACATCCCTCAAGTGTATTGCCGTGCCTCTGAGACCGCTGCTCATTGTAGCTTCCCAATTGCCCTCACGCAGCTGGGTCAACGCCTTTCCATGCCTTACATTTTTCTAAATTACTGCCGGTACTGGTATCTAGGGAAAGGTGCACTGGTATCGTTAACCTTACATTAGGTGGCTGAGAATAGTCATTCATCATTATATTTTTCACTTGTGCCAGATAAATGTGTAGAATTTCATTTCCTAGCACATACCATTGCCTTTGCTGGCAGGACCTAGTGTTTACAGTCCACTATGTCTTCTGGTATGGGCTAGAGTAATTTTGTTACTTTCATTGATCTGTCTCTGTCTTATACTTGGCTTTGACTATATGAAAGTGACTGAGGTATGAGCGATGTTAGTAATGCCATTCCTTCTGCAGCCAGTCCCTGCTATGAATGGTGTGAAAATGTTGCTCATAGGGTCGGTTGGTGCATGCATTTCAGTGGGCTTGGCAGACTGATATGTAATAGCAACTTCTGGCTCGGTGAGGAAAGCAACGGGAAACTACCTCACTCCTCATTTCCCTAGTACGCCCCTTCAGTGATGCCTAGGCCATCTATGACAGCTGATGGCAGAGCTGTTGAGGATCCAAACAGCCTTAGGGCTGAAGACTGAACAGCACATACCAAATAATCGGTTACAGTATAAAACACGACTGTTGCCAATACTGATCCTATTTTTTCCTTGATATTGGTTGAACTTCGGCATGTCTACAAAAAACGAATGTAAATAATAAAATGATTATGTTTGTACGCCTAGAAGTAAATTGGCAACGACCGTGTCTGTAATGCAACCAAAATGTAGGCTGTTTATTAAATGCAAAACCTTAGGTCGGTGGCTGATTTTCTTATAAATGTTTACACAGAGATAGCCTAGTCACAATAACAAGGCAGTCTCTTGATCACAAGCTACAAATAACAAGCAGCATGAACGATGCGGTGATTGTGATCACGTCACGACTAAAAATCACTGATATCAGAAAATCACGGTATCGCTCATCACTAGTCTCGAGTACCTCGAACCGAACGAGAGTTTTGTCCGTCATCACCTTTTATGTAACTTATTGAATAAGTTCCCTTCAATAGAATGGAACTTCCAAAAATTGCGTAGGGGTCTCGCCAAGAACATGCGGACACCCCTAACTGAATCAAACCAAATTAAGAAATTAACTTAAAAGTTGGGAACGTCAAAATTTACGCCGTGGTAAAAGCCATAATATTACTGGTAGTAATGTCGGAATTGCTAATAAATATAATTTATTTCTTCAATTCAAGCTCACACTTCTTGTTTTTATATAGTAAGATTTTTTTTTCACCGTCACATGCAGTTAGTTTACTCAATTAATATTATCTAGTATCGCAAATTTCTGTAATCAAGTAAACACGGCACCGACTTAACGCCAGAAATCAGGCCACCGTCGCCACAAGCGTCTCGGTATAACACTGCGATAATACGACCTGGCCAATCAGAATGCATTCTTGAAAAGTATGGCCGGTGGTGGCCTCACCCTTTTACGAAAGTGCTGCCATCTGGTATGATTTGTAGTAAATATGACAATTGATTAGCAATTGGTTTTTGCGTAAGTGGAGGGAAAAGTTGTTGTTGGAATTGCGGGTGAATAATTTTTAATATTTGTTTGAATTGCGTCAACACATGGTCAGTGAGTTCATTTGGATCATTTCTAGTGTGGTCAATACCTTCATTTGGATAATTTCTGCTATCTACACGATGCAAAATTAAAGAGACATAAATAACAAGTAGCCTACACAAGTTGTCATGTGAATCACTAAAGCGTGGGCGGCTTAATGGAACTGGATTTACTTGTAAATTTTGTAGCTGGGACACATCCAGCGAACGAGAGTTACGGGGACATATGAGCGTCATACATTCAGTGAGAAGATTCAAATTTCATATAGACTGTCCTGGTAAGTGCTGACGATTTCCATATTAGTAGTTGAATAGGTTAGAGGTAATGGATATGTATGTTCTTACTCAAAAGCCTGTGTGTGGTTTTTTTTTTTCAGTGGTGTATTGTCCGTATATCACTGCGAATCACCAAGAGTTGAGTCAGCATGTGTTGCTTGACTACAGTGAATTAATTCTTGAAGGATGTTCTATCACAGAAATGTCTTCAGTAACATGAAAGGTGGGAAGAATGTTCAACTATTGTACCATAATAGTTATGCAACAGATCTTCATATTCATATTTTTGTTCACTGTATCTAGTGTGGAGATAGTTGAATGCATAAATGTTCATTAAAGTTTATTAAGGGTAGGCCTATTCCATGAAATATCACAATCTGCTACAAGCTACATTTTCCTCACATGTTCATTAAATACCAGTACCAATATTCTTTAAATCAGTATAATTTTCTGTTCCTATTAATAGCTCCATTAGGCCTAATGATGCTCGAAATGTACTCACAACCAAAATTCATGCTTTCAGAAAGATTTTCCTTAATATTTTCAGTATTTATTTGAAATAAATTATTTGCATGAGGAGAAGATTCCCTTAGGGTGAAATCTCATATTTCATTAAAATTGTTATACTGGCACTAACTACATTTTATCATTATTTGAAATCTCAAGAAGGGTACCTATGGTTCTTGCTGAATTCATTAAAGTATTATTTTAAGAAATTTTGTTCAGACTTATCTAGTTCTAGCAGTTACAGCATTATATCCATGGAAAGAATGTGCGCAAAATTCCGAACATATTAATCCATGATGCAACCCTACATTTTAAATTATATGTCTGTTTTGAATACAGAATGATTACTTCCCCCTGTGAAATATAATTGTTGCAAGGCTGAAGTGGCCGGAGTGAATTCTGATTTCCATTTTAGAATTAGCATAGGAAGTCAGTGTGTTGATATCACACCGATTGATCTAACGGAAACCTGCATTTTATGTAATATTTCATCATTATTTTCATTCTTAGATAAAGTAATTATTTTAATTTTCAGGAATAACTTAGAGATGGGAATGTTTGCATAGTAAGATTGAATACCTACTTTCCTTAATCTTGTCTATAATCTGTCCTCATTTGCTCCATTCCACAGTTCTTGACAAACTGGATGTTTAGGCTACATCTTCTATAATCTATTTTGTTCACAAATATGGTTCCTGTGGGAGTTAAAGATCTGTTTTATCAACTTTTAGATTCAAAGAAAACATTGACAGCACCACCAATACCATTAAATTATCTTTGTCTTTCCGAAGTGGCAAGAAAAGTGCTCATTTCTTTGCCAGAATCTGCGAGGTATTTACATAAATTTATGAAATAATATTTGTTACATCCTCATGTAATTCATGAACTTTCTCTGAAAAAATTTATATTTTAATATCTTTTGAGGTAACTGCTAAGGAAATAGTCATTATTTAAGAAGCCTTTCTCGTGGTTAGTCGAGATTTCTTCTGAGGATGCAGAGCACAGTTTTCTGCGAAACATTAAGAATTTTACCTTATTTTCTTGACACGGCATAAGCCCAAAAGCCTATACAGCATCATGTCTACAATTTTGTCATGCAGTAAGCTTACTTGAAACTCTGGAAAAGGAAATTAAATAGCGACTGGTTTGTTCCAGATGTAAAGAATTGCATTTTGAAGAATAGAAGTATAGTTTTCCGGAAAATAATATATAACCACTACTTTTTTTCCAAAGAAATAAACCTGTTGTTGGATCAAGTTGCACAAGTCGTGGTGAGTGGAGTCAATAGTAGCACTTGAAGAGTGATTTCTAGCTTCCATGGCTCAGGCGGCAGTGCGCCAGCCTCTCACCGCTGGATTCCGTGTTTTAAATCCCAGTCACTCCATGGGAGGTTTGTGTTGGACAAAAAGGAGGCAGGAGAGGTTTTCTCCAGGTACTCCGGTTTTCCCTGTCATCTTTTATTCCAGCAACACTCTCCAGTATCATTTCATCTGTCAGTTATTAATCATTGCCCCAGAGAAGTGCGACAGGCTTCGGCAGCCAGCACAGGTCCTATCCTCACCACTAGATGGGGCTTCATGTGTTCCATTCCTGACCCGGTTGAATGACTGGAAACAGGCTGTGGATATTCATACTCGGGAGTCATTTCCAGTAAATTTTTTCTGAGTAATTCAGTGCTTGGATATACTGATCAGCTGTTCAGGCTGGGCTGGGTAGCTAGGGCAGTAGAGCACTGGCTTTCTGAGCTCAAGTTGGTATGTTCAATCCTAGCCCAGTCCAGTGGTACTTGAATTTAATGGTGCCTTTTGAGGATCCAACTTAACAGACAGACCATAGTCAGAGGTATTTATCAAAATTATCTGAAGCTCACTTAAAATTCTCAAGTTCAAAGTTTGTTTATAGAAGTATGCACGGAAATCACATTTTTATGTTGAGATAGTCATTTTTAAAATACAACAGTGAACATTAGATCAGCCTGCCTGGTGGCCATGATCGTTAAGGCATTGAAGTCTAAACTGTCTGACACCGAGGTTAGCCAGTTCGAGTCCCGTTGTCAAAAAAAATTTTACCATCAGAATGTTGGCTGGCAGGGTAGGGGAGGGTGTGGTATACAATTTATAACCACTGGATTGCTTGTCAAAAGCCTGGATTAAATTCCAAACCTCTCTGCAATGCTCATATGGAGTGAGGGCATATGACGCTGTTGATAGTGATCCATCCGTCGGATGGGGACGTTAAGCATTGAGCAGACCTTTTGGTGCTATTCGACAGGAGTAGGCTACGTGCCAGCATGGGTTTCACCCTCTCCCTTCCTAGTATCATATATCACATCATTCATTTCATCTCATTAACTCCTCTGATGAGGTTGACGTCAGGAAGGGCATCCAGTCATAAACACCCGCCACGACAGATTCATCTCACCTCACCTCATACCCGACCCCGTACAGAAACGGGACACGGGTTGGCCAAACAACAATAAACATTAGATCACCAAAACAGTACTCTACAAACAATGTCCAAACCTTGTCCCGTTTTATCTACGGGGTCAGGAATACGGTGAGATGAATCAGTCGTGGTGGGTTTTTATGACCGGATGCCCTTCCTGGCGTCAGCCTCATCAGAGGAGTTAATGAGATGAAATGAATGACGTGATATATGATAGTAGGAAGGGAGAGGGTGAAACCCTGTGCCAACATATAGCCTACTCCTGTCAAATAGCACCAAGGGGTCTGCTCAAGGCTTAATATCTCCAACCAATGGACGAATCACCATCAACAGCGTCATATGCCCTCACTCTATATGAACACTGTGGAGAGGTTTGGAATTTATTCCAGGCTTTTGGCACGCAATCTAGTGATTAGAAATTGTATATCACCACCTCCTCTACCCTGGTGGCCAAAATGTTTTCAATCAAGGGGACTTGAACCGGCTAACCACGGTGTTAGACCATGCAGACTTCAACGCCTTAACAATTATGGCCACCAGGCGGGAACGAGTACTCTACAAACAAGTGTAGTAAAAAAAAAAAGTAAATGTTTAATTTCTTGTAGTTTGTGAGTTTTTATGGAATGACCCTTACCATAACACAAGTTGAGCTGTGCAATAAGTTTATTATTATCTTAATGTTAATAACTAGTAATTCAATTTTTCTATTCTTTTCAAGAATTTAAGGTATGGAAATCAAAGGAAAAAAGGACACTCAATCCAGATATTTTGTAACTAGTCCACCAAGACATAAGAGGACATCGACAACTACCAAACCAAACCCCACGGCACTACAGCTCTTGAAGGATCTACTTATTTCTGTCATCACAGTGGATTGGTCAAAAGAAGAGGAAAGGGAATACAGCATATGAAATTTCAGGGTTCGTGTAAAATAAATAAATCGAGTGTGCATGTTATTTACAATAATGTACATTTTGGACATCGCAGAGGAGTTGGACATATCCTGCTGTCAAAAGAAGAGAGAGAGAGAGAGCAGATTGCTGGCCAGTTGGCTCAGAATATTCCCTTTGACACTGTTCTGAAAAATATCACAGACAATTTAGATACTAAGCAGATTACTAGGCTACACCTTCTGCAAAGACATGACCTGAGTAATATTGTTCGTGATTTTAGATTAGATAGTGATTAACAGAGTCAGAAAGATGTAGAAAGTGAGTGCACTGGGATGGATAGGTTAAAAGAACAAGGTAATGAGTATGTCCGGTTTGGTAAATTACAAGGGATTTCCAACCCAGAATACGGATTGACAGAATGATTTTGTATTAACAATTATGACTGATGTGCAGAAAGTAATGCTTGTGGAGTTTGGGAAAAAAAATCATTTGTATGGACAGTACTCATGGGACAAATGCTTGTGACTTCTCACTTACAACATTATTGATGTTAGATGAATACAATGAGAGATTCTCTGTTGCATTCTGTTGCTCTAATCGAACAGACTGCAATGTGCTGAAATGGCTTTTTTTTTTTTTATGTTGTCAAATAATCAATATCTGCAGTTGATTTTCCTGTGCAGATACTGATAACTGATAATTAGGCTTCATTCTCTAATGCATGGGTTGAAGTCACGGGTGGCGTTTTGAAGAAACTTCTATGCATGTGGCATATGGATAGGGCTTGGAGAAAGAACATTTCCTCTAAAATTCATGGTACACAGGCATTCAAAGCAATTGTGTAACAAACACCTAAGGATGTTGTTGCAGTGTGAAAACGTAGTTGAATTCCACAGTGAGCTCAACAACTTCCTAGATGCTTGTGAAAAGAATGACACATGTAGAGAGTTTGGTGTGTACTTCGAAAAGGAATATGCTAGTAGGTGTGATCAGTGGGCCTATTGTTACCGATTAGAAATGCACATACCAGTATGCATTTAGAAGTCTTCCACCAAGTCCTAAAACAAGTGGTAATGAAAGGTCTTCGAGTCAGTAGGATGGATAAGAGCATAAATGCTGTGATGTCAGTGGTAAAACACAAAGTGTTTGATAGGTTGCTAAAAGTAAATAAAGGAAAACTTAGCAAAGCTGTGCAACATACAAGGCAGAGACACAAAAACAGTCCACAAATGTGTATTGATGATGTGACAGTGGAAAGTTCCACTTCATGTAAGGTTGAAAGCAGGAGGACAGATGAGTTTTATAGTGTCAGGTAAGAATGTGTAACAGGTCATTCATTCTGCTGTCCATTGATTTGCTCTGAATATAAAATATGTATTCATCAGTATCCATGTACATGCTGTGACTATTCTTTGCATCTACAATATGCAAACATTTTAATTTGGTTTTGAGGAGAGCCTATTGTACTCGTCTGTCCTGGAATTCCTGAGTTCTTCAATTATTTTGAAAATTTTCCCTAGGTGCAACTTCATGCCATGTATATTTTATTTCACTTATTCATGGTAGTTTATAGTTTACTCAACATATCTGTAAATGTTTCTTCATTCTCCTTGAGTGAGTCAAGATTATTTTCCAGTTTAGACATGTTTTTTACAGTATTTTAAAATGAATCATTCAGTATATTTGGCACAATGGCTACAGGCTCCTTTGTTACCTTCCTAGCAGTTTCATTATTTCAGCACAAGCTGCCATGCATTTATTTTTGGAACTAATGAATTTGTCATTGGCAATTATTTTTCATTTTTCAATGCGTCTTCTACATAATTATTTAATAGCATTGTACCTTTCTTTGCCTTCCCAAATAACCTGCTTAGCTTTAATGTAAAACAGTACCAATGAGTTCTTAATGGCTGCAAGATGAGGAGTGTATCATTTTGACATGTTTTCTCATGTACCATTGTATTAATATTTTAATAAATGAATGTACATAAAAATAATGAGTTGACATTTATTGAAAAAATAATTCCTACATATTACTGTAAAATGCAGTTGGTGTTTCAATGCTGATAATGATCCTGCAACCATTAAGAGGGAAATTCCTCAGGGCAATATTATTGGACCTTAAATAATATGAGTAAACAACTGGAATCTGAGATAAGGCTTTTTGCAGATGATGTCATACTGTATAGAGTAATAAATAAGTTACAAGATTGTAAGCTACTGCAAAAAGACTTTGAAAATGTTGTGAGATGGACAGTAGGCAATGATATGATGATAAATGGTGTTGAGTCAGGTTGTGAGTTTCACTAATAGGAAAAGTCCATTCCGTTTTCATTACTGCATTGATGGGGTGAAAGTTCCTCATGGGAATCATTGTAAGTATGTACGTGTCGATATAAGTAAAGATCTTCATTGGGGCAATCACATAAATGTGATTGTAAGTAAAGGGTACGGATTTCTGCACATGGTTGTGAAGGTATTTAGGGGTTGCAATAAGGATGTAAAGGAGAGGGCATATAAGTCTCTGGTATTACCCCAATTAAGAGTAAGTTTCCAGTGTAGGCCTATGGGACCTTCAACAAGATTATTTGACTCGAGAAATGGAAGAAATCCAAAGAAAAGCAGCTCGATTTCTTCTGGGTGATTTCTGACAGAAGAGATGCGTTACAAAAATGTTGCAGAATTTGGGATGGGAAGACTTGGGTGTAAGGAGACTAAGTGGTACTTTCTGAGCTGTCAGCGGAGAGATAGTGTGGAATGACATTGGTAATCGAATAAGTTTGAGATCAAAATATGAAGATAAAGTTGAAATTCAAGAGGACAAACTGGGACAAATATTCTTTTATAAGAAGTGGAGTTAGTGATTTGAATAATTTACCATGGGAGATGTTAAATAAATTTAAAAATTCTTTATAATTCTTGAAGAGAAGATGAGTAAACAACAGACAAAGTATCTGCCACCTGGGCAACTGCCCTAAATGCAGATCAGTGGTGACTGATGCGAATGACAGAAAACATGACTGACAAATGGTGAATAAGTTAATCTGGGAAGGACAACTGAATCAGAAAGTGATGTAACAAACAATATAGAGGGAAAAATATTCTAGACATAGTGCTAATAAAACCAGATGAGCACTATAGAAAAATTGAAGTGATCATGAAGATCATTTCTGTTGTAGTTGAAAATAAATGTGAGAGAATAGAATGCTGCAAGACTATTAGGCAATATAAGGTTGATAGGAGAGACAGAGGGGAGTTTAAAAAAATTAATTATGATTAGTTAAAAATGGTGAATGAAAATATAAACTGACTATGGGATGGGTTTAACTAATTGTTGGGGAGTTTGAAAACAGGTATGGTATTTTTCTAAAGTGGTAAGTAATGGAGACCCACTGTATTATAACAGAGGTGCAGGTTAGAAAGAAATAGGAATATATGAGGAAGTAAGGAGATACTGAAAGAACTTACTAAGGAAATTTAATTTAGCAAGAAAAGTCAGCTAAGGTTAACATGATGACATGCATAATTGACAGCCATATGAATTTTAATGAGTACTGTACCGTAATGGATGGGTATGTATAGGTACTTTAAGGCAGATACAAGTTCCAGGATGGACATTCCAGGGAAAATTAATGAACTAGGAGAGTGTATATGTGAGGACTTCCAGAAAGCATAAGAACTCAGTTAGCAATATGCAAAGATAGTTGGATGTAAGATGAATTTCCAGGTTGAGGAGGTGACTAATAAAGGCAAAGTAGTGGAATTTACCTATTATAATAAAGACATTTTCAAAAAAGGTACAAAAGCTGAAAGTTAAAAAATAAAAAAAGCAGCTGGCTTTATTAAGAATTCAGGGTAATTACTAGAAATATGCTGCCATATCGGAAATATTTGTTTACTGTTTGTAAGAAGGAGCTCTAGCTCCACTGTATAAAGAAAGGGGTGATGAACTTAAGGCAGATAATTACAGGCCACTCTGCTTAACATGTGTTGCATATAAGCTCTGGTTTGATAGAAGGCTGTACACGTTTAGGAAAAGTAATTCCAGTGAGACTCAACTTGTAGGATTCCAACATGATATACCAGATAATTTAGATTCAGGTAGAATGGACTATATGTATCCATCCATGGTCGTCGTGGTGGTGTTTATTGTTTTAAGAGGAACTGGGCAACCATCCTCTATTAACACGAATCAGAGGGAAGAGATTCGACACTTCGAAAAAAGAAGGCGAGGGCATGAAGACTGGTAAAGTGAAAGTCTCTCTAGACCTCAAAAACCTAATACCACTGGGGTCTGAAAAGAACAAGAAATGACCAAGGGAGATTGGATAGGATAAATGAAAGTGAAGAACAACTGGTGTGTAAGTAAAGGGAAGGAATGCCAGGACTTAGCCAAAGTCCCCACGGTCGTCAACCTGTGCTTGCAAGTTTAGAGTTCCTGGGCTCCTTTTAGTTGCCACTTATGGCAGGCAGGGGATGCCATGGGTGTATTCTATTGCCCCCACCCACAGGAGGTATTGATTCAAGAATTTTGACAGGGTAGATCATTAGAGATTACCGACGAAAATGATGGCTAATGGACAAAAGAGTGGTTGAATGGGTGGCTAAATTTCTAGAAAGAACTCACAGAAGCATTACCTGATCCTGAAATGTTTATCTGGAATCAAAGATAAGGCTTTTTTTGCTAATGATGTTACACTGTATGTATTAAATAAGCTGCAGGTTTGTAAGCGACTACAAAAAGAGATCAACAATGTTGTGAGATGAACAGGAGACAAGGGTATGTTGGTAAATGGGATGAAAAGTCTGGTTGTAATTTTCACAAAGAGGAAAAGTCCTCTCAGATTTAATTACTCTATTGATCAGGTGACAGTACCTCATGGGGATCACGGTCTAGGTCTTAATATAAGGAAAGATCTTCATTCATGAATGAGATAGTACATAAAGGTTACACATGAGGGTATTTGAGGGTTGTAGTAAGGAGGTAAACCAAAGGGCATATACAATACGTCTCTCGTAAGACCCCCAATCAGAGGATGGTTTCACTGTGTGAGACTCCCACCAGGATTACTTGATACAAAAACTGAGAAGATCCAAAGGAAAGCAACATAATTTCTTCTGGTGGTTTCCGACAAAGGAGTAGTTTTTGAATATGTTGGAAAGAAAAGACCTTGGAGTAAGGAGACGAGATGCTCGACTAAGCGGCATGCTCTGAGCTGTCAGCGGAGAGATGGAGTGTGACGGGAGTAGCCATAAGGGGCGGGTTTACTGGTGGTAGAAACCCCATGGAAATTTTATAAAAGAAAATAAACGGAAACTGACTATAAGCACGTGAAAGTCGATTCAATGGGGTGGATATTTTTAACAATCATAGACATAATTGTAAAACCAACAGATATCTTGAATATGTCTTCTAAGAAGCCTCGAAAGTACCATTCACTGTAAAACTGCTGAGCTTGATCGTATTGTTTTTTCTGTATTTTAATGTAAGATTCTGTAGTGTACTGCAATCTGAATATCAACGTAATTCATTTGTATTAATGTATGATGACACTCAAGCATGCACAAGCACCTTAATTATGTTCTATCATAATTTTGCACCTTTAAGCCCCCTCCCATAAGTTGATCTGCTACTGGTGTGTAATGGCATTAGTAGACAAATAAGCTTGGAGAGGAGCTTTTAAAGGTAGGATAGATCACAATATGAGGATAACGTTGGAATTCAAGAGGACAAATTAGGGAAAATATTTATTTATAAGAAGACAAGTTAGGGATTGGATCAATTTATCATGGGAAATGTTTGATAGATTTCCGAGTTCCTTGAAATCATTGAAGAAAATACTAGGTAAAATGATAGGGAATCTTCCAATTGGGCTACAGCTCTAAATGCAGATTATTGACCGTGGGCTTAATAGAACCCTTGATAAATCATCAATGAAATTATAACACGTAAAATTTCTGCTAACCAAGCTTGAAAGGTCTAATAAATTGTACAAAAATACAGGTTATGCAGTTGTAAATATGAATAATGAAAGCACCGACACGAATTCCTCGAAGTATAGACAGTCCCAAAAGCAGATCAATGATGATTGATTTCATAGAACCCTTCATAATTCATCAGTTATATTATCATGTATAAAAAACACCCCTAACCTCGTTTTTTTCTGCTAACATAGCTTGAAATGTCGAATACCTTATGCAAAACTATCGGTTACGTAAATCTAAACTTGGATTTCTGTGTAACAACCTGAAATAATTCCATAATTATTAATTAGGACTATAAAAACACGGCATCGGTTTTCTGAGCAACTCAACCTGAAATCATTCATAGTAAATCGAAAAAAGAATCGTATCCTTTCGTATTCGAGTTTTAATTATTACTATGGTAAATTTAATTCTTCTGTTTTAGGTTATCAGACAAACGTATAAGTGGCATAAATAGGCTGGATTCGATCACTGATGCCCTTCTCATCAGCTGATCATCAAAACAAACTAATCGCGAAGTCGCCATCACCAAAGCAAGGAATTATGGGAACAAAAAGCGGCCATGGCCACAGTCTCTGCGACAATGCGTTGTGATTGGCCAGTTTTTTTTTTTTTTTTTTTTTTTTTTCGGCGGGGCCCCCGAAGCCCGCATCCCCCGCGTGATCAACGACTCAATCTACATGGCCACCGACATGCTATTATTTCTAAGAAGAAGAAAGAGATAGCAGTGAGGAGTGGGAAGTGATACAAGGAGTATCTGCCGGTTTCCGAGTCAGACTCGCTACCACGGCAAAGATTGTATTGGTTGGATAGTGTTAAGGTATGGTATTGAAGGGTCAGGGAAAAACCACATAGGCAGAAAGAAGAAAGAGCCTACATGTAAAACCTGACATCTTTTGATAGCACATGCAAGGATGTGGGCTGGAAAAAGACCAGAGGTTGTGTTAGTTAGGAACAGGTAACATGCACAAAACATAAACCAATTCCTCGCCATTCCATCGCCTGGGGATCAGTCCGTCTGGGCACTGCTGGGACTAGCGCGGTCCTTGCCGGTTGCGGAGCCATGCGTCAAGTACCACTAGGGCCTGTCGCACGGCTCAACCTCCTTGGGGTACCTCGTACCCAGTCTCCGATCCCGGAGAAAGAGGCCAAGCCCGCCGAGGCGGGGGCCTCCTGGAATGGGGTGGGTCATGGCGCCGGGCCTCCCTCCTCTCTGCCCGCGCCATGGCCCTGTAGACTGGGCAACTGCGGTGGGAGGCCGGGTGGCCCCCCGCGCAGTTGGCGCACACCGGCGCCTCCTTAAGTGTTGCGCAGGCCGTGTAGTGGTGATCACCACCACAGCGGTTGCACTTCACTTGGAGTCCACAGCTAACTTGACGGTGGCCCCACCTCAGACAGCGGAAACACTGCAAGAGCTGCTGAGGGGGACGTTTTACTCTTACCTGACTGCCGCTACCCGCTGAGGTCCTCTCCTGATTGGCTCCTCGGTTGACTGCTGTCCTGGGGGCAGTCTTGGGTTGCGGCTGGGCGGCCCTCTCCTGGTGGGCCGGCGTCGCCTTCTGCTTCGTGGTCCGGCGTCGTCTTCTTCTTCTTCCCGGGCGTGTCTTCTCGGCAGGGGAAGAGGCCTCGGCCTGGTGACCCCAGGGTAGCCGATGGTTCCGCTGCGTCGCCGTCTTCTTCCTTCTCCTGGCTGGCGGCGGCGGCGTCGGTCGCTGCTAACGCTTGACTGCGTTCCCTGTCCTGTGGGGCGCACATCGAGGTCTGCAGCTCGACAGACGTGCTGTCAGGCTGGGCCTGGACAGCAACCTCAGAACGCCAGGGGGCGTCCTCCTCCACAGAAGTCGCACAGTCGCGACGCCAGGGGGCGTCGTGCCCCACCTCCGTGGTGGCGTCGCTGGTCGCCGGCTGGGTGGCCAGGACTAGGTCGGTATTAACCGCCCTATTCCTTAGCCTCCTCGGCGTCTCCCTGGTCTCCGTCGCGGCCCTGACTGCGCCGGTGTTCATCCCTGGCACTCCGTCCCTCCCTGGTAGACGGATGACCTGGAACAAAGAAGAAAGCTCCCTCTCTGCGTCGCGCATCCGCTCCTGGTCGTGATACCTGATGATGAGGCCTCCTGGTAGAAAGCTCTCGACAGCCATGGTTGTCGAGATGATCCTGCCTCCTCGGCGAGGGCGCCGCATTCTGTCCAGGACGAGGCCCCGTTCAGAAGTTACAGGGCGCCCCGGCCTGTAGTACACGAGCAGCGCTTCGTGCGCCGGGTCGGTGTAGCCTTCGGAGAAGAAGAAGCCGTTAGGGGGGTCACACCCGTCTCTGTAAGGCTCCGTCTCCACCTCGATCTCCGGGTCCTCCTGTGGCAGCTCCGGCTCGGGTGCCGGAGTCTCCGGCACAGGTTCCAGCGTCTGCGGCTCCGTGTTGCTCTCCGGTGTCGGTGTCATGCCGGTGAAGAGATCTCGGAGCAAGTGCCCGATCGCCACCGCCCGTTCCTGGGTCGTCATCGTATCCGCCTGGTTGTCCATCCTGGTCCTCCTGTAACAAACTCTGAAAGAGAAAGAGCGAGCACTGAGAAGTGCTCAGCTCAGACAATGCTCTTTCGAAGATGTACTAACAAGTACAGCTGCCTGACTAGTACTGGGAAAGTACAGAGCGCCTGGCAAGGAGAGAAAGAGCGAGCGGGAGGAACACGTCCTTCCACTACGGCTGTCGAACTCGTCCTCGATGTGATTGGCCAGGTCGTATTATCGCAGTTTTATACCGAGACCACTGCCTGCTCGATCTGCATCCGATGGCTGCTTATACTGCCTGCTCATTACAACATTTTAACATGGCACTAAATGAAACACTCCGTTTACAAATACACACAGCAGGTGGCAGCACCAACCGGCTCCAGACCTGTCGGAATGAAATAGCGGGAAATAGGATAGACTGTACTTGTTTTCAGTGAAAATGGTGTACTGCTGCGTGCCTTTCTGCAAATCAAAAGGGAAACCAGAATGCCGTGATATTTCATTCCATGATATACCTTCAAGTACACAATTGCGTCGAAAGTGGTTAAGTATTATATCCAGGGAAGGAAACAGCAAGGGAAGTAAATGGATTCCTTCTGATTATTCCGTGGTTTGCAGTCTACATTTCGTAAATGACGATTTCAAAGTGACCAGCAAAACGCGCAAATTAAAAACAGGATCTGTACCCAGCCCTTTCCCTGATTATCCAGCTTATAAACAACCGCTAATTTCAGCGATGATTAAGAGAAGGGATTCAAGCACAGAGACGTCTAACAAGAGCTCTTCAAACACCATTGCAGAAAATGGTAAGCGTAAGGTTTGAAGTATTACATACTAAGTAATATAATATCTGGGGACACTGTACTGTTAATGTGAAGGTACAAAACAGAATAATATGCTGTCATAGATTCCATTGTCCGCCTTTGTGGTGTAGTGGTTAGTGTGATTAGCTGCTAACGCCGGAGGCCCGGGTTCGATTCCCGACTCTGCTACGAAATTTGAAAAGCGGTACGAGGGCTGGAACGGGGTCCACTCAGCCTCGGGAGGTCAACTGAGTAGAGAAGGATTCCCACCTCAGCCATCCTGGAAGTGGTTTTCCATGGTTTCCCACTTCTCCTCTAGGCAAATGGCGGGGGCTTCCTTCACCCTTCCTTGTCTATCCCTTCCAAGGCCCCTGTTCAGCATAGCAGGTGAGGCCGCCTGGGCGAGGTACTGGTCATCCTCCCCAGTTTCATCCCCCCGACCCAGAGTCTGAAGCTCTGAGGCGGTAGAGGTGTGATCCTTCGCTGAGTCCGAGGGAAAAGCCAACCCTGGAGGGTAAGAATTAAGATTGCATTACGAGTCTTTTGCTAGCAGTATAAAATCGTGTCAATATACTGCTCTTTTTATTACTATTATTATTTACGCAAGTAGGGCCTATTTAGTTAATTGGTTAATTCCAGTGTCTCGGGGGCTGGGGTGTGTGTGGCATCTTCAGCATTAGAAATCATCCTAGGTAGGGCTTTCATCTTCACAGATATGCAAGTCGCCTAATAGGCCGTCTATTATTATTATTCCCTGAGTATGTACTTGATTTACTGGAAGATTTTCGTGAGCCCCCTGAGTCAGCGTGTGTCACTTCGGAAACTGCTTACCAGGGATTAGTGTGTGGGTATTTAGTGCGTGTAATCGAAGAAAAAACAGAGTGCAGCACGTGCTTGAATAACGTTTCTACCTCATTTAATTCATCCCCATTGATAGCTGCGTTAGCCCTAGCAACGATTTATTGGCCTAATTATGAGGCTTCAGAAATTTGTTGAGGCGGCTCTACCGTACTCCAAGAAATCTGCAAGTCTGCTCCAGACTATAAAAAACTATGTTCTACCTTCTTTGTGCCAATGTAAGTTTTTAAAGTGTTTTAGTAACAATAAGCACCAGGAACTTGTGTCAGAAACTGTGGTGGCCAAAGTCGTGAAACCTCTACTTAGTAATGTAGAGAAGTACCATACAGACAAAGTTTCCAGGTTTTCTTGTTCGTCAAAACCTCTTTCTCGAAAAGTGCTGAAGCTATAACTCTCTAGAGCACCACTTTATACGTAAAATTCTGTAATATTTCTCTTACTTTCAGATTTTAAATTTTGCTGGTATGCTTATCTAGTTGTATTCACGCTGTAAATGGGTACGTTTGGTGCTGCCATCTAGCGGCAGATTGTTTGTAAGCCGTGTTACACGTTTGAGTATGGAATGAGCAGGCAGTTTAAGCAGCCATCGGATGCAGATCGAGCAGGCAGTGACCGAGACGCTTGTATCGTAGCCTACTCATAAATGAGTGGATGAACAACTGCCTGCTCGATCTGCATCCGATGGCTGCTTGAACAAATGAAGAGGTATTGTATGGACCGCTGCGATCACCGCGACATCTTGCGGTGAACTTTTTAATCTTCAGCTGTGTAGTGGCGGAAGGAGGGTGTCTTTGAACAACTGTTTTGTCTTGTCTTGTCTTGCGGATATTTATTTGGGAACCAATATATTCTTTCCCAGTCACGAGCCCAATGAAATTTTTCACTTGTATCACAACAGCACACGTTTACATTATTAATAACCAGTTTTAGCACGATTACACTTAGATAGATAAACTGAAAGAAGCACTATGATATCGTGTATATGTAAGTTCATAAAAGTAGTAAACTATCTGCACTGGTCGAATACACAGATAACCTATTAATCTTGAGTAATAGAAACGTGTTGCACTGTACAAGATTGGAGAGTAATAAAACTCTTGGCGCGAGATCCACTCACCCGGAACATAGAGAAATGCCACTTCACCAACATGTCGGAAAAAACAACTGAAAATCTAGATCGTAATTACAATTTGATGTGAGTGTTATCAAGGTATTCGTTTAAGATAGCAATGATCTTAGGCGAAGGTTGATACAACAAAGCTGAAAGTCGTGTAGGGAAAGGTACGTGGACATTAATTAATTTCTGTATTAAAATGGCCTGTTGGCGTGCATATTGGGGGCAATGAAAAAACAAATGGTCACTATCGCCCTGAGGTTCGCCACAGGAACAAGTTGGATCGTTCGTAATTTGAAATCGAGATAAATATACCGGGGTTAAGGCATGATTAAAACGTAGTCTGATGATATTAGTAGTGTGACGTCGTGTATACGTACCATTTGCAAACCACGGAAGTGTGGGAATATTCGGTTGAATTTGATAGTAATAATGGCCTTTCGTACTAGCTGATAAACGCCATTTTGTGCACCATGTGTGTTTTGCTTCATTTTTGATATATGGAAAGAAGTCAGAAATCGGGATTTTGATTTGTAATAAGTTCGCGGTATCTGCACTGGCTTCTTTTGCTGCTATATCGGTCATATTGTTGCCTGCGTGTCGGTTATGCCCTTTAATCCATATTAACGTTATAACAAAACCGGATGTATCGATTTGTAAAATAAGGTGTTTAACTTCGTAGACATATGTATTTTGATTATGGGCGAAGGATTGGAGAGCTTGTAATACACTTTGAGAATCGCTGAATATATTTATTTTTGTGGATTGTAACTGTTTGACATATAAAAGAGCTTGGTATATGGCATATAATTCTGCGGTAAAGATAGTTAAATTATTAGGCAACGGATATTTAAAGATAGTTTGTGTTTGTGGATCATAAAATGCTGCTCCGACTCCAGTAGTCGATTTTGACCCATCAGTAAAAAGGTGATAATCTGGTAAGGTTATTGAACTTTTAAATTTCTTAAGCGCGTATAATTTGGGATGAGGTGAATACATTGATTGTTTTAATGAATCCGAAGGTGCAATGATAATAGAAGGACGGAATGTTTGAATATCATAGTCATATGAATACAAATTTACGCGTGGTGTGCGAAGTATAGTTTCAGTAAGATGGTGGAGTTCAGCATACGCCATATATATGGCGGGGTACTGATGATAAGGTGGAGGACGCTGTTGATAATATTCATATAACAATTTTAATTTAGGTACGATAAGGGAGTTCGATCTGCTAATATGTTTAAGTAGGAATTTTTTTGAAATTTTTACCCCTGTAGTTTCTACTAGTAAAGCGTTAGTTGGTGTTGTTCGGAGGGCACCCACACTGATACGTAATGCTGAAAATTGAAGACGATCCAAAGCTAGTAAACTGTGTTTAGCGGTCAAATCAATAATATGGGCGCTATAATCAAGTATGGACCGAATGGTGGCACGATATAGTTGTATTGCTGACAAGGGGTCAGCACCCCATGCACGTTTCGTTACCGTTCGTAAGATAGTAATATAACGATCAGATTTCCGAATTAAATACTGTATTTGGGGTTGCCATGTAAGTCTTTGTCGATATATATGCCTAAATATAAGTGTTGTGGGAAAAAGGGGATGCTATAGGTATCAAAGTTAATAGGGCTTTTATCAAAGGTTCGTTTATTTGTAAAGATCATCGCTGCACATTTAGCGATTGAAAGTGAAAGTCCATGGGTTGTTAGCCACCGAAGGACTAAACTTAAAACGCGAGATATTGTGGTTCTACAATGACCAATGTTGGAGTGAGAACAATAAATAACATAATCATCCGCGTAAGCTAGAATTCGAGCGTGTGGAGTCACAATAGATTCGAGATCTTTCATATAAAGGGCAAACAAAATTCCACTTAGTATCGAACCCTGTGGTAATCCAATTTATGTATAGCGGCTTTCAATTGTGTGTTGAGTTGATTTAATGGTTAACCGGCGATTGGTAAACAGTTGATTTAAAATAGAAAGGAAAGTGATGGGAAATCCATAAAGAAATAATTTCTCCCAGAGAATATGCAATAACACAGCATCATAGGCACCTTTAATATCCAAAAAGACTGCCACGGTAGATTGTTTCCGCCATTTTGCCAATAAGATGTCGAGTAGGAAAATAATGATAGATTCCTGTGTACTATTACCACGTCTAAAAGCGAACTGATACTTAGGCAATAGCGAGTGGTATTCCAATAACCACGCCATTCGTTTCATGAGGATTTCACAGATGACTTTCCGTATACATGATCCCAAAACTATGCCACGAAAATTTGCAGGTTCTGTAGGTCGTTTTGTCGGTTTCAATATAGGAGTTATGAAAAAATCGTTCCATGTGGTTGGTTTGTGTAATGTCTCAAGAATACTATTATAATGTTGTAGTAAATAAACTTGGGCGTGAGGGGGTAGGGCCCTGAGCATGAGATAAGTAATTGCATCAGGTCCTGGGGACGAGCTATTAACGGTACATAATACAGATTGTAGTTCGTTACATGTAATTGGCTTTAATAATGAAGTAAAAGCACGAGAATTGTCCTGTGAGGTGGGTAGAAATGGCGGGTTTACTGATACTGGGGTGAGGGTATATAAAAAATCTTCTAAAACTTGTCGCGGATAGGAATAATAAGCTTGATATTGGAATGTTCGCGTTATCATGCGGATCACGTTCCAAAATTTCGCTGCTGGTAATTGAGGAGTTAATGTAGAAATAAAAGACTGCCAAGCTTTTCGTTTTTTTGCATTAAAGACAAGCTTTCTGCAATATGCTTTCGCAATTGGAAATAATGCTGCTGAGTCATTGATTGGCGGTATTGTTTAAATAATTTTTTTTCGCTGTTGAATGAGATAATGACATTCTTTATCCCACCATTTTATTTCGTATTTATGTGGGTGGGTCGTCACGTTAAGCGGTCGACACGGATTTAAATATTGGGTAAAATAAGGAAGAAGGTTAGAAAGGTAATAGGTGACTCGTGTTCCTGCTGCAAGATATGATTGAGATATGATTGATAGTTTGAAATATTGAAATTTTTATAAGATCGGACATTACGTATACATGAAGGTGTCTTAAACTGGGAAATTATTGGGCGATTACCATATGTTATAATGATGGGGAAGTGGTCACTGGTGTAGTTATCAGATAATGTGTGCCAGGTGGTGACAGGGACCATGGTTGGTCGACATAATGTAAGGTCAACGGCACTGGGTGGAGAGCCAGGCGGAGTTAAACGGGTCGGGGAACAATCGTTTAAAATAAACAGATTCTGATGATTTGAGGTAGCAAGTAAATTGGAGCCTTTTATTGTATCTATGATACACCCCCATTAAGTGTGATGGCAATTGAAATCACCGAGAATGAAAAGGTGTTGGAATGTTGCAAATTGTTGGAAAAATTGCGTCCATTGATTCTGAGTAATGTAAATGTGCCGGTGGGGCAATAGATATTTATAAAACAAGTATTATGGTGTACTATCCCTACTGCATAAGTGTGTGGAATGAAATATTGCAAAGGGAATTGTGTAAAGGGTAATGAAGTTTGTACACATGTGGCGACTCCATCAAAACCGTTACCATCGTATCGGAATACTTGATAACCTCGTAATCTGAAAATGAAATGTGGTTGGAACCACGTTTCTTGTAAGCAAATAATATTAGCTTGCGTTTCGTTTATTAATATTTGTAATTCATGTCGTTTAGAGGTGGCACTTCGACAATTCCATTGGAGTATTGTAATCATGCAAGAATGTTCATGATAGAATCTCGTAGTTTATATAATACATGGTGAATCTGAGGCTCGTGGCTCATACTTTGAATTAACATTACCAGCAAGTGGTGGATTTCTTGTTGAAGTCGTTCCTTGGTAGGAGGATAGCTTATGTCTTGGGGGGCTGCGGAAGGTTGCTGCCCATTAGATGGTGACGAACTTGATGGGTATGATAAGTGCAGAGGTTGTTGCATGGCACTCGTTGACGGGAATGAATTTACTGGAACCGAAGGTTCATTTCGCAGGATGGCCATGTATCCTTGCCGATCAAAGCCTGGCTCGGATGTAGGAGGGGGAGATTGCATGATGACTTGAATAAACTTACGTTTACGGGGGTTTGGTGTCGGAGGAGATGAGGGATTCGATGGTAGTGGAGGGAACTGATGTTCTTGTTGTTCGGAATGGTAAATTGGAAGGGCAATGCGAGCTTTAGCCTCGGGAAAAGACAGGTATTCAGTACTCATTAACCTTTTAATGTTAACTTGATACTTGTGTTCAGGACAAGTTGAGGAACTTGTAACATGATTTTTCTTACAGTAGGCGCACTGCGCGAATTGCTCAGTACAAGCCTGGGTTTCATGTTGCTGCGAACATTTCCCACAACGGGCGTTTTTGGCTTGACATTGCCGAATTGTATGTCCATAGAGCTGGCATTTACGACAGCGAATAGGTGAAAAGATGTAAGGTTCAACTGCCATATACACCTTATATAAGGCTACATGGGATGGGAGCGTTTGAGCCCTGAAAACTATTTTTATAGAACCTGTAGGAAGGTATTGGGTTTCTCCATCTTGAATTGCACGACGATTAAGACGTTGCACGCTTTTAACCGGTGCCTCAGATTCCAGATACTGTAAAATTTCATCATTCGATAGGCCTTTCTCAACTCCACGAATAATTCCTACTTGTAACACTTGTGAAGATGGAATATAGGCTTTAATTTTGAGGGTTTCAAGCATGGGGTTACTCAAAAAGGCATTGGCTTGAGAAGCCGTATGGAAAGTGACTTGTAGTCTATTGCGTCCCTTACGTTGGATAGATTTGACGTTGAGCTTAGTTTCATAGAATCGGCGACCAAGTGCCATAGGGTGTAAGCTGCCTATGTTTTGATCGTTAATGGATTCAACGAATACAAAGAAGGGTCCATGATGAAAGCGATTATAATATTCCGGGGGATAAGTTACTGGGGACACCTCGGATTGATTGTTAAGTTGTTCTGGATTAGAACGGTCTGCCACTTCCGTACTACGCCTCTGTTCAGTAGTCTCAGATGCCTGAGATCCTTGCTGTTGTGTCGTATGACTATGTGAATCAGTTATGGATTCTTCATCCATGGGGACGACAATCTCACGCTCCACTCGTAGATTATGCCCGGCTACTTTCAACGTTCCGCCACTGTCGGTCTCCATGACTTCTCACTCCTTCACCACACTTGAGCAAAACACAAGTGATTACCACTACCGCACACCACTGACTCGCACAACTAAGGTAGTGTACCGTACAACGGTCACTGCGTGACTGGAACAACTGTTTTCTAACAAGCCTTTCGGTATAATAGTGGTGGGCTAGCGACGGAATCGAGTAGAATCGAGTAATGTGCTCTTAGAATCGGTATACTCGACTCCAGACTCGAGTCCAAGCATACTAGTGTCGCTAGCAGTTCCCTCTTAGCAGTGATAGTGTGCAATTGAGTGGACAGTCGCTGTGACGAGGTAGCGTGGACGGTATTGAGTAGTGATTCTACGAGTGTAATTCGTACGTTATGGGGGAGCAAAGTGGTGGCGAGGAGTCTCCTGATCCTTCAACCCTCACAGTTGCTCGGGAAGAGACAGTTCGAATTGAACAGGATGAGGATGATAGTTCAAGTGAGAATCGTGGTACAGTGAGTAATTCGAATACAGCAAATGCGGCTGTGAATAATGAGACTGGTGCTTCGATTTCGAAGACTGAGTCGCAGGAACTTTACCCTAGTACTCATTACGGACCCTTCATTATTTTTGTGGAGTCCACAGCAACAGGCAATGTCGGTAACATGCATCCTATGACCTTGGGTAGAATTGTCTATGAGAAAAATATTCCAGGAATAAAATCAGTGGCCCGCAAGGGACGAAATAAGGTACAAATAGAATTTGTATATGCCGTACAGGCAAATTCATTTTTGAAACACCCTTTATTAGTTGAGCTTAAGCTACGGGCATACATACCGAGCTCTAATGTATTGCGGGTAGGAGTCATCAGGGGAGTAGAGAAGACCTTGAAAGAGGATGCTATATTAAAGCACTTAAAATCTACTGCTGCTATAAAATCTGTAAAGCGTTTGAACCGTAGAATTGTTAACGAGGAAGGAAATCAGTATTTCCCTACTGGATCTATAAAAGTAGTTTTTCGTGCGCAGAAACTTCCACAGTATGTGTCATTATATCAGGTGCATTTACAGGTGGAGCCATATGTTTTTGCTCCCATCCTCTGTAAAAAATGCCAACGGTACGGTCACGTTGATAAGCATTGCAGAGCGACAAGTCCAAGGTGTGGGAAACGTGCATTGCACCATACTACGGCGAACTGTACGGAAACTTTCCTGCAATGCGTGCATTGTCGCGGCCCCCATTCAACTGGAGATGTTGACTGTCCAGCTCCCAACAGCAAGTCCACATTAAAAAGATCATGAGCAATCAGAACTTATCGTTCAAGGACGCTCTACAGAAAGTTCAACCTAGTGAATATAATGTAGTAGACAATTCCCAAAATTTTCCCCCTTTAACTGGGGAGGAGCAGACTCCTAAACAGTCGAATCCCCGTAAGAGAAAATTTACACAAGTAATTTTAAAATCACCGAGATCAGTACCAGCCTCAGGATATGATAAGGATGGTTATCATAATTTGGTTCGAGAGATTCCCCGTATTGAGATGGTAGCTTCAAGAGTTACAACTGTTTCCAATGGCGCAAGCCAGCGGATGGGGGCATCTTTGGACGAACCTGTTGCCACAAGTAGCGCCTCAATGGCGCAACCGCTTTCGTCATTTCATAGGCAAAGAGAACATCTTCAAAGTGGTCTTTATCAATCTATTCAGCAATTGGTACAATTATTGGGTGATCACCCCGCGTTAGCCCATAATGTATTCCGGTTAAGGGACAAGGTTTGCAGTTTCATTCAATTCTATGATCAGAATCACTCAATGGAACGCTAGAAGTCTCATGAACAAACGTCATGAGCTATTTAAATTAATTCAAGAAACAGTACCTCACTTTTTAGCCATACAAGAAACTTGGTTTAACCTTGAGATTCGCATTGCGTATCCTAATTACACAGTTTTACGTAATGATGGACCCGGTTACGGTGGGGTTGCCTTTTTGGTCCACTCGTCCGTGACATATAGCATTCATTCGAATATTCAGGCCATACCCCATACATATGTTATAGGATTATATTATATGCATATTTTACTTGTAAATATCTACTGTCCTCCTGAAGTTTACATTAATGAGAGACAATGGAACCAATTCTTTCTACAATTTACTACCGAACCATATGTTTTTATTTTTGGGGATTTTAATCTTCACCACACACTGTGGGGAGGAAATTTGGATACACTTCAAGGTACGCAGTTCCTAAATGCAGTAAATAACCATGCTCTTGCTATTTTGAATGATGGCTCTCCTACGCGTTTGACTGCGCCTTCTGCCCCTCCTAGCGCAGTAGATTTAACATTGTGTAAGCGAAATATGGTGTCTATCACTACATGGCATACGTTGAGCGATACTTATTCTAGTGATCATTTCCCTATTGTTATTTCTTATGGTGTAGGCAGACCTATTTCTCCACCGCAGCACACATTTCAAAATAACATGATTCGATCTTTGAGGAGATTTAAACCGCAAATATATACCGCTTACATTGAGGATGCGTTACAAAAAATACCGGAAAATAATTTTTCATATCAAACTTTACTGCAGATTTTAACAGATTATATTAATCTTCATCACCCCATCATCGTTTCACCCCCTTTATCTTCTAGGAAACCTGCTCATGTTAAGTGGTGGGATGAGGAATGTCATTTACTGATTCAAACCCGCAAAGTACTTTTTCGACAATATAGGCAGCACGCAACACCTGAAAATTACTTCCGGCTCAAACGACACATAGCACAAACTCGCAGAATTTTCCATCAAAAACGTCGTGTCGCTTGGAGGGAGTTTATATCGTCCTTCACGCATCAGGTTCCAATTGCAGACTTGTGGAATGCCATCAGGGCAATCACAAGAGTTACGCAGCACTCCCCTGCCAAGACCATCCCAGGTCAGGTATTATCTGATTTTCTTGTTAGAGAGACGCCAGATTTTGTTGTACCACAGTGTGTTCATTCACAAGACCCACAAGACGCACGTTTTTCCGTATTGCTACAACCCTGCGATTATCAGGCATTAGAGGCAGTACTACAATCGTGCTCAAATTCATCCGCAGGTCCAGATAATGTATCATATCAAATGCTCAAATTATTACCTATTAGAGCAAAGAAGGCATTATTAAACAGGTATAATGATATTTTTCGCAATTATAGTACACCGGTTAGTTGGAATGATTTTTTTCTGATTCCCATTCTTAAAAATAAGCAGTTACCCACTGAGGTTAGTAATTATCGCGGTATAGTACTCGGTTCGTGCCTCCGTAAAGTCTTTCTAAAGATCTTACTTCGAAGAATCATATGGGTATTAGAATACTATAACTTGACGCCTCGATATCAATATGCCTTTTTTAAGGGACGCAGTACATCTGATGCATTTAATAGTTTTGTTATCGATTTGCTATTAGCTCGTCATAGAAAGTATAGTACCATAGCAGTTTTCCTTGATATTCAACGGGCTTATGATTCCGTACCTTTGAACATATTATGGGAAAAACTTGCAACTCTTAAGATTCCTTAGGGATTTATTATCATTCTCAGACAACTTCTGCCTTATCGAACACTCAGATTTAAATCGACACATTATACAATCCAGCCCCGGCAGGTAAGTAATGGGTTACCACAGGGCGATATTCTGAGTGGTATTCTTTTCGCTCTTTTTATGAAAGATTTCGAAACGGTCATTCTCCGTCATGCTCGACTACAGGCGTATGCTGACGATTTTTTGCTTTGTTATACACATGAGAATTTACAGCTCTGTAGACAACATATTAGTTACACGCTTCATGAAGCTAGAACATGGTTAGAAGCCCATGGGTTAAATCTTTCCATAGCGAAATGTCGAGCAATGATATTTACACATCACCGAACCTATGACCGATCACCACTTTCCTTTGATCAGTATGAAATCCCCGTGGTTAGTCACCATAAATATCTTGGGTTATTTATCGATCAGAAACTTACATGGAAACATCATTTTTTATATTTGCGTTCGAAAAGCGAACGGTATATTCAGGTAATACAAGCTGTAACCCGTAGGCAATGGGAGGCAGATCCAGTTGTGGTGCTATCCTTGTACCAAACCACTATTCGATCGATATTGGACTACGGATAACATATTTTTGACTTGGCATCGTATACTAACTTGAATACTCTTAACATTTGTCAATATAAATCAATACGCTCCTGTATTGGAGCTTTAAAGTCCACACCTACCAATGCATTTTAGTCGAATCCTGCGAAGCTCCCTTACATGTGCGTAGAAAAATACTTGCTACGCAATATTTACTTTAAAATTTTTCTTTAAGAAGTCATCCTTTAATTCCGAAGTTACACTTACTCTCGGCGTATTATTCTTTTCGGCGTCAGGGTTTACGAAGATTGCCAGTTCTGTTTCATGCTTTTACTACATTGAAGTCGAAACAGTATACATTAATACACAGCGTTAACTTAATGCCCTATACCTTACCCTATCCGGTTTCTTATTATAAGCCTCAAATAATATGGCCTACACGTAATGGCTCTACTAACGTTACTTGTTTGCAGGTGACTGAGATTTGTCCTGCTAAAAGAGTGAAACTTTCCAATATTCCACGAAGCATAAACATTTTTACAGATGGAGCAAAGAACATTAATGGAGTTGGGTCCGCTTATTATATACCTTCTCTAAATGTTAAAGAACAATATGGTTTGCCTAGTGATTGTTCGATTTTTACGGCGGAGCTATTCGCTATACAGCAAGCTTTACTTTTTGTTCAGCGTCAGGGATATACGCGCGTTACTATCTATACGGATTCGCTGAGTGCATTACAATCTTTGGTCTCGTATGATTTATCCTATAATTGGTATGTATACAATGTCAAGAGTCTCCTTTATATGCTTGACAACTTCGGTAATTACATAACTTTAGTATGGGTACCAGGACATGTGGGTATAGTAGGCAATGAAAAAGTAGATTGTCTTGCAAAACAAGCTTCTCGTCTTCCTGTTCCCAATACTAACAATATTGTTCCTGCTTCTGATTATGTAGTTGTTATCCGAAAGGATGCACGTCAAGAATGGCAGAATTACTGGCGACAGACTGCACAAGTCAAAGGTAACTTCTATTATCATTTACAACCAACACTATTGATTAAACCATGGTTTATACGAGGATCATATTCTAGACGCCATATTATTAACATCATTCGGTTAAGGTTTAATCATGCCCTTACTCCACAATATAGATATCGTTTTCATTTAACGCAGGATACAAACTGTTCGTGTGGTACAAATATTATTAATGGCGACTCCAACCACATTTTATTTGAATGTTCTTTATATGCCAACCCCCGTAAAAAACTTATGACTAATCTCAAGCGACTCAAGCAGGTTTTTCCAACCAGTGTTTCTTGTTTGCTCTGTAATCCTACAGTCGAGATTATTAGAGTGCTAAATTTGTTTCTAGATGAAGCCAATATCGTGTTATAATTCTGTCCGCAATATATGGTGAGATTTTCTCATGCTTTTGATGGTTTCATTTGAGTGATTCCTCATATCATTAGTGTATTACTTGAGGGTGCTATTTCGGATTATCAGAGTGTGTGAAACTTTAGAAGAAGTGTGATTGCAAGATTGGAAGCTTCCCGTATGAGAACAGTGTGCTCTAGCAAACTAGGGTTATTATGTGATATAGTGAAGAATAGTGTTTTGTGTTTTCTACTTGCAAGATCAAGCATCAATTATTGAACTGCAGTTTTCATTTATACTAGTGTTTTTATATGAGTAAGAGAGTATTGACTGGGTGAAATGTCGTAGACACAGCCCATAAGCATCAGCAAGCAAGCAAGCAAGCAAGCAAGCAAGCAAGCAAGCAGTGTCGCTATCTGTGGACATGTCTTAGAACTATAATCTATTGTACTGGATTGCATGGCATTCAGGGTCACCCACAGAACATTTTTGTGATGTGGATTGCAATATGTTTGCTGCTGATCATTAGTTTTATTGAGTCATCGGTCGACAATAATTTGATTACTACGATAATTATTATCATCATGACTTACTAACAAACTGTCAACTTGAAAGATAGACACGTGGACCGAAGATGAGCGTGGGATGGGGACAATTTCCACACTGTGTACCCCACATTTTCTAATGTGATAACAGCAGCGTTCTATTATTATTATTATTATTATTATTATTATTATTATTATTATTATTTGTTTACCCTCCAGGGTTCGCTTTTCCCTCGGACTCAGCGAGGGATCCCACCTCTACCGCCCCAAGGGCAGTGTTCTGGAGCTTCAGACTTTGGGTCGGGGATACAACTGGGGAGAATGATCAGTACCTCGCCCAGGCGTCCTCACCTGCTATGCTGAACAGGGGCCTTGTGGAGGGATGGGAAGATTGGATGGGACAGGCAAGGAAGAGGGAAGGAAGCGGCCGTGGCCTTAGGTGAGGTACCATCCCGGCATTTGCCTGGAGGAGAAGTGGGAAACCACGGAAAACCACTTCCAGGATGGGAATCGAGCCCACCTCTACTCAGTTGACCTCCCGAGGCTGAGTGGACCCCGTTCCAGCCCTCGTACCACTTTTCAAATTTCGTGGCAGAGCCGGGAATCGAACCCGGACCTCCGGGGGTGGCAGCTAATCACGCTAACCACTACACCACAGAGGCGGACTATTATTATTATTAGTGTGCAGCCTGGAAGTAACCCCCAGGGATTTGTTGATGGCTATGAAATATTATTCCCGCTACGTCCTTGTACAAAAACGTGTAATAATATTGTGCGAAATAATGACAATATTACTGCCAGATAATTTATTGCAAAGATACATGTGTAGGGCGTTCAGAAACATATATGTGCTGTAGTATCACTTATTGTTATTGTCCGACTCGTTGGCTGAATGGTCAGAGTACTGGCCTTCTGATCAAAGGGACCCGGGTTCGATTCCCGGCCGATTCGGGAATTTTAATCGCTCCTAATTAATTTTCCTGGCTCGGGGACTGGATGTTTGTGTCCGTCCCAATACTCCCCTCTTCATATTCACACAACACAATACACTACAAGTCACCACAGAAACACGCAGTTCGGTTAGGGGCGCGCGGCTGTGAGCTTGCATCCGGGAGATAGTGGATTCGAATCCCACTGTCGGCAGCCCTGAAGATGGCTTTCCGTAGTTTCTCATTTTCATACCAGCAAATACCGGGGCTGTAGCTTAATTAAGGCCACAGCCGCTTCCTTTTACTTCCTAGGCCTTTCCTATCCCATCTGTCTCGGTGCAACGTAAAGCAAATATAAAAAGAGAAAAAAAGTACTGCTTACATCCCGCCGCTATTCTTCGACCTTCGCTCAACTTCTAAAGACTACACTCGGTTTTGTTCCTTTGCACAGTCATGTGTTGCAATGATAAACGTCAAAACGGAGAGTGTATTTTGTTCATTGCGTTCAATCAGCTGTTTAGCTAGAACTGAATAACGTTCTGTCTGATGATTTGCTTCGTGTACATACATCACATTCTGGATGCCTAATCTTAATACCCTACATTATATCTGCCGAAAGTATGATGTAAATATAAACTATTCACCTGTCCCCTCGGACGACTGTAGGCATATCGGGACAGTGAAAAAAAAAATGAAATGGCGTATGGCTTTTAGTGCCGGCAGATCCCAAGACGGGTTCGGCTCGACAGGTGTAGGTCTTTTGATTTGACCCCGTAGGCGACCTGCCCGTCGTGATGAGGATGAAATGATGATGAAGACAACACATACACCCACCCCCCGTGCCAGAGAAATTAACCAATGATGGTTAAAATTCCCGACCCTGCCGGGAATCGAACCCAGGACCCCTGTAACCAAAGGCCAACACTCTAACCATTTATCCATGGAGCCGGACACCGTGACAGTGATTTTAAATAATAATAATAATAATAATAATAATAATAATAATAATAATAATAATAATAATAATAATAATAATAATAATAATAATAATAATAATAATATATTATTATTATATTATATTATTATATATTATTATATTATATATTATTATATTATTATATTATTATATATTATTATTATTATGTTATGAGTTTTACGTCCAACTACAGAAATTTTTATGGTTTTCGGAGATGCCAAGGTGCCGGAATTTAGTCACCCAGGAGTTCTTTTATGTGCCAGCAATTCTACCGACACGAGGCTGACGTATCTAAGCACCTTCAAATTCCACCAGACTAAACCCGTATCGAACCTGCCAAGTTGGGCTGAAGGCCAGATAAGCTCTACTATCAATATTAGAATATAAGGCATATTCAGTGGAGTGGGTGAGAGACGCCGTGAACGGATATTTTCATACTTTATTATGCGTATATAGTTGTAGTATTATCGTTCGCAAGTCATCATCAAATTCAGATTATTTATTTTGCTTACTCATTAAGAATATTTATATCGTGCAGGTCTATCGCAATCCCATAAAACCTCAGCTTCATCCATCCAAGAGCGGGCGAGAGAGCGAACGTGTGACGTCATGCTGTCATCGAGTCTTCGCAAGCGAAACGAGTCCGAGCCTGGACTCGAAAGAGTCGAGTACCGCGATTCCAGGCATCACTCGCGCACATCACTACGGTATAACCAAGACATTCTCAACCAAGACCGACTACAAGCTAGAATACGAAATAATACGATTCTTTTTGCGTTTTACCACGAATGATTTCAGGTTTAGTTATTCAGAAAACCGAAGCTGTGTTTCTATATTCACGTTAATAATACTTATGGAATGATTTCAGGTTTTTACACGGAAATTAGAGTCACTACTCTTATTTGTCGACATTTACAATTATGTACCGTTACCGAAACCTTTAGTTTTGCCTAAGGTGCCATGGGCGCCCATAGGATAGTTTGTAGGGGGCGGCCTAGACCTGGGAGTATGAAGTATTTTTAATGTTTTGGAAGATGAATGGTGACTTGTATTCCACGCTAGAATACCACCCACGGTATCCCATACTACTTCTACGTAATACCGACTTTTAAATCATTTTCTAGAAAGAAAAACACCTGACTACATTAGATTTCTTTTTTTTTCCTTTCCCTGACAGCTAATGGGGGCCGCGTCCCCCATTTGCCCCCGGGTATGGGCGCCCTTGGAAAGGTGCTAGACATTTCAAACTATATTAGCAGAAAAAAATAGGATTAGGGGTGTTGTTTACTCATTATAATATAATACTGATGAATTATGAAGAAGGGGTTGCCTAACCGAGGCGGTTAAAGGCGAGCTTGGTTCGCTCGAAAGGACGTGGGTTCGAATCCTCGTCAGGAAGTCGTAAAATTTAAGAAGCGAGATTTCCACTTCCGGAGGTGCATAGGGCTTCCGTGAAACACTTCCATCTGTTCCTGTTGTTGGCTAACCTCTTCATTTCATTCCAAGTTTTTCCCACTGTTAGACATTCCTCTTCGATGGTCTTTTTCCAGGTCTTCTTCGGACATCCGCGCTTTCTAGCACCTTGGGGGTTCCAGTCGAGCGCTGTCTTTTCAATGGCTTCAGCGGGCTTCCTTAAAGTATGCCCTATCCAACGCCATTTTCTCTCCCTTATCTGCATTTCAATTGGCTGCTGGTTAGTTTCTTCCCATAGATCTTCATTTGAAATAACATCTGGCCATCTTTTGTTGATGATACATCTTAGACAGCGATACACGAAGACTTGCTTGGTCGTCTTCTGGGTAACTTTCCACGTTTCACAGCTGTAAAGCAGAACAGACTTAACATTTGTGTTAAAAAGTCGTAACTTAGTTTTTCTAGAAATGTTTTTGTTTCTCCATATAGGATACAATTGAACGAAAGCACCATTCGCTTTCCTGATACGACTCTTAATGTCTTCTTCTGCTCCTCCAGTCGTAGTAACCATACTCCCAAGATATATGAAGGAGTCTACTTGTTCTACCTCTTTATCATCTATAGACAGTTTATCATCAATCTTGGAATTGACCCTCATCTCCTTGGTCTTATTAATATTTATTTTAAGTCCAGCACCTTCTGCCTCCTCCTTCAACCGCTTAATCTTCTCTTCCATTTCTCTGAACTGTTGATCCAGTAGGCAGATGTCATCTGCAAAAGCAAGGTCTTCTAACCTATCTTGTAAGCCCCACTGGATCCCACTTTTCCGACCTCGATACACTCTCCTGAGCACACTATCCAACAGAAGTAGGAAAAGCGTCAGAGAAAGAATACAGCACTGTCGAACTCCCGAGGCCACATCTATTAGTTCAGTAAGATCTCACATATGCAGAACCTGACATTTATAACCCTCGACATATCCTTTATAATATTCAGAATCTTTTGTGGTATACCATATTTTTCAAGTGTTTGCCACATAACTCTTCTATTTACACAGTCGAAGGCCTTCTCAAAATCAATGAAAGTCAAGTAGAGGGTGTTCTGCCATTCTGCATTTTGTTCCAAGGTGATTTTCAGAGTGTTTATGAGATCGACACAGCTACAGTGTTTATGAAAACCAGCCTGTTCCCTTCTAAGGCGCAATTCCACAACATCCTTCACCCGCTCTAAAATGTTCCTTGAAAGCACCTTTCTTGGTACCGACAACAATGTAATTCCCCTCCAATTATCACACTTAGTAATATCCCCTTTCTTTGGTATCTTAACAATCAGGCCTTTCTTCCATTCAGCTGGTAGCTTTTCTTCATTCCAGATCCTTTCCAACAGGGGATGCAATAATTTTGCCGAGGTCTCAATATCTGCTTTAAGTATTTCTGGCGCGATAATATCCATACCGGGTGCTTTTCCAGTTCTTATCTGTTTCAAGGCCTTCTGTATGTCTGAACAGGTTGGAGGATGAAAATTTCTTCTTGGGTCACTATCTACTGGTTCCATTTGTTGGTTACCATTCTGTTCATAATTTGTTCCAGCAAACGAAATAATAGAAAGCTTGAAGAATATTAATCCATTTTCACGGGAAAGTAGAAGTTACGCGAATTTGAGGAATTACTATCATCTCAACTGCAGTAAATAGAATAACAGCAGCTTGAAAATTCCTTTTGTGTGTGTTTATGTGAGTGCATCATGAACGATCCTCCTGACACGGGTCAGGTAATTAACGCTGCCTTACAAGCATGCTACAGCAACTCTCCATCGATGATTCCAGACTTACTTTAAATGCTAAAATTCCTCCGAATCCACATCAACTTCTGTCGACTCAACAACCTGTCAACACCTACTCAACAGAGATGCAAGGAGCACCTGCCGCATTACATCAAAGAGGTCAGGTACCAGTATCTATTGCATCGGCACAACCAGCCAACAAATCAGGTAATTCTGACTCTGAATTTGTAAGTGAATTCAATCCCCAGTGCAAAAAAAATGCGTCCTAGTGGAAGTGAACCCCGTCCTACTGAGGAGTCTGACATGATCCTTGATGTCACAAACAGTTCCGGTTCAACTCGTACCACGAATAGTTCTAATGGTGCAGATGTGGGAGAAATAAATACTTTATCCTCATCTGTAAATCAGCCCAACACTAATCAAAGGGTAATATATCGCAATAGTAGCGAAAATAGATACAATCCCAATGATCATGGCCCTTTCGTTGTTATCGTTGAAAGTGTAAACAAAGACGTAGGTAGTCTCCATCCAATGGCGCTTGGTAGGCTTTTATTTAACGAGCAGGTCATTAGCCGTCAAAACATCCTGGACATAAAACCCATAGGGCGAAACAGACTTCGAGTTGAAACCACTTCAGGAGCAGTGGCGAATCAACTAGTGGAAACAGAATTTTTTCGTAAACAAAAACTAGAAGCTTACATTCCGTCTAGTGTTATTCAAAGACAAGGTTTAATTAAAAATGTCGACCCCTAACTTAGTGAAGATGAAATATTACGGGAGATACAAACCCCGTTACCAGTTGTTCGTGTAAAGCGCTTCAGTAAGGTTATTCGCGGGGAGAGAAGGCCTATCCCAGTTTGTCTGTTAACTTTTCGGGCACAACAACTGCCAGCATATATCCACTTACTCGGAACTAGGTGCCCAGTGCAACCATTTGTGATGTCTGTGCGATTATGTGAACGATGCCTCAGATTCAATCACTCTAGCCTGCAATGCCGAAGTGCTCAACGCTGTAGCCGTTGCTCAGGGCCTCGCGATATTAGTCAGTGTTCAGATTTAATTACTCCCTGTTGTGTTCACTGCAACGGAGCTCATCTCTCCACTGATAAAAACTGCACAGAATATAAAAAGTGGATTTCTGTTCGGGAACTTATGGCATTTAACAATATCTCTCAAGTGGCTGCGCTTGATATTTATAACAACAGAGCGTACGCGGACTCAGCGGCACGCCCACCAGTTAATTATCAAAATCAGGTGGAATTTGCCCCGCTACCTAATATTTCTGCAACCTCTAACATGTCAACAGCAAGAAACTTTCCAAAACAACATGAGCCCTTGACACCAAATGTTACAGCAGAGCCACCAATGAAGGAAGTTACCCCATGGAATATAACACAACAGATCTCTCCCCATTCAACATTTAACCAACAACTCGACCATCCACTCGCCTCTCAGCGTAAAATTTCAGTTCCTGTAAACTCGTCAAGACGTCCGGTACAACATTTCAAACCCCATTTCCCACCAATTTCTCAACTGGCCTATATTCCTCCACATTTACCTGTTACTCCGATTACTCACAATCCCTACCCTCCCCAACCCCATCGCGTAACATCAAATCCTGCTCAAAACAACGAACAACTCATTGAGCATATATTCAATATTATTATGCTCATCGTAGGTCAGCTCCAATCTTCAGCATCCAGCAACATTCATCCAACAACAATCCGCGACATGATTACCAGTATTTTCGCCTCTGAAAATGGCCTTTAAAATCTTACAGTGAAACGGCCGGTCGGTGATCTCGAACAGAGGTGTTCTACAGCGTGAGATTCAAAGCCAAAATGCATCCATAATCGCACTATCTAGGACATGGCTACTTACTTTACTGATCCAACTATTTTCGTCTCAACCATCTGACTCTCTACAACCCATGGCGATCAAGTATATTCTGCGACAGATTTTCCAAGCTCATAATGGCATTTAAAATTCTTCAATGGAATGCACGATCGGCTATTTCAAACAAAGAGAGTCTAGATAATACACTTCACAATATAAACCCTCACGTTGTTGTCCTGTCAGAAACATGGTTCAAACCTCAAAGATATATACATTTTCGCAACTATACCATTTTAAGGGAAGACCGTGATGCTGGATATGGTGGCGTTGCTATTCTGGTACACACGACATTATCTTACAGACAGCTAACTATCCAACGTAGTGTACCATCGCCATTTCAACTGATTGCAGCTAGTATACAACTACCTTCTAGAACTCTTACGATAGCATCTGGATATTGCCCACCGAGAACAGCAGTCACCTTGGATATTTGGCAAGAAATCATGTCGCAACTTCCTCCCCCACAGATCATCTGTGGGGACTTCAACGCTCACTCCAAAGCATGGGGTTGTCCAACCACCGATCGCTACGGCAATGATATAGTCAATATGGTCGAACATTATAATTTAGTCATCCTGAATGATCATTCCCCTACATTGGTTCCTTCACCGAATCGGCAGAAATCGGCAGTTGACCTCACTATTGCCAACCCCTCTTTATCCTTGTCCACCAACTGGTCCGTCCTTACTGATTCTGGGGGTTCCAACCACTTTCCCATTTTGATCACAATAGAGACTTCTCCTCCACCTCATCAGCAGAAAGTGTCAACAGGAAAATGGAACTGCTCTAAAGCAAATTGGCCAGTATTTACAGCCAATATGGATGAAGGGATATTACGCCTTCCACTGCAAAATCCTAGTGGTGTCAGCCACAACCTCTATATCTCCGCTATGTAGAAAGCTGCATCCGAGTCGATTCCCCTGAAGAAAGTTGGATCTATACACACGGGAAAACCAGCTGTCTGGTGGACCCCAGACTGCTCTCGAGCTGTTGCACGACGACGGACAGCGCTTCGGCAATACCGGGAACAACCCACTTTTGAGAGGTACCAGTAATGTCTGCACCCTACAGCTCAAGTAAGGAGATTTTTGAAAGAAAGGAAAAGACACAGCTGGAAGGAATTCTGTGCATCATTAGATAGGAATGCCAACATCTCCGACGTCTGGAACAAAATCAAAGCCTTCTGCCACAAAGATCATAGTCCACGATCCCATACGATCTCACCAGCCTGTATAGAGGGATTCTTTGACAAAATAGCTCCACCGTTTGTTGATTCTCAACCCCTTCAGTTCAACACGAACCCGAATACTCATTTTTTATGCTCTCCCTTCACATTGGCTGAGCTGCAAAATGCAATAAAACAGTCCTCCAGTACTGCACCAGGTTTTGATAATATTTGTTACCCGATGCTGGCCCATTTATCAATCCATGCTCTACAGTGGCTGCTTCGGATCATAAACGAAATATGGTCTCAAGGAGAATTTCCATTATCCTGGCTAACACAGATTGTGATACCCATCTTCAAATTCGGAAAGGAACCAGAGGATCCGAACGCTTACCGTCCTATCGCCTTGTCTTCATGTATACTGAAAACCCTCGAGCGTATGATTAAACTTCGACTCGAATGGTGGCTTGAATTTCACAATTTTCTACCACGAACTCAGAATGGTTTTCGAAAAGGAAGAAGTACCTATGATATACATGCACTGCTCACTACGGACATATATAAGACATTTGCTTCGAACAGTTATATGCTTGCCCTTTTTCTGGATATTTCTGCTGCATACGACAATGTTGATATCTCAAGATTATTATCTAAATTGATGGACCTCGGCCTTCCTCATCCGCTCATCAAGGGCATTTACAATCTTCTACTCACCAGATGGATATATGTGCGTTATCATGACAAACTACTTGGCCCACGGAAAGTCTCACAAGGTCTGCCTCAAGGTGCTGTGCTTAGTCCCCTGCTCTACACCATTTACACCAGTGATCTAGAGACCATATTTTCACCCAGGATTAAAATATTACAATATACTGACGATGTGTGTGTATATACTAGTGCAAGCTCTCTCCAGACTGTAGAAGCCCAAATGGCTTTAGCTGTATATAAATTAGACCATTGGCTCCTTGAAAATAATTTATCCCTATCGCCTTCCAAGTCTCAAGTAGTGATATTTACGCGAAAATACCTGAGAGTACTACCCTTAACCTTGAACTTGGGTCCATACAACATCAGAGTCAAACCTCAGGCAAGGTTTTTAGGTCTCACATATGACACTCGACTCACATGGTCGCCACATACATCTGAGCTTACACCAAAACTGGAAAGATCTATGAATATTCTTCGTGCTCTCACCCGAACATGGTAGGGGGCTGATCCCTGTGTTCTCCTTCTCCTATATCGCAGTTTGATCCGATTCAAAATGGATTATGGGAGTATGTTTTATCATAACGAAAGCAAAATCGCTTTGCGCAAGCTGGACAGAATACAATATAGCTGTGTCAGAACCTGCATTGGAGCAATGGCTTCGACCCCAACAAATGCGGTGTTACTAGAGTGCGTCGAACCTCCTCTTGCTGTACGTCGACAATATTTAGCAGACAAATTTGTATTATCCAGGATGTACAACAATGAACCACCAATCTGCAGCAGTCTGGATGATTTAGAAACAGTTATGAGAGAACACGGACACCGAAAATGGATGAAAAATATATGCCTTCTGAACAGTCTTCAGTTTCTACGCCCCATACTTCCATCGTCAACACCCCACAAGTCTTGCCTTGCTTTTGAGATTCCGTACTCCTGCTTATTGTTTTCTGTTCCAATACATCTTTTTACAACAGACTTACTTCCTCTAACCACAGTTCAGTCTTACTTTGTGGAATATACTCAAAGACAGTGGCCCAATGCTCTTCAAATCTTCACTGATGGCTCAAAAATACCCTCACTACCTGCAGTGGGATGCGCTTTTTACTGTCCCGCAACTGAAGAATATCGTTTATTCACTTTACCAAATGACTGGTCTATTTTTACAGCAGAAACTGTCGCTATTTCCGAAGCTCTAGCATACAGTTTAAGAGTTAAACCTTCTGCAGTTCTTATAATTACTGACTCTCTCAGTGTCTTGAAGACTTTACAGTCACCTGCTACATACAAACTAACGGTTCATCAAATTCAGATCATTCAGAGAATTCGACAACTTACTCGTCTCAATATTGCTGTACACTTTCTTTGGATACCTTGTCATAAAGGTATCAAACACAACGAGTATGTTGACCGGCTCGCTAGAGCAGCAACGCATTTGGGCGAACGGCTAGATTCACCCGTGTCTATTCGAGACTACGTGCCACTTATCAAGCAGCGTTCCTGGACGAAAATTGAAGAAGCATGGTATATTACAAAAGGGCAACGGGGAAAACAATACGCTGCAGTCCAACCATACCCTCCTCACTCACCTTGGTTCTCCAAATGGAATGCTTGTCGCCGATACATCACTTCTCTTATTCGCATGAGGTTCAACCACGGCAGTTTTGCAAATCATCTCTATCGGATAGGAGTCCTAAACTCGCCCTACTGTTTCTGTGACCGCCAAGCAATCGCTGACCTCAACCACATCTTCTTCTCGTGCCATCTTTATAATGTACAGCAGGAAAAATTTATAACAACTTTACTTTCATTGAACTTCCAACTACCACTCAACATCCAGTGCATTTTTTCATCCCAACAACCAGAAGCGTATAATGCAATCGCCATATTCTTAAAAGACACCGATTTAAGATTATAAAGTTTGATGTGATACTACTTCAGAAAAACTACGTAAACATACTACAGTTGCAGTGTCCCAATTTGTTCTTTTGTTTTTTTTCTCTACGTATGTGTGTGCGCGCATTCTGTACGGGCTCGGAACGTAATACCATTATAGTACTACGGAAGATGCATAGGTGTATATGTATTCTAAGTGTATATTTAATGTATATGCTTTGTTATCTAATGTATATCTAGCTGGCTGTTTGGTCTGGCACCTAAAGCCAATAAATTAATTTTAAAAAAATTGTTCCAGTCCCTCATTGTTAGAACCAACCTTTGCAACTCTGAGAAATGTTTCTTCCATCCCTGTAGCTGTTCTTCCCGGGTGGTCATTAGTCCACCTCTCTTGTTTTTAACGGTTTTATTCCTGATAAATCCTCTCCTTGACAGTTTCTTTGTGATATTATACAATTCCTTAGCATCTCCCCTTGCTGATGCCTCTTCTGCCGTTCGTACTTGTTCATCTACCCATTGTATATGATCTTTTCTTACGCTTTTCTTCACACTCTTATCAGCTTCCACATATTTCTTTTGTGCTGCGGCTTTCTGTTGTCTTGTTTTACACATATTAATCTTTGCCTTAACTAGCTTTCTAGCCTCTATTTTTTTCCAAGTATCATCAGACATCCATTCCTTCTCGAGATAATTGTGAAATCCAAGCACCTTTTCACTAAATGTCCTTGACTTTCTTCCATGATAATTCAACATCCATCATAAGTTCTGGTTCAACAGCAAGAGCTTCAAAGCGGTTTCTTAATTCTATCTGAAATTCTTTCCTTTTACTTTCAGCTTGCAATTTACCTGAATCAAATTTCTTGTTTCGCCTTTCAAATTTCCTTCCACTTCCCACAATTTTCATTCTAAACTCTGCAACTACCAGGTGATGATCACTTCCAATATCTGCCCCCCTTTTATTTCTAACATCAGTCAATGATCTTCTAAACTTTCTACTTACGGCAATATGGTCTATCTGGTTTTCTGTAACCTGATCTGGCAACACCCATGTAATCTTATGGCATCGTTTATGAGGAAATAAAGTACCACCCACTACCAAATCATGGCTAGCACAGAAATCAATAAAAAGCTCCCCATATTCATTAGAGTCACCAACACCATGCACTCCCATAATTTGTTCCAGTCCCTCATTGTTAGAACCAACCTTTGCATTTAAATCCCCCATCACAATAATAATATTCTTCCCCACTTTCTTAATAGTCTCATTTAGCTGGCAGTAGAATTCTTCCTTTTTTTCAATCTCTGACATTTCTGCGGGAGCATAACACTGGATCACAGTCACATTGCAAACCCCGGTCTTGAATCGAGCTGTCATCAGTATTTCTGAGATGGGTTTCCAATCAAGGAGGCTCATCTTTGCAGTTTCATTCAATGGCAATCCTACACCTTCTCGATGTTCTACATCCTCCTCCATTTGCCCAGAATACAGGAATGTGCACCTGTTAAGAGTCTGTATTTCTCCAAAGTCTGGCCACCGTACTTCACTTAATCCAAGGATATCCAGCCTGTATTCCTCCATCACTATACCACCTGCCTCAATTTACTGCTCTCTCTCAGGGTTCTGACATTCCAAAAACCTATTCTCGTTTTCCGTTTCATTCCAAAAGTCGTCAACTTATTATCCATCCGGTTGTGTTTCACTTCAGTTTCTTTAATAGATTATATTTAAGGCTGTGCGAGTTATTAGCCCACAGCAACCCGAGCTTGGTGGTGGGACTGCCAGGTAAGCCTCCAAGCCTGCTGTTTTCTGTAGGGGTTGTCTCCCTTAGCCTTTGAAGATCCCACTTCACCACAAGGCAGTGGTTCCCCTTGTTTCTTTAAACCCCACGGGAAGAGGGTTGCCTCGTCTGCCAGATTTGCCGTTCTAAAAGTCTCTTTTTCCGCCGCATCTGCCATTGAGGACTTCACCAGAGCCCCGTTAGCCGTTACTTTTCAGGGTTCCTGTAGGGCCTTCACAGCTACCGTAGCGGTCATGGGGCACACACAGTCCCCGCTGTACAACACCCCTGCAGGCAATCCCTTACTTCATGCCGTTGCCCACCTCCCACAACGTGGACGAGGGGTTGGACTTATGGGAGGCTTGAATTATGAAGGATTATTTATTTATTTATTTATCTATTTATTTATTTATTTATTTATTTATTTATTTATTTATTTATTTATTTATTTATTTATTTATCATATGATGAAAGGAGGAATATCAGCTATTTACAAAATATGTACAAAAATATACACATACACACACACACTCTCAAGTTCATAAGAATATTCACAATACTATGTCCAGTTGGTTAATCCACTCAACGGCTTCTTGTGTTAAGTTGTGGAGATCTTTCATTGAGCCTTTAAACGCTCTAAGGGGACATTCGAGCACTATATGATCCATGGTTTGCTGTTCTTCACCGCAGTCGCAATGAGGACTTCCATCCCCACTTGTTCAGTATTGCTCCGCATCTTCCCTGGCCAGTCCTTATCCTATTCAGTGCACATCACTGTCGTCGAGTTAGACGAAAACCTGTGGGCTGCTCCCGAGGAGTTTTAATTAAGTAATGATATGTCAGGGAGTTTTGGCTCTGCCACTGATAGTTCCATGCATCTAGTAACTTGAAGTGATTGTCTTGCAGATTTATTGCTGTTCGCCGCGATGGTTGTCTGGACTTTAATCGCTGCGGTAATAATACTGGACAATCTGAATGTATTGGTAACAGAGGGTTGTTTATAATTTTCTTCCACGTGTTCAGCAATGACTGAGAACTTCTTAGGGGTGGGGGCGGAATGATACTTAGAACCGATAGCCAGTGCATATTAGTAGATCGGATACACCCTGTGATGAGGCGCATTGCTTGATTGAGCTGGGTGTCAATTATTTTAGTGTGAGCACTGTTGAACCATGTAGAACAGCAGTATTCTGCAATTGAGTACGAAAAAGCCAGAGCTGTGGTTCTAAAGACTGGTGCATTGGCACCCCAGGTGGTCCCTGTTAACTTCTGTAATATGTTGTTCCGGGTTTTAATTTTAGCTGCTAACTTACATTCTTGAGATGCATTTTGTTTGTCAGTGATCTGTCCAGGGTCACACCTAGGTATTCAGGGTTACTACAGTATTGGAGAATCTCATTTCTGAAACTGACTGTAGGATTGTAATTTGCGTGTTTGTTCCGCAGATGGAAAGTTGATACAACATTCTTTTGAGGATTCGGTCGAAGAGAATTATGTTCGAAGTATTCATCCAATATCTTCAGATCTGATATTAATGTAGCTTGAGCTTCAGGGAAGCTTTGATCCCGGGCTATCAAGGATTATATCATTGATCTGCATTTAGGACTGTCTATACTTCGAAGAATTCATGTTGTTGCTTTCATTATTCACATCTACAATTACATTACCTATCGTTTTGTACAAGTTATTACACTTTTCAAGGTTGGTATGCAGACAGAACGAGATTATGGGTGTTCTTTTACGTGTTATAATATCATTGATGAATTATGAAGGATTCTATCAAATCAATGTTCATTGATAGGCCTATGCATTTAGTGCTGTAGCCCAGTTGGCTTTTTTCAATGATTTGAAAAGAACTTGGAAATCTATCAAACATTTCCTTTGATAGATTGATCCAATCCGTAATTCCTACTTTATCCTCATATTGCGATCTATTCTACCTTTTACAGCTCCACTCAAACTTATTCGCCTACTAATGCCATTACACACCAGGATCAACCAATGGGAGGGGACTTGTAATTACAAAATGATGATTGATCATAATGCAGGTGGTTGTGCAGGTACAGTGCACGCATGCATGAATGTCGTTTTTGCGGTCTAGAGAGACTTTCAGTTTAACAGTCTTCATGGCCCTCATCTTCCTTCTCTCTTTGAAGTGTCGGATTTCTTCCATTTCTTCCCTCTGATTAGTTTTAATAGAGGATGGTTGCCCGGTTCCTCTTAAAACAATAATCACGACCACCACCAACTTGGATGGATACAGTCCATTCGACCTGAATCTAAATTATCTGCTACTGGTATATCATGTTGGAATCCCACAAGTTGGGCCTCACTGGAATAACCTTTCCTTTAACGTGAACAGCCTTCTATCAAACCAAAGGTTACATGCAACACATGTTAAACTGCCTGGCCTGTAATTTTATGCTTTATGTTTATCACCGTCCGCCTCTGTGGTGTAGTGGCTAGTGTAATTAGCTGCCACCCCCGGAGGCCCGGTTCAATTCCCGGCTCTACCACGAAAATTTGAAAAGTTGTACGAGGGCTGGAACAGGGTCCACTCAGCCTCGGGAGGTCAACTGAGTAGAGGTGGGTTCAATTCCTGCCTCAGTCATTCTGGAAGTGCTTTTCCAAGGTTTCCCACTTCCCCTCCAGGCAAATGCCAGGATAGTACCTAACTTAAGACCACAGCCGCTTCCTTCCCTGTTCCTTGCCTATCCTTTCCAATCTTCCCACCCCGCACCAAGGCCCCTGTTCAGCGTAGCAGATGAGGCTGCATGGCCAAGGTACTGGTCATCCTCCCCAGTTGTATCCACAGACCCAATATCTCATGCTCCAGGACACTGCCCTTGAGGTGGTAGAGGTTGGATCCCTCGCTGAGTCCGAGGGAAAAACCAACCCTGGAGGGTAAGCAGATTAAGAAAGAAAGAAAGAAAGAAAGATGTTTATCACCCTATCCCTTATACAATAGCGCTAGAGCTCCTTCTTACAAACAGTAATCAAATAATTATTTCAGATATGGCAGCATATTGCAACTGATTGCCCTGAGTTCTTAACAAAACCAACTGCTTTTCTAGCTTTAAGCTTTTGTATCTTTTTTTTTTTTTTTTGTAAATGTCTTTATTGTCATAGCCAACGGCCGTAGCCGTGTTGAAACACCGGATTCCGTGAAATCTCCGAAGTTAAGCAACATTGGGTGTGGTTAAGATTGGGATGAGTAAGGGAATGGAGGAGCAGAAAGGAACTGGCCACCCTACTGTACGTAAACTCCAGCTCAGGCACACCTCTGCGGAGGTTCGGACCTGCCTTCGGGCAGAATACACCCTTACCTTACCTTATTGTCATAGGTAAATTTCATGTGGCATGTGGCTTTTAGTGCCAGGAGTGTCCAAGGACATGTTTGGCTCGCCAGGTACAGGTCTCTTGATTTGACTCCCGTAGGCGATCTGCGCTTCCTAATGAGGATGAAATGATGATGAAGACGACACATACACCCAGCCCCAGTGCCAGGGAATTTAACCATTGATGGTTAAAATTCCTGACCCTGGCGGGAATCAAACCCGGGTCCCCTGTGACCAAAGGCCAGCACGCTAACCATTTAGCCATGAAGCAGGTCAGTGCCTACATTAGTCACATACTCAACCTGGAAATTAATCTTATATCCAACTACCTTTGTATATTGCTGACTGAATTCTTATTCTTTCTTGAAGTCCTCACCAATACACTCTCCTATTTCATTAATGTTCTCTGGAGTGTACTTCCTGGAACTTGTATCTGCCTTAAAGTACCACTACTAAAGGTTTTCATTCCTCCCCTGAAGTTGGAGGCGGCCCTCTTAGACGGTGACGCCTTCTCTCATGGCGGGAGATTTGTTACGGTGAAGGAGATGCGCGGAGAAGGTGAGGGGTTGGGCGGCCGTGGCCTGTACTACGAACTGTACCGGCATTCGCCTTAGTGCAGGAGAATGGAAAACCATGGAAAACCATTCTCAGGCCAGCCGACGGGTGGAGCCAGGCGTGAAGTCCGGCACTGTGCCCCAGGTCCGTCTCCCGAATGCAGAGGCTTAGAGCCACGGTAGATCCGTGGCCAACATCCCTCTGCTCAGTTGGTCGGTCAGAGTGCAGAGCTGTTGGACCACAGGCAAGCTGTGGCCTCTTAAGGGACGAAACCCACTCTGCATCCGCCGACGTGCCTTAAAGTACCAATACATATATGTCCAGTAGTGCCTAAATGTCATATGGCTGTCAAATATGCTTGCCATCATGTTCTCCTTGGCTGACTTTTGCTGAATTAAATTTCCTAAGTTTGGCCAGTATCCAGTATTCGGGAGATAGTTGGTTCGAACCCCACTGTCGGCAGCCCTGAAAATGGTTTCTCGTGGTTTCCCATTTTCACACCAGGCAAATTCTGGGGCTGTACCTTAATTAAGGCCACGGCCGCTTCCTTCCAACTCCTAGCCCTTTCCCTTCCCATCGTCGCCATAAGACCTATCTATGTCGGTGCGACGTAAAGCAAAAAAACATTCTTTCTAACCTGCACCTCTGTTATAATACAGTGGGTCTTTACCATTCCTTACTACTTTTAAAAAGTACCTACAACATCTGTTTTCACACTCCCCAACAATTTCATTAAATGGCATCCCTTACTCTGTTAATATTTTTATTCACCATTTTTAACTCATGGTTAAACAATTTTAAAAACACCCATTCGTCTCTTTTATCAGCCATATGATATTGCCTAATAGTCTTACTTTCACAGCTTTATATTGCACCCGCCAGTCGAGCGGTCAGTGCAAAGTTCTCCCGGTAACTCGATTTCTTCTCAGGGTATTCTATCTATCGCTCATAAAATCTGAGATTTTATATGTGTTTGTTTTTTTACGTGGTTTCGGAAGAGACTCGGTCTGCTGAGACACACATCATGGGGAAACCTATTCGCTCAAGTAAGGACCTGGGGCCGAAAACCTCAAAAAGAATCTCTCTCTTTTGTCAAACTCATCAGTTACTTATATCTACAAAACTTATTAGCTAACTTACAAACTAGCCGTTACCCAAAAGGAGTTCATAACACAGGCACTTTCTAAAAGAAAAGTATAAGAAAATTTATTGAATAAATCATGTTCAATGTAAAGTTAATGTGAATTCTGGGTAGTATTATCTTAACCCGCCATCGGTATCGTTGTTAGGTAGCCCCTAACAAAAACATTCCTTATTAAGAAGTTTTTTGGTTTAAGACTCAAACTTTTCAAACTCCAGGTATTCTCAAATGAGTTTATGAGTCACATGTTTTCCTTCGTTACGCGATGATTCAAACCAAAAAACTTTTCTTATTAAGGAATGTTTTTGTTAGGGGTTACCCAACAACGATACCGATGGCGGGTTAATAACATTTATGTATAAAGGATTGAGTCAGCGCTGGCTCAAATAAAAGTAAAATAATTAAGATTTTAAATTATTTACACTCATTCTCATTCAATGTTCAAGTTCATATTGGTTATTTATTTCTATATTCGTAGCCATGTTTCGAAGTGTATTTAATTTACTTTAATTATATTTAAAAGATCACTGAGCAATCACGGTCTCCATATAAATACTCGATGTGAATACTGTCACGATAATTATATTAATTATTCTCACCACATTCAAGTCATTTCACTGTGATAAAAATGGATGGTTTGCTAAATTGAAACGTAATAAAAATTAAATGGGATAAAATCAGATTGCAAATGTAAATCTGATCATATCTTTGCGTATGTATCTCCCAAACAAACTCTTGCGTGAGTATGAAATCGTAAAACTGTTCTCCAAATTTTCCATTCATAAACCTGAACTCTGATTATTTGGTCCTTCATCTTGAATACGCATAAATAACAACTTACGGACTAAGACAATACCTCCCTAGAGCCTACGACATATGGCTCCTAACTAACCATTTTCCTATTCTTTATATTTTAAACACTTGAACTCAAATTATATCTGCGTGAAAAGAAATGAACATTGATCTAACTGTTTAAGTAGTTGCCGATCCACACACTCCTCCACCAACGGCTCAATGTGCTTTAGCTATCTCATATTACTCAATATCTCTCATGTGTACGAGATACTCAACTCGTATGGTCAGTACAGAATGAAATTAATACGTATATATTGAAATGTCACCGCACCAAAGAAATATCACATGTGTACTTAGTCATGAGCCTAGTTAAACCGTATGTTAAAGAACTCTCTTGTATTCGGTACATACCATTTACCAATGTCAGATAAAAACTGCCACGATTCACAATTCTACCATAATACATGTCAATCTTACCTTAAAATGGTCATCTGTGCGATGTTCACTCATTTGACATATTCTTTCCATATGACACAGAAACTCACCTCATGTTAATCTAACGCAACGTTTCCTCGGCGAATAGCAATTCTTTCTCATACCGCAGAACATAAACAAACATCTGCATTTCAAATATTCCTTAATATACTCCAAGAAATAACCATATTTTAACACCATTCCAATATACATTATCATACCACCGGCATACTTATTGCCGTACGCATATAGCCGATTACACTTAAAGCTATATGCCAAACATTTTAGAATTGCCTTATTATAAACGCATTTTAATAACCTCTTATCTTTAAACAGCAGTTGGAATTCAATGCCCTCTTTCTATAAAGAAAGGAATACGTAACTAAACTATATTCATCTGTGTCGCGCAGGTAAATTCGTGACGTAATCATTGTACAAGTAAAACGAGATTAATCGAAGTTTCACTAGTTGTATAGACTCATTGCTATTAGATCTTCACAAGTTACACTTCTTTCATTTACTCATGCTAGTTTCTACTGTATGTATGCAAGTGCGGTAGCCTGTATATGATATAATAGAATTCTAATTCTACACTGCCATCTTATTTTATAGCCTTAAATATCTCAAACTTCACTTTATGATTCACACACGTTCTTAATTAATTCATAAATATCACCAATTAATCAGCACATGCCGAAGTTAGAGTGAGGGTGTAGATTGCAAGAAACTACTCTACTAAAAAATGTATGGACTTAGCTCGTCAGATGTTATGTTTGGTCTGGTTGTCGCTCCATTCCTTGGTTGTGGTTAGACCCTCGGTTAGGATCTGGATCTCTGGTTGGACAACGTCTCCCCGGTCATCGGCTGGTCATATGGCTGGCTGGTCCAATCCTCATCGGCTGGTCCTCTGGCTGGCTGGTCCAATCCTCATCGGCTGGTCCTCTAGCAGGCCGGTGCCTGTCCCCAGTTCAGTCCATCATGTAGATTTAGCAAGCAGTCATCATTCCAAATCTGCAGACAGCGTAGAAAATTCCTTTTGCGGAGCAATCAGTCATGATATATTCCATTGTTCTACTGCTTATTCTTAACGACGAAATTTTCTTCGGTTGGGATAAGTTCTCCGTATGTTTGTATTAAGTTTATAACAACAGGGGTAACTTTCTTCCCATACGAAATTATCGGTCCTCCGATATAGTGAGTCCTTCTTCTTCAATCGCAGAGTGGTTGCTCACCGGATCCAAGTCAGATGCATCTCACCGCGATTTACTTATTTTTATAATATCTCGTCTCTTTTATAATGTACGCCGGTGAATTATTTTGTCAGATTTGTTCGTCGATCGTAAAATAGTCAATATCTTCTTCAGAATTTTAAGATAATCTTCAGATGTAAAGCTTAGCTTGTACTTGCGTCTTTCTTCTGCCGTTGAAATTTTTAGAGTATATTTTTTTAACAATTAGTCCGCTGCTATATATTTTTTAAACAATCCAACTGAGCTTCTACTGTCCTGCAGTGTCTTCCAAATCAGTCCGTTCCGTGTCGTGCATGGTCTCCTATATGCCGTATTAAAGAGAAGTTCATTGCCTTAATAGATCGCATGGGCCATACCTTCCTACGCCGCCATTTTGTAAATGGTCTACGAGATGCGAACGGGCACATTTAATCCCCCGTCACGAAGAAAATATATTGGTCACGATATATTTTCTCATTGATAACTTGAATCTCAAATGTGACTTTGCATCTCGTATATATTCTTTGCCATTCCGATACTGGCTATTCGATTATCGAATATCAGCAGATTGATATCGATTCTGTCTTTGTTGTATTAGTTTGTTTACTTCACCCAAGACCAACTACAATATCTCAGACCTTAACCGACCTATCGAAACTGTCCATAATGGCGGCAGCTGGAGTGTTAGCATGTGTTTGTTTTGATTTGTGAAAGTCGTGTTGTTACTAAATATTTACGGAAATTTGAATATTATTAATCGTACATTATATTTATTTATGGTCTTAAGAAGGTTATAGATCCTCTTTCGGTGCCGTAAGAAGCTGTTTGTTCTCAAAGAGCTTATTTATTCCAACAATATCGGCAGTGATTAGGTTAACGTTCATTCTCGTGTTGTTCTCTGAAAGTATTTTCTTCATTTTTAGTTACCTATGCAATATGTTTATAGTTTAATGTGCTGTGTGCCTGGATGTAAGTAAGAGTTTCAGTGTTCCCGTTTCCAAAAGACCTAATATTAAGGCAAAATTGGGTTAAGAGCATTCGTAAGGAAAACTTCGAACCAAATCATAGGCCTAATAATGCTGTGCACATTAATTATTTTATTATTTTTGAAATCAAATGTATTGTTTGGGAAAACATTATATACCCGTAGAAGGTGGTGATCTAATTCGAGTGCCGCGCAAACTTCCGAAGTTAAAACTAATGATGCCTATCCTAGCATTTTCCCTATCAGCCAACGCACCTTACTACAAAGAAAATTAAATCAGTCCCAAAAACATCCGGAAAATCATGACCAAGATTTATGATTTAGAGACGAAATTAAACGGAGGTGCAAGAATGATGTAATTAATTTTCAACGTTTTACAATGAACGTGCGTAAACTAAACCTAACCCCTTTCCCGTGAGTGAACATGAGGATTATGTTCTTTTTTATGTAATATACAATTTTGCCGTCAATTCTGGTGAGTTATAAGGTAACGTGTTCTTTAGATGGCCAAGTGTATCATACAAATATCGCTTGTACCTACTCAACAATACAGGTGGATTTTGGAGGGTTGAAATATTGTTGGAGAAATTTGTTTGCGTGTTTTACATAATGGGCGGTGGTTAATAGTGGTGTCATAGTATTTCATGTAAGGTTAATAATGTTCTTTGTTGACATCTATATATCGTATTTAATTATTCATATTTCGATTTAATGAGTTGCATTTCATGACGTTCGACTTGTGATCTTTTCTTTAGGTGACTCGGAATAAACACGCATAACCTTGCCCTCAACCTCTCATATCGCCCACCGATGTCCGCATGTTTTTCCTGGATTACGGTCTGATGTAATTGTAGTTGGTCTTGCTTCACCCATGACCGTGTACACAACAGCTGATTTTCTTCATTCCTTCCAGTCCTAATAAAGATATTTAATCCTTCCTCCTGGCGCATTTTATAATGGTACGTCGTTTATTGGTTCTGGGCTTTGTTGTTTCTTAAGTTCTGATTTCATATGCTCATTTTCTTGAAAGTAAAGCTTGATGTTGCATGCATTGTGTATGTTACGGTATTTGCCATATAAACTTGCTATTTCATAAGCATTATTTCCAAGCACGCGCTCGATTCTGTATGGACCATTGTATAGCGGCAGAAATTTAGCACATATTTTTGATGGTGCATTTGATATTGGAGCAGTTTTGACTAGAACTAGATCTCCTTGCTTGAAAGGTGCTTGGAACTTCTTATTCCGTACTCTTCTTAATCGTTTTTGGGATTGATCCTTGAGCCTCTGTTGGATCTTTAGAGTTATTTCTTGGGGATCTGGCTTCTTCTCTAGCTGCATAGTAAAAATGCTGTCCCAAGTTCTGTGAGGGTGAACATTTTTATGGGCTACGCTAGGAATCTGGGCAATTGACTGGTTAACGGTATTGTTCAAACTTTCTGCTATGATGTCGAGCATATCTATCCAATTCCAGTGTTGTTGACTGCAATATATTCTCCCGAATTTAGCGATCTCCTTCATATACCTCTCTACGGGATACGCTGCTGGATGACGAACTGAGCATAACGTATGCTTGATGCCCTCATTTCTCATTCGTTCACGGAACATAGTTGAGGTAAATTGTGTTCCCCTATCAGTGAGGATCCTCTCAGGTTTTTCCATTTCAGGAAACGTCTTATTAACGAGGCCATGTATAACTTGTTTGGTATTGGCTCTCTGGATGGCTTGCAATGAAATATATTTAGAGAATATGTCGATAACCACTAGTATATATTTCTTTCCCTTCCTAGCAGTGGGCAACTTTCCAAAGATATCTATTGCATAAATTTCCTGAGCCCTAGATGGTATAATTGGGATCGGTTTATGACCGCATACGTAATTGTTATGCTTTACTCTCTGACACACATCGCACGTTTTTGCTATGTTTCTGACTGATCTTCGCAATCTTTCCCACGTGAATTTCTCCATTATCGTTCCAATGACCTTGTCTATGCCAGCATGTCCGGTCATCTTGCGGGTATGCCAGATTAATTCTCTCTGTAGCTCTTCTGGTATTACAATTCTTTTACTGTGGTTGATCTTGTCCACTACTTTCAGTAGTAACCCATCTACGATTTCGTAGTTCCTTGTGAATTCTGGCGCTGATTCCCTGTTCGCCAAGTTATCGATGATGACCTTCAATTTTTCTTAGCAGTTGTTCGTCTCGAGTATCCAACTCAATTGCTAGAACATCTTCTTCACTTTCTTGCGGGTTTCTGCTTAACGCATCAGCTAGGATGTTTTGCTTTCCACTACAATGTTCGATCTTTAGGTCAAACTGTTGCGTGAATAACATCCATCGCGTTATCCTTTCGCTGATCATAACGGCTTTCAACCCGAAAGTCAACGCCTTGTGGTCTGTCCTTATCGTTACTGTGTACCCATAAATTATACGTCTCCATTGTTGTAATGCGTGCACTATCGCTAGTAGTTCGAGCTCAGTAGTGGTATAGTGTTGCTCGTATTTTCTGAGTTTCCTACTGGTAAACGCCAGATAAGTTCGTCTTCGGATCTCGTTATCTTCTTGATATAGGCAGGCTCCTATACCAACGTGCGATGCATCAGTTTGAATTATGAATCTCTGTTGATAATCAGGATATCCCAGTTTGATACTTTTCTTCATTAGCTCTTTCATGTTGATGAAAGCTTGTTCGGCCTCATCATTCCACTTCCACTTGTTGTTGACCTTAAGTAGGTTCTGTAATGGTGCAGCCGTCTCTGTGTAACCTTCGCAATTGTCTGAGAAGAATCCAGTTATCCCAAGAAATTGCCTTATATGCTTTACCTTTGTCGGCCTCGGGAAGTCGCATATAGCCTTTATTTTTACGGGATTTGGACTTATCCCTTCTCCGTCGAACACGTGGCCTACAAAAAGCACCTGGCTTTGGCAAAATTTGGATTTTGACAGATTTATTTTGAAGCCAGTTTTCTGTAAGTTACTTAATAGCTTTTCCAGTTTGACACAGTGTTCTTCGAAGGTAGAACTCGCAAAGACCAAATCATCGACATAGCAATTTACGAACTTCTTTACTTCACTTGTTAGGCTCCTGTCTACTGCCCTTATCAATACTGCCGAGCTAACTTTCAACCCAAAGGGTAGGCGACAATAGGCATATATTTGGTTATTAAACATGAAACCTGTTAACAACCGTGACTTCTCTTCAAGGACGATATGGTGAAATGAGGCCGTGCAGTCCATACTCGTGAAGTATTTCTGACCTCGAAATCTCTTCACAATGTCCTTAATCTTGGGAGCCTGACTATACTCTGGAATTAGTCTGCCGTTTAGCCTACGAGCATCAAGGCACAGACGGAGTTTTCCGTTGTTTTTCCTTACAATAACTATGGGATTTAAGAATGGAGTGGTGGTCTACACGATCAATCCATCAACTAACATTTCTTCGATGATTTGCTTAACTTCAGTGAAATATTTCTCTGGCACATGATATATTTTTCCCTTATACGGCGTCCAGTCAGTAACCATCAATTTGTAGTTGTAGTTAGGGATTTGCCCAGGTTTATCGCTAAATACTTCAATATATTTATTTATGATGTTGTACAGTGTTCGTTTTTCTTCTGCTAGGACCGCAGCTTGAGCAATAGCCTCCCAAATCTCAGGTTTTTCGCAGCTTTCCTCTTCAATTGCAATGATTTCCTCAATTCTCATGATCAATGCAGGCTTTATTTCTGTGCTAAGATCCTTTTCTTCTAGTCCTTGGCTCTCTCCGTCCAATAGATCCACTTCCTTTCCCTCGATCTTCAACCACTCGTTCTCTTCAAGTGTGTCACTAATTTGGATCCTTTCTACGGTTCTATTTCCATCATTTTCTACTACCGGGAATCGAACTTCACCTTTTTCCATGTCAATTGTCATCCTAGAACTTATCATGAAGTCTATCCCAAATATGACGTTGTATTTTATTTTTTTCATAACCATGAACGGGTGCTCGAATTCGTATTTTCCGATCTTTATACTTAAGTAACCTTGTATCTTGCACTCTACTGACTTGTCTGGAATGATACCTCGGATTTTTACGCCAGATACTGGTATGGTTGGTATCTCTATTTTCTGGCTTAGCTCTTGGAATAAGGTATGTGACATTACACTTATGCTGGCTCCAGAGTCCACCAAACAGTACAGCCTGATGTCGAACACTCTCACGACTATTACCGGTAACTTGAATTTAGGTTGGGTTTCGTGACAGGTATCCTCTCTAATTAAGTCCTCGGGCTGGATGTCCCAGTGATCTATCTGAGCTACTACCCAACTGCGAATTTTGACAATATTTTCCAACGGTTCATTATTTACAGTTTCTTAACTTGTTAATTCGCCGTCGGCGTTTTTTTTCGCTCAGATGGCTGGGAGTTGTCTGTGTTCCCTTGGCTCTCATGCTCTTTCCAGCCTTCTTCTTGTCTCCTTCGTTTATAATTTTGGAGCTCGAGACTTTCTGCGCCTTCGAGGTCGCCGTTTATATCCTTGTTTTTGATGGCTTCCTCCCATCGGCTACTGTTTTGTCTCTGCTCCCTGAGCTCTTGGACATATCGTCTATTCTCTTCGTTCTGATTACATTGGGCTGGTCCTCTCCTCTCATTGTATCGCCTCCTGTTCCTGTGATATGGTCGACTTCTATTGTTCCCATATCGAGTATTATTCCTGTACTGGAAACTATTTCTATTTCTTATTTGCCTACATCTTCCATGTTGCTCTCTACTGTACTGGCAATAACATCTCCTCGATTCCTTATCTTGGGCTCTGATACAATTTTCCGCCCTAATCTCATCAGCCTTATCTACTCCGCGGTTGGTGATTTCGGGACTAATTGTATTAACTGCCTCTATTTGTCTAAGATTTCTGGGGTTCCTCTCTATTAAACACGTTGACGTTAGGTCAATCTGTCTCAATCGTCTCTCCATATCAATGGCAGTTTGTATGTCAGAGGCCGCTAGTAATCTCTGTACTTCAAGTGGCAATTGCCTCTGAATGGTTTTAATCGCCTCCAGTTCGCTAGGCGGAGAATCCAAGTCTTGAAAACGATGGAACTGGAACGAAAAGAAATCGCTGTAGCGAGTTTGGCCAGCAGTTGAGAACTTCCTCGAGTACAGCTCTAATCTTAGCTGTTGCTGGATCTCAGGATCCCAGAAGTTTCTCAGGAAGGCTACCTTAAACTCATCATAGTTGTGGAAGGTATACTTGAAAGCCTGGAACCAAATGTTTGGGTTCCCGTCCAGATGTTTTTCAATAATGCGCAATTTCTTTTCTTCTTGAATCTTTCCTTCTTTAAAAATATTCCTCAATGTCCCTAAGGAATTGCTTCGGTGAGGTCTTAGCCGTGCTGTCGAAATGTTTCGGGTGGTCATCGTAGTTTTTAATGATATTAATTATTGTGCTTCCCTCACTCTGGTTACTTCCGTTTAACATTTCGGTATCTCTCCTAGTTGGGTCGCTTATCCCTGAAGGTGCGTTCTCTCTCTCACTAATTTGTACTTCAATTGCTCTTTGCCTATCGCTAGAGCTTGAAGCCATAGATTTCGCCGTGTGCGTTTCCACTTTCATCTCCTGTATTTCCCTTCTAATCTGTTTCATCTCTTCTTCTGTCCTCTCGATTTTCCGCTCCGATTCAACTTTGTTGTCTTCTATCTTCTGTTTCAATTCGTCTATTTTCTGAGCTACTTTGCTTGCAGCTTGGTTATATTTCTCATCTAAGTCTTGTTGCCTTAGATTTAATCCTTGCATGCCAGTTGTTATATCATTTATCTTCTCTTCTTCCAATTTTCTGATGATTTCTTGGCTCTCTGTTACCTTTTCATTTATCTTATTTATTTCCTCGTGCATCTCTCTATTTCTATTTTCCACGGTTTCGGTCAACCTAGTCTGCATATTTTGAATTTCGTTCTTAACTTCATAAATTTCCGACCGTGTTTTCGCGGTTTCTTCAGTTGTTCCTTCTTGTTTCTTGCTTAACTCATCGATCATCCCTTTGTGTTCATCTTCTATTTTCCTAACGAATTCTTCTAAAGATTCCTTCTGTTTCAGCTGATCCTCTCTTCTTTCCTCTCTCATCTCAACGATGCATCTCTGGAATCTTGATTCCCGTTCCTGTTCTTTCTCTTCTTGCTTCTGTTGCCATTCTTCTTGTTTCTTGTGCAACTCTTGCATCAATTCATAATGTTCTTTCCTTCTTTCTTCGCGTTGTTCTTGTTGCCATTCTTCTTGTTTCTTTTCTTGTTCCTTTTGAAATTCCCTAAACCATTCTTGTTGTTTCCGTTCCTTTCCTGTCCGTCTTCTTTCCTTCTCTTCTTCCAGCTTCCTCTCTTTCTCTTCACGTTCCTGTTTCTCCTTCTGTCTTCTTCCAACTTTCTCTCTTTCTCTTCACGTTCCTGTTTCTCCTTCTGTCTTTCTTCTTCCAATTTTCTCTCTTTCTCTTCTTGCTTCTTCTCTTTCTCTTCACGTTCCTGTCTCTCCTTCTGTCTTTCTTCTTCCTGTCTTTTCAAATATTCTTGGAACCATAATGGAGCTCCATCCTGTTTTTCTTGTGCTCTTCCCATTTCCTCTTCCTGTTCCCTTCTCGTCTGTACTCTTCCTTGTGTTGCCATCTTTCGTCGAGTTCAAATATATTCGGTATGATCTCTCTAAATTTCTAATAAGTTCTCTATTTTGCTAAAAATTCCTCTAATTTGCCTAACAGTTCTCTAAGTTCATAGAATATCACATATAATATCACACAAACAACAATTTCTTAGTCTACTAAGTTCAAAGCTGTTCAAAGTTTGCACCTTATGCACTAGTTTAAAGTTTTTCTTATGCACTGAATGATATTATAGATGGACCCTCCTGGAGATCGGCACCATCCCACCAGATAGACCATCGACAACCGGACCACGAGTTCAGATTTATGATTTCGATCTCATTTAGGAACATGTTACGAGAGAAAGAAATTAAAATTCCGCTATGCGGCATCCAATATTTACATGTATGGCCATCAGCCTTTACCATAGTTAAAATCAACTAAGTGTCAATTCATATATACTTAAAATCACCCTAACCTTCATTATTGTCGTTAAAAGAGAGCAACCATCTAATAAATAACAGTAACTCCTTATCATTATCTATTCCTACTGATAGACTTGCATCTATATCCACCTTCCATCTTCTTTTCCTAGTATCGTTCCTATCATGTGTCCATTAACTGCTACATTCCTAGGAATTCTCCTTGTTACGTCATTTCTTCATTATAACATCTCATGATCGGAAAAGTTTCACCTTAAACAACCATATCAACTGCTCATAATACATAGTTCGCTTCTGTATAGCTTTCCCACGGTGTCTTTCTCTTCAATAGGTCCTATGACGTGGCAGTAATTAAATAAAATCAATACACTGGTGACTCTTTTTCTTTGCCGATACCTACATTTCGAGCTTGAACACTGGACTGCCAATTAAGTAGTGTGGGTTATCGGACCATTTCTTACTCTCCCGCGGTGTCTTTCTCTTCGTCGAGCTTGACATTGTGGTGCCAATTAATATTGCCTTAGGCGGTCCTTTACTTGACGTTCCCGCGGTGTCTTTCTCTTTAATCGAGCCATTTAACTTGCACCCGCCAGTCGAGCGGTCAGTGCAAAGTTCTCCCGGTAACTCGATTTCTTCTCAGGGTATTCTATCTATAGCTCATAAAATCTGAGATTTTATATGTGTTTGTTTTTTTACGTGGTTTTGGAAGAGACTCGGTCTGCTGAGACACACATCATGGGGAAACCTATTCGCTCAAGTAAGGACCTGGGGCCGAAAACCTCAAAAAGAATCTCTCTCTTTTGTCAAACTCATCAGTTACTTATATCTACAAAACTTATTAGCTAACTTACAAACTAGCCGTTACCCAAAAGGAATTCATAACACAGGCACTTTCTAAAAGAAAAGTATAAGAAAATTTATTGAATAAATCATGTTCAATGTAAAGTTAATGTGAATTCTGGGTAGTATTATCTTAATAACATTTATGTATAAAGGATTAGAGTCAGCGCTGGCTCAAATAAAAGTAAAATAATTAAGATTTTAAATTATTTACACTCATTCTCATTCAATGTTCAAGTTCATATTGGTTATTTATTTCTATATTCGTAGCCATGTTCCGAAGTGTATTTGATTTACTTTAATTATATTTAAAAGATCACTGAGCAATCACGGTCTCCATATAAATACTCGATGTGAATACTGTCACGATAATTATATTAATTATTCTCACCACATTTAAGTCATTTCACTGTGATAAAAATGGATGGTTTGCTAAATTGAAACGTAATAAAAATTAAATGGGATAAAATCAGATTGCAAATGTAAATCTGATCATATCTTTGCGTATGTATCTCCCAAAAAAACTCTTGCGTGAGTATGAAATCGTAAAACTGTTCTCCAAATTTTCCATTCATAAATCTGTACTCTGATTATTTGGTCCTTCATCTTGAATACGCATAAATAACAACTTACGGGCTAAGACAATACCTCCCTAGAGCCTACGACATATGGCTCCTAACTAACCATTTTCCTATTCTTTATATTTTAAACACTTCAACTCAAATCAAATCTGCGTGAAAAGAAATGTTAGGCCCCTTTAAACAACAAGCATCATCATCATTTTCATCATCATCGTCATATTGTTTGTTTCATCACATTCTGATTCACTTGTCCTTCCCAGATTAACTTATTCACCACTTGTTGGTCATGTTTTCTGTCACTGGCATCAATCAGTCAGTGCTCCTGCTGTCAAAGTAAATCGCTCCCCAGTCCAAAACTCCTGGTGTAGGTCCAGTGTGTTGATACCACAGACTGCTTGGTTCCAAGCACTCGCCTGGCCTGATTCTTACCAAACTATGGCCATCACTGGCACCAAGACAGAAATGGCTCTCATCTGAGAACACAACAGATCTCCACTCTGCCCTTCAGTGAGCTCTAACTTGACATCAGTGAAGTCGCAGATGGTAGTGATTCAGAGTTAGTGGCATGAATGCTACAGGACGTTTGGTTCGGAGCTGTCCCTCTGGTAATCAATTTGTTACAGTTTGCTGTGTCACTGGTACTCTAATGGCTGCTGCAGGTGCAATATGATCCACCACAGCCACGTGGCGAATACGGTAGTCTTCCCTCTCCATAGCGACCTGTGTGTGCCCAGACCCCGGTCTTCGTTTGACCGGGCCTTCCCATGACTGTTGTTGTAAACACCGATGCAGAACTGAGGATACCTGCATGACAAATCTTTGTGCAATATTGCAGAAAGAACGTCCACCATCTCATAGCCCTATTACACCGCCTTGTTCAAACTTGGTAAGCTGCAGTTACAGCCTTCTTCAGTTCCTTAAAAGCATGTTCGACTCACACCTACCTCACAACGTCAACACCGGACGATGACGTATGTTCACGAAATGTACAAACTTGCTTTGCAAGGTCATGGTGACACTACCATCATCGACTAGCGCACAGATATGAATAGGCATCATCTTTTAGATGTGCACATGTTTCCCGGATTTGTTTATCTACCACAACTCCTTGTTGGTGTTGGGTGTTCCTTTTCTGCCAGTGTATTTAAATCTATAATTGTTATGATACTGAAATTTGATGCTGTAGAAATTTTAGCCAATTAGATTAGCATATGGTTAAATTTAAAAAAAGTGATAATGAAGAATTCAAGGTTTAATGTTCATAATGGAAGTACTGAAACGTTACAACAGTTAAAAACTTAAGATTTGTAATGGTATTCTATACCAGGGGTGTCAGACTCAAACTTATGTGCAGGCCATATAATGTATTCAAGAGAGCACAGCGGGCTGCCAATTGAGACAAGAATATTTCAGTGTGGGTTTAGGCCTATACATTTTATTGAAATTTAAAGTACATGTTATTGTAGTAAAATATTGTATAACTATGGTATAAAAATAATAGCATATTAAAAGAACAAATCGCAAGAACAAACGTATAGTTTTAAAAGTTAACATTGGCATGTAGGTACCACGTACGGCAAGAGGGAGACCCAGACTAAGGTGGTTGAAAACGACTCTGGAGTAAGGATACAAACTGCTCAAATAAACTGTATGTTTCAAGCTCTCAGTGCAGAGATGGCGTGGAATGACAGTAGACAAATAAGGTTGAGCGGTGTCTTTAAAAGTAGGAAAGATCATAATATAAAGGTAAAGGTGGAATTCAGGAGGACAAATTATGCCAAATATTTGTGTACCGGGCGGTACACCTCCACGCCGCTAACTTAAAATGTGCGCCAGTTGAAACTCCTCTGCTGGAGGAAGTCTGAACTTTATTGACGGTATTAATTTTCAAGTTTCTCAGAAGATGTCACTACCTGGAAATTTTGGAGTTTTTGAACTGTGTCATTTTCGACGTATTTTTGTTTTGCTTGTAGTAAGGAGTGCGAACTTTCTCTTCTAGAGGACACTACTGAAGATCAACAATAGTGCACCCTAGTGCGGAGTGAAAGAACTGTTGTTTTTTTTTTTTGGAGAAAATTCAATTTCAAAAGTTTGTTCTTTGCTAAATTCCTTTCAGTCATTGTTTAAGTTGGCAATATTAACCCTTTCTTTCCCCTTGTTTTGTATCTAGCCAATCCCGAATTTCTTTAATTAATTTTCCACCAATAATGTGTTTCTTCTTCATATTGTGTAGGGGTTTTCTCGGTTAGCCAATAAAGTGTTTGTGGGAGGGTGTTCTCATTCCCCTAACGCCTCGAACCTTCCGCGAGAGTATATAAACTGCTGATTTTAGGGTCTCCGGGCCACTTCTGTTCCATCTTTCTGTGTGTAAAGTACATAGCAGGGGGCGGGAAGCGCCTCTTCCTTCGGCGGCGGTCAACAACAAGGTAATGGCCAATTAATAACTTCTTTCTTTGCTAGCTCAGCAGTTTAACTCTCGGGGCGGGTCCGAAGTTTTTCCATTATGTAACCTTCCTTAAATGTAAAGAAACTTGTATCTATTCTATCTTTTAAACTACATATTGGGATAGAGAGTGCTTAACCCTCTCGAGCTCCCACTCATATTGTTTTGAGGTGAACTTATTTTCTCAACCCATTCTTCCTTAACATTATGTAAATTTGTTTCTTTTCTAAAGTCACCTCCGTAGTATGGGATTAGCCCTTGCATCAGTGGCCTAGAGCCAAATTAGGTTTTGAAACAAATACATTAGGAGTGCAAATCGCCTCCTCTCAAATTGTTGTTTTAGAGGTCATGTAATTAACCTTCTTCTTATTTAATAGACCACAGTAGGTTGGGTATTTTACCCCTGTGTATATGTCCTTAGAGGGCAGTTTGAAAGTGGAATTAGGTGTGGCCTTTGACAGGCCTGAATTTTGAGAGCAAGTTGCTCTTTTCCCGAAAATTTTGTTTTCTGCGCGCCTCAAGGAGGCCTTACTTGTGTATTTTGGAGCAAGTGCTCCTAGGCATGAATGGGGTTTTCTGCCCCTCTGTTGAAACTTGTGTTTGGGGTAAAACTGAGCTGATTGCTCAAGGATTGTGATCGCGGGGCTCGAAGCCCAAATCCTGTAAATATTGTAATTGTACTTTTGTTGCCTTGCTACTCTGTACCTGCCATGTTTGTTATTTCGTGATTTTGAAAAGAAAATATAACCTTGTTAAATTTTAAATTCACTTTAATTTCGTAGCCCGAGACCTATTCACCACCCCGCACCTTCTTTCACCTCTAACTACCACGGAAAACTCCGTAACAAGTGGTAGCAGAGCGTGGTTGAATGGGTCTCAATTTAGCCCCTTTTGACGGCTAAACATTGCTTTTATTACAACTTTAAATATTTTCTCAGTTGCTGGACTTTTTTGAGTTTTTCAAAATTGTTCTGTCAACATGCCCGGCCCTCGCGATGTTCTCCATCTTAACTATTTGCGCAAGGAGGAGTTGATCTATGAGTTAACTATCAGAAATGTGCAATCTGGAGGCACGGTTGCGATAGACTCCAACAAGCTTAGAGAGTCCCTTGACTTGCCCATTTCCATCCCCGCTTTGGGAGAGAAAGAAATTGACGACTCTCTTTCCACGATCGTCGAGAATATTACTGGGCTAGCATCTGTAGTTAGTTTTTTTGATGAAAATGATCCTTCTCCTAATCAAATCAAACGTGTGCAAGCCAGGCTGTTTCATTTTTCAAATAGAGTTAACGATCTGTTGTCTCTAAAGTTGAATGACGTTCAGAGGATGGAAGCTAGTACGCTGCTTGAAAATATTTCTGAATTATCTTGCAAGGTCACTCAATTGTTAACTGGGGAGGTTCCTCCCAAAACTGATCAACCCGCCACGATGAATGTAGGTAGCGAGGAAGAGCCTCCTAAGGGAGAAGTCAATAGGATAACCGTTGCTGCTCAAACTATCTCTGCCCCCTTGGACAACGAGTCTGAACGCCGTAACTCATTGAATAATATACGTTCTGAATTAACTTCCTTGCCACTGAAACCTTTACCTACTATGTCACCCGGGTTCAGCAGCTTGCCTCATCCATTGGCAATGTTGCTCAGAGGTATATCGAAGTTTTCCGTTAATACCACCAGTGAAGTAATTTCATTTTTAAGATTTCTAGTTGTATTTCAGGATCATGCCCTTGTGTTTTCTCTTTCCCCATGTCAAATTTTGCAAGTCATCTATCCTTATGCAATTGGTATTCTCTCCGACAAAATAGTAAGAGCCATAGCTGAACAGTCATCTATTGAAGATTTTCACGCACATTTGCTTGCAAATTTTATTCCTGCTCGCGCGAGGTCATCTCTGATTCAGAAGTACTATTACCGTGTACAGCGCTTGGATGAAAACTTGGCTGATTTCATACAGGACATTAAGTTTTATACTAGGGTGTTTGCTCTTCACTTTCCTGAGGATCAGATTGTACAAGCCATTGTGGAAGGCATCTCACCATCCTATAGGTCATATTTGTGTTTCGCGGCGTGCCCGCAAACTTTCTCTGAACTTGAAGCATTGGCCGTCTCAGCGGAAGGAGTTAGATATGCCGATTCTCTGCGTGTCGCGAAAGAACCCCCTCCTTCTTTTAGTAATCCTCGGCCTCCACCTCGCCGACCAGTCAATCCCCGTAAATGTTATGCTTGCGGGTCGCCTGACCATCTTCGCAATAAGTGTCCACTGATCAAGTCGAGTGGGATAAGGAATGGGGCTGGATCATTACAAGGCTGTTTTAAATGTGGGGCTTTCTCACATATCGCCAAAAATTGCCCAAATTCAAATAGCACCCCCTCCTGCTCAACTTCTGGTGCAACTTCCAACAACAATCAAAAGTGACTAGTGGCTTCGGCTGAGTCAACTAATCCATCTTCCCGAGACTCAGCCCCGGGTAAACAGGTTGTAAATTCAGGGAACGATCAGTCTTCAAATTCATCTTTTGAATGCCCTAAAGAGTGTCTTAGGATTGCGGCGGGTTCCCCCGCGCCTGTTTCTTTTCTTAAGATTGAGTTAAATAATGAACCTGTAACAGCTCTCTTAGATTCAGGCAGTGTTTGTTCGATTATTTCGGCTGAATGGTATTCTAAATTGAAATCTGTTTGTAAACTATCTGACTATGTCTCATCTCCTGTTCAATATGTTTCGGCTAATTCATCCCCATTAGAAATTCTAGGTTCTTTACATGTCAAAATTCGTATTTTTAAATTTACATGGAAAATTAAATTGTTTGTGGCCAAGCACTTGTCTTGCCCCATTATATTGGGAGCTGACTTCATTTCCTACACTGGTATTGTGCTCGATCTCCAGAGCAGGTCGTGCTCTTTCAAATTTGCGTTTAATTGTAAAATCCCATTATTGAAATGTAATTCTGTATCATGTTCATCTATTTCGCCTACCCAGGATGAGATGTTGTTAGACCTTAGACATCTACCTGAGGAGCAGGCTGAGAGTATTCGTAAGTTGTGTCAGTCATTTCCAGAGGTGTTCTCTGATACTCTTGGTGTTACTGACCTTATCGAATACAAAATTGAGGTCACGGATTCGATTCCTGTCCGTTTTCCACCATATAGGCTATCTCCACCTGAAAGGCTCTGAAAGAAATCATCGATCAAATGTTGAAGGATGGTATTATTAGGCCCTCTAAGTCGGCGTATTCCTCGCCTATTTTTCTAGTCCCGAAACCCCAAGGAGGCTTCAGGCCTGTCATTGATTATAGGGCTCTCAATAGGAAGGTGGTGTTGCAATCCGTGCCCCTTCCTGACCTTCATTCTTGTTTTTCATGGTTTCGTAAGGCCAAGTTCTTTACTATCTTGGACTTGAATCAGGCCTATAATCAAATTCCCCTTGCCGAAGAGTCTAAACATCTTACAGCGTTTGCCACGGACTGGAATTTATACGAATACAACCGCGTGCCTTTCGGGCTCCCCACGGGAGCAGCTGTACTCACTAGGCTGCTAGATAGGGTCTTCTCCGACATCAAATTTGAGTGCTTGTATCACTACTTGGATGATGTCGTCGTATTTTCAGAGACTTTTGAAGAACATCTAGATCATCTGCGAGAAGTTCTCGATCGCCTTCGTAAGGCTGGGTTAACTGTTAAGTTGTCCAAGGTTGCCTTTGCTAAGCCCTCTATGTCATTCCTAGGGCATATTGTGTCACCTGATGGTGTAGCAGTCGATCATTCTAGAACACAGGCCATCCGTGATTTTAAACCTCCCAAGGACATTAAAGGTATCGCCAGGTTCATTGGTATGGTGAATTTCTTCAGGAAGTTTATTCCTAACTTCGCTAATAGAGCGGCGCCCTTAAACCTTCTTCGTAGGAAAGGCATCAAATTCGAGTGGGGACCTTCTCAACAAGCCGCTTTTGAAGATCTTAAATTAGCTCTCTGTAATGCCCCTGTACTTGCTATGCCTGATTTCTCGAAGAAATTCATCGTCCAAACCGACGCGTCGTCGTCAGCAGTAGCTGCAGTCCTTCTTCAAGAGACTGAACTAGGGAGGCTACCCATCGCCTATGCATCTAGGACCTTGTCGGCTCAAGAAGCCAAGTATTCCATCTATGAGCTCGAAGGTTTGGCAGTCTTATTTGCCTTAGAAAAGTTCCGTCTCTATCTGGAACATGTCAAATTCGACTTGGAGACAGATAATCAAGCCTTAAGCTGGGTCTTAGGTAGGCCGCGTCGTACTGGTCGCATAGCCCGTTGGGCCATCCGTATTTCTGCCTTCCAATTCGATGTCAGGCATATCAGAGGTACCGAAAATGTTGTTGCTGATGGACTCAGCCGTATGTTTTCCAACGACGTTGAGAACCATGAACCGGTCGATAGTTCATCTCCTCCCGAGTCCATACTATCTGATGTTAATGCCATCTTAACAGATGCTCCCATGCTCTTTAGGGATATCGAGAAATACCAACGTGAAGATCCGACGCTGGCTCCGATAATGGAAACCCTTTCTTCTGGGGAACATGTTGTCCCTTATGTTCTGAGGAATGGTGTTTTATGTTGCCCATCGAGGCATGATAAGATGATGAAAGTTGTCGTTCCAGCTGTTCTTGTACCTATGATCTTCAAGTATTATCATGAGACCCCATTAGGAGGGCATCTTGGTATCTTTAAAACTCGTGAAAAGATTCGTGAAATGTTCATCTGGAAAGGTATGGACGGTGAAAGGCTTGCAAATCCTGTTTGCTTAGTAAACCAACCATGTCCACCAAGGTAGGCCTTTTGTCTTCTCATCAAGCGTCGCGCCCCATGGAACGCCTGTATATTGATTATGTAGGACCCTTCCCCCAGTCTAAGGGAAATGCTAACAAGTTTATCTTTGTATGCGTAGATGGCTTTACTAGATTTTCCTGGTTATTTCCGACTAAGCTGGCTACCGCTCAGTCTACCATTACTTGCTTAAATTCTATTTTTGCCTCTTTTGGTCCGTGCCAATATATTGTGTCTGATAATGCTAAGGCGTTCACATCAAATCTTTTTCGTAAATTCTGTTTTGACTTGTCCATCTCTCATGTAACTACTTCTGCTTATTACCCTCAACCATCTCTGGCTGAACGGGTTAACCGTAATCTCAGGTCCGCGCTTATTGCCTATCATCATGAAGATCATTCCAGGTGGGACACGTCCCTGCATTGGTTAGCTTTTGCTTGGAATTCGGCGGTTCATGAATCACATAAATTAACTCCAGCCTCTTTGATGTTCAAGTTTGTTCCCAACACGCCGCTCTCTAACCTCTGGTCTCTGAGTGACATTCTACCCGAGACAATAGATCCGGACAACATTAAAGATCTTTGGAAGAAGGCTAAAGCCAATCTTAAAGTGTCTCATGAAAAGGTTAGGGAAAGGTATGATCGTGGACGGAGACCCACCCCTTTGAAGGTAGGTGACCAAGTAATGGTCAAGAATTTTGTTCCCGCGGGCAAGCTTGCCCCCAGATTCCATGGGCCGTGTGTCATTCTCGATTTCCTTACGCCGGTTACGTTGTTATTAAGCAATCCAGCCACCGAGAGGATATTTAGGGTTCACTTGTCACAGGTGAAACCTGTATAATTTCTGTGCTAACTTGCCTCATATTATTTTGAAAGGAATATGAAGGTTATATTTTTTTTTTGAGTTTTCACTTTTAAGGCATTCAGCCCCTTCTATAAGATTTTGTATTAAATGTAAGCATTTTTGTGAAACCCGCCCCGAACCATTAAACTGCCATCCTGTCCTTGCCACGGCCATTACCACGCTCCCGTCTCCTGCTCCACTCTACACAGTGGCTTAATTAATGCCATGGATATCTGCACGCCGCTGGCCCCTCAACCTCTCCACTAGCCTGTGCCCTCAAAAAAAAAGGATGATGGTCCAACAAATTCTGCCGCCTAGTTTTAATGTTTCAGGGCCCCCGCAGCCGCGCGGCGCCGTGCCGCGACTGGGCTAGAGGAAGGGCCCCCTCGACCCCAGCGAGGACGACATGTGCACGGCGAGCCGGAGCTCTCCTCCCGGCCAAGGCTGATGTGCGGCGCACGACCTGCTACTTGCCCGCAGCCTGTATATGTTCACCGCGGGCGCGGCGTGCTTCAATACCACTGCTCCCCTCATAGTGCGGGCGAGCGGTATCTCAGGGTACTTGTGGGGTCCGAGCGGCCGCCTTTGAACGCAAGCTGCAACGGCCGGTCTGGCCATCCAACTTTATCAACATCAACTACATGGACAGTTACTATTAGCAATTACTACACTTGGGAATTCAACAGCAATATTTGGTGGACCTTGCAAAATTTTTATTCACTTTCAAGTATTAAAAGTTTATCTTCTGAATTCAACTACTACAAACATAAAAACTTTACTTCACCAAGTCACAACAAAAATTTTGAAACTGAATCAAACCAAATTAAGAAAATCTTATAAATGCTTCTGCAATCAATCTTCACATCCACATCATAACTTGGACCTTGTTTCAAAACAGATTTCATGTGTCACCCCTGGTGGAACTTTTGGGGGGGGGGAGGTCTGTACCGGGCGGTACACCTCCACGCCGCTAATTTAAAATGTGCGCCAGTTGAAACTCCTCTGCCGGAGGAAGTCTGAACTTTATTGACGGTATTAATTTTCAAGTTTCTCAGAAGATGTCACTACCTGGAAATTTTGGAGTTTTTGAACTGTGTCATTTTCGACGTATTTTTGTTTTGCTTGTAGTAAGGAGTGCGAACTTTCTCTTCTAGAGGACACTACTGAAGATCAACAATAGTGCACCCTAGTGCGGAGTGAAAGAACTGTTGTTTTTTTTTTTTTGGAGAAAATTCAATTTCAAAAGTTTGTTCTTTGCTAAATTCCTTTCAGTCATTGTTTAAGTTGGCAATATTAACCCTTTCTTTCCCCTTGTTTTGTATCTAGCCAATCCCGAATTTCTTTAATTAATTTTCCACCAATAATGTGTTTCTTCTTCATATTGTGTAGGGGTTTTCTCGGTTAGCCAATAAAGTGTTTGTGGGAGGGTGTTCTCATTCCCCTAACGCCTCGAACCTTCCGCGAGAGTATATAAACTGCTGATTTTAGGGTCTCCGGGCCACTTCTGTTCCATCTTTCTGTGTGTAAAATACATAGCAGGGGGCGGGAAGCGCCTCTTCCTTCGGCGGCGGTCAACAACAAGGTAATGGCCAATTAATAACTTCTTTCTTTGCTAGCTCAGCAGTTTAACTCTCGGGGCGGGTCCGAAGTTTTTCCATTATGTAACCTTCCTTAAATGTAAAGAAACTTGTATCTATTCTATCTTTTAAACTACATATTGGGATAGAGAGTGCTTAACCCTCTCGAGCTCCCACTCATATTGTTTTGAGGTGAACTTATTTTCTCAACCCATTCTTCCTTAACATTATGTAAATTTGTTTCTTTTCTAAAGTCACCTCCGTAGTATGGGATTAGCCCTTGCATCAGTGGCCTAGAGCCAAATTAGGTTTTGAAACAAATACATTAGGAGTGCAAATCGCCTCCTCTCAAATTGTTGTTTTAGAGGTCATGTAATTAACCTTCTTCTTATTTAATAGACCACAGTAGGTTGGGTATTTTACCCCTGTGTATATGTCCTTAGAGGGCAGTTTGAAAGTGGAATTAGGTGTGGCCTTTGACAGGCCTGAATTTTGAGAGCAAGTTGCTCTTTTCCCGAAAATTTTGTTTTCTGCGCGCCTCAAGGAGGCCTTACTTGTGTATTTTGGAGCAAGTGCTCCTAGGCATGAATGGGGTTTTCTGCCCCTCTGTTGAAACTTGTGTTTGGGGTAAAACTGAGCTGATTGCTCAAGGATTGTGATCGCGGGGCTCGAAGCCCAAATCCTGTAAATATTGTAATTGTACTTTTGTTGCCTTGCTACTCTGTACCTGCCATGTTTGTTATTTCGTGATTTTGAAAAGAAAATATAACCTTGTTAAATTTTAAATTCACTTTAATTTCGTAGCCCGAGACCTATTCACCACCCCGCACCTTCTTTCACCTCTAACTACCACGGAAAACTCCGTAACAATTTGTTTATAGGAAGAGGAGTTAGGGATCAGAATAATTTACCAGGGGAGATATTCAATAAATTCAATAAATTTCCAATTTCTTAAATAGGTTTTAAGATTGTTTATTTAGCATATGGTATTATACATGAAATAAAATGTTTTAATTACAGAATGCAACAGGGTAATAAAAACAAACTATTAGACTTTAAAGGTGCATTGTTCAGACGAAGCAGCCACTCATTAATACCTCCATGGTACAGACGTTGAGGGTATTATCACTATGTGCTGGATAGTGTGTTGAGCCGCATCACAATCGAATGCCAGTGATTGCACTTTGCCGTACTTGTGTAGGAGGTAGCCACATCTTCCATGGTTTGTCCTAAATCTGTTTAAGAGTCACCCAAGTTCTTGGAGGAAGCGCAAATCCAATTCGCCTTCCTCTTCATGTCCAGGAAATCGGGAAGAGCAGGAGTTGTTTCCTCTCTCCATTTTTTAATCCACATTGTTGTAATATGGATGTTCTCTTGCTCCAACTGTTCGGCTGTTGCTACAGGGATTTTTCGTGATTTTTGCATACATGTGTATTGGAAGACTGTGGTTATTGTTTATGTACTTGTGCTCACAAACGATTGCATGCTTTATAAATAAAAATTCCTATATAATCCTCCTTTTCAATACAAAACAACCATCTGTGTTAGATGGGACAAAATCTATACATGTATCAGCCTATCTAAAAGCCATCCTCAGTAGAAGCTCACATATTACATTTATGCAAACAAATAAAAACACTGATGAAGTAAGTGGATTAAAATACAATGATCATGATTAACATATTAAAAACATGTTGAGGTAGAAAAATCCTCTCATCTAAAAATTCCTATTTGGTTGACATAAAACTTGCTAATATTTTTAAAAAAGTGGAACACTGTGTTGCGCAGCATAGTGAGACCTTCTCATTGCAATGTGACATGAGACCGACAAGGTCATACCATTTGAGACGACAGCCTCTTAACAAATGATGCACACTTATTATTCTCTTTATTGACAGTTTCACTATGCTGCGCAACACAGTGTTCCACTCCTTAAAAGGTATTACTAAGTTTTATCTCACCCAAACAGGATTTTTTAGATGGGAGAATTTTTCTACCTCATCATGTTTTTAATATATCAATCATGATCATTCTATGTTGATTCCACATACTTCATCAGTGTTTTTATTTGTTTGCATAAATGTAATATTTGAGTTTCTATTGAGGATGGCCTTTAGATAGGCTGAAACATGTACAGATATCATCCCATCTAATATAGATGATTGTCTTATTTTTATTTTTTTGCTATTTGCTTTACGTCGCACCGAAACAGATATTTCTTATGGCGACGATGGAATACGTCAGATAAAGCTTCGCCTACTCTAATTCTCTGAGTTCTATTTTCTAGAAATATAGCCACCCATTCAGTCACTCTTTTTTCTAGTCCAATTGCACTCATTTTTGCCAGTAGTCTTCCATTATCTACCCTATCAAATGCCTTAGATAGGTCAATCGCAATACAGTCCATTTGGCCTCCTGAATCCAGGATATCTGCTATATCTTGCTGAAATCCTATAAGCTGAGCTTCAGTCGAATTACCTTTCCTAAACCCAAACTGCCTCCTGTCAAACCAATTATTAATTTCGCAAACATGTCTAATATAATCAGAAAGAATGCTTTCCCGTAGCTTACATACAATGCATGTCAAACTGACTGGCCTGTAATTTTCAGCTTTATGTCTATCACCCTTTCCTTTATACACAGGGGCTACTATAGCAACTCTCCATTCATTTGGTATAGCTCCTTCAACCAAACAATAATCAAATAAGTATTTCAGATATAGTACTTTATCACAACCCATTGCCTTTAGTATATCCCCAGAAATCTTATCAATTCCAGCTGCTTTTCTAGTTTTCAACTTTTGTATCTTACTGTAAATGTCATTGTTATCACAGGTAAATTTTAATACTTCTTTAGTGTTACTCACATCTCCTATCTGGACATTATCCTTGTAACCAACAATCTTTACATACTGCTGACTGAATACTTCTGCCTTTTGAAGATCCTCGCATACACACTTCCTGGGATGTTTTTCTTTGAACCCATTTCTGCCTTCAAGTACCTATTAGTGTCGTGCATTGTTCGAACTTGAGACGGGTAACCAAGACAGAACTTCATGTGCCTAGCTGCATATGCAACCAGTATCACGTATGAGTGGAGCGTATAAGCTAAAATGCCCGAGTTTGCTCCAATTCGTTCGAGAGGTCATGTTCGGAGCGAGGCTTGCTGACTAGGGAGGATGGCCTTGCTTGCTTTACTGACGTTGCAAGCAATGTGGATTTTCCAGATATAGGGAACCCCTTGTTTATATACAGCAAAACCCGGGAATTCGGAGCTATAAAAGAGCGAAGGAATGGTTGAGTTACCCTCTTGTTTTGTGCTGAAGTTCACAATTGCACGTGAATCGACGGACAGCGTTATGACTAAAAAAGCAGTGAATATAAACTAATCAAGAGAGATGGGCTCAGATCTGATGTTTGGAAGAAGTTCCTGCTTGTGGTCACTGCAGATTGTCAGCAGACATGGTATGTTTCCTGTGAAATGTGCAATGCACTGTTAACATATGAACCCGGTACAACTCATTTAAAAATAAACACGTTTGCAAATTTAATGCTGGCTTTTCTCGCCAAGTATTGCTCGGCATTAAAAAGCAAACCGTAACTAGCGCGTGCAATTTCATGTGTGCCAAAGATTTCCGACCGTTTAACATTGTTGCCGGAGAAGGCTTTAAAGAATTAGGGCAAGAACTTATTAATATCGGTGCTAATTTTGGAAAAGTAGATGTTGTTGATGTGTTACCGCATCCTTCCACCATCAGTAGAAACGTCCAAGTAAAGGCAGATGAAATACGAAGCGAAATAATGCCGCTGATTATTTCTGCTGTGAACGACAAATGTTGCTCGGCTACTGTTGATATGTGGACTGACCAATACAACCAAACCCATTATCTGACGCTGACTACGCAATATATAGACAGAGAGTGGAAGCTGATCAGTAATGTGGTTTTTACTACAAAATTTGCAAATACAAAGAAAACAAGTGCAAGTATCATTGGGGAAGTTCACGAAAGAATGTCCGAGTTAAACATTCCTCAGTGTGATTATGAAGACATGTTTTTTGTAACAGATCAGGGTTCAAACATAAAGACAGCTCTCGAAGAACATAGACGTGTGCCTTGCGCACGTATTCGATGAAACGAGATTTCTTATGAAAGATGCTCCAGTATCTGCAAACACAATAAACGCCACAAAGGCAGTAGTGAGGTACCTGAAAAAAGCGGTCTTTCGGCCCAGCTTCAAACAACGGTACAGCAAGAAGTAATGACGAGGTGGAATAGTCTCTATACAATGTTACACTCTGTTTTTAAGCAGGAGGAATACACATGGCAGCACGTGAAATTCATTAACCATTTCTCCGACAGGAGCGATATTTACTACATTATTTTCCAGTATTGCTTACCTATATATGTGTATGTATGTATATATTGTCCCGTTTCACAGTTCTTTATAAGAGCTGTAGTAACAAAGATGGAGTCTCTGCGATCAAAATGTCAAATAAAATGCATTTAACATCAGTACGGGCCGAATTGTAAGTCTTTTCGTCGGTCGGTTACGGTAATGACCGCGTATAGAAGGCGCAGGAAAAAATGACAAATGGACATTATTTGAAACCATTATTCAAGAAAAAAATGCTCATCACTTATTATATAATCTGACTTCGATGTGTTAACAAGACGCAAGACTCGATTTAAAAAGGGATTCTCCAGCGGAGCTGAATACTAGGGATTGGAAACGGAAATAATTCGCGGCTACACGCTAATCTGCGGAGATCAAGATTTAAATGCCGCGCGGGAGATTAAATACGTAAAAAGAAGAGATAAAATATATTACAGTAGAACTACGTCACGCAGTGGCGCAAGCCCTCGGTAAAATTTTCCCGACACCGTTTAATATTGAAAGACACCTACGGACCAGTTGTTGAATGCATTCATGCTAATAAAAAGATAGCGGAAAGAAATTTATTTTCAAATCAGAATATACAGAACATCTGTCTTAGACGATTTTGAACTATTTATTGGATCAACTGTACCCCAGTAAAAACTATGCAATCTGAGCAACGCAAGAGCTATATTAATTGGAAGATGTCAGCAATGAGTCAAATATTCTATCATTGTTCTGTTTCATACGCACGAGTCTTCACCATGGGTCTGTAAGGAAGCAAGGCGATGCTGCTTGGATCCTGACGAGGCGAGACGATGTTGGCTGTTCCGGATGACCAGTGATCAATGTTGAGAAGCTACGATGTACCCGACCACTTGTGGAGGAACCAGATGACGAGATCCTAATCTCAGATGACCGGAGATGAGGAAACGCCGAGACCATCTTGAGCAAAGCTAAGTCCATTATCCAAGTCGTTTTCGTAAGTAAGAATATATTATTTCTTTTATTGCATGTTGATGTTTGTTTTGTGCGATGACAGTGCGTAGATAAACATCTAGCTGAGATGATTGGAAGTAGGTACTCATCCATATGAAACGTCAATTCCATTTGTAGGCGTGGTCACCAAGTGATTTTCCGATCGTAATGTTTTCCAGAGATATGTGAGGAGAGATAGCTAGAGTTGTTATTATTATTATCAGTGTAGTGTAAAGAGTGAAGTTGGCATTAATACCTGCGTGTCCTAGATTTAACCAATGTCAATCAGTTCGAGATCGTATATTGGAAGTGTTTTATGAAGGAATATGGCAGTAGACTACTCCAAGTCCATGTTAAATTTGGCACTATGACAGTAGTAAGTAAAGTAGGCATTTTAGGAATGTCACGGCACGTTGATATGCAAGTCAAGGTAGTGATTTACATGACGAAATGAAAGAGTGTGGCTATATATGAAATATGAGTAGTAATTAATGCGTCATGGATATGATATAGAGTTGTTAATGATGTATGATGGTTGTATTTATTGTTTTCTTCGAGAGAGATAGTCATAGTTGTACGAAGTAAGATCTCGTGATTTCAAATGATGTTTCTGAGAGTGTCACTGAATTCTCGCCGATTCCATGCAATGATTCTGGAGCCTACGCATTTTACCTAGCTCTGGATATGATCTCGAGACGTGTAGTGCAATGTTTTTATCCATATTAGGTTACCTAGAGAAGCATATATGTACTCTAGATAAGACTTGAGCCTTCACTGATTTACTTAGGATGATCTTGAAAACTCTCACTGTATATAATTACATTTCTGGATAAATTTCAACCTAATAGACTGATCACTGGTGACCTAGATTTTCAAAGGAGAATCATTTTTCTTTTAGATGGAGATAGTGTCATAGGGTCAAGTAGATTTTCCATTGGTAGTATGTGCTATGATAACTCTGTATGATAAATGTGGTGACGTTTCTTGCTACTTCGTACGCACGTAGTCCTATGTCAATAAGCTAAGGTCATATTTACCTTAAGTTCATAAATTAAATCTTGCGAGAATGTTACTTGTAGGGTGATTACGGCTTACAATGGACGTAGCTTAGCTCATGATGTGTGACACAAGGAAATATGAGCGTCTAAGAAGCAACTAAGTAGGCAGAAATGAATGTTTAAAATGTAAAACATATACGAGTGTACTTGTCAAAACAATGCAAGAAAAGCTTCATAATAGCCTTATTGATAGTCTTAAAACTGCAGCCAGACAACCAGTCAGTGAAAATTTAAGTAATGTGACAGTTTTAGAGTAGGGATTAGGTGTTAACTAACAGAATCTAATGCGGATCCCAAGAATAATTGATTCAAACAACTTGAACTCCATTTCTTGACTGAGCATTAACTCAGCATTTCCACTAGCGTTTCTTTATTTTCTCAAGAGAGTACCACTAGAAAGACTGTAAATAGTAGTTAATAGGATTTTATTTTCTTCTTTGAGGATGCATCCTATATTCTTAGTGTACTTAATTTTAATGTTTATTTTCTTGCCAGGATGGCACATGTAAATACCATTATCTGTATTCATTTTAATTTATTTGGTCATCACCCAGCTCTGTAGGTGAATTATATACGAAGGAAAACATAGCTTTTTCAAGAATTTCCCAGATGTTACATGTAATTTATGCTAATAATTGATGATTTCGGAGATTAATGAGTTTATGAAAGGAAGCAATTTAATCCGAGAAGACATTCATTTAGGTTGAAGTCGGAAGATGTGATTTCTCTAAAGGTTATTGACGGATACGAATTATTAGGTTGACAATGAGTCACTCATTTCAAGAAATACTTCATTAGTAAAAATTTGAGATAATTTACTTGAATATTTGACTTAATATTTAAATAAATATGGAATAGTGAAACCTAAACACTCTTTCTCTGTGTTCTTAGAATAAGGATTAGTTGTAAGACTGTAGTGGTATTTAGCGACGACAATTTCCTTAAGAGTTAATGAGAGAATGGTACCTAACTAGATACGAGTAAGAGACGTCTTTCTGCGTTAGTTAGAGACTACCATTGATCGACCTGGACGTTTTTCTGTTACGGAACTCACACCCGTAGAACTTAGTTACCATATTTATTGAAGTTAGAGCTAGTCAGGATCTCTTGTGTCCATGCCTGGACGCGGGAACGGCGCAAGTAGAAAATGGCGCCTCAACGTGATGCGAATGGAGAAAAACGCCACGGGAACTGTTGGTTGCAAACCAAATAGAATTTTTGAGATACTCATGTATGTGGAAATTCAAGAGAAAGTCCTCGTGGGAATTCCAAGAGAAAGAATACGACACAGAACTGTGAGGAGGTCGATTCCCATATATAGCAATAAGAATGAGGAAAACATCGGGAAACCTGGTAAGAAGATAACAGAGATGATAGTCGAATGACAGATCTTTGGTGCAATATTAGAGTAAAATGTGAGAATTTACTCAAGAGAAGTGGGTAAGATGAAGGAGATACTTTAGGAATTAATGGATGAGGAATTATTGATGGTAACAGCAAGATGATTGCATGGAGATGGAGATGTCGTACGGTAATTTCTTTACTGGACTGTTATGCGTTATTATCTTATGGGATCGAAGTGGACACAGCAAGATATCAGACTGTGAGAACGAGTAGATGCCCAGTATAGATAATGGAATAGGAGAAAGAAGAAATGGATGATTGCTCCGAAGAGAATAGCAGAAAATAGCTGGTAGCAGTCAGAACTAGGAAAGAAGGATAGATTACCGCTAATATGTCAATTTATTTAGATGTAACTTAGATATAAGAGATAGATTGTAAGAGGTTATCTGAGTTATTTTCAGTTAAGAATTGGAGTCATAAGTACATGAACAAGTACCTCATATTTCCTAGTGTGATTGGGTCAACATCGTGAGCTGAATCAGATCCAAGTAGTGAAGCCTGCCTGTTTATTTGCTGAATATATATATTGTTGATTGGAGTAGTGGGAGAGACATTGCTGGAGAACTTGAGTTGTGGAGAATTTAGGGAAAATATAGAGTTTATTAGGATTTTTAGAATTTAGAATACTAATTAAATATCGATATGACGACGTTAAGCCATTTGAAAGCTCAATTTGAGGAGTATCAAAGGGAACAACGAGAAGAACAAGAACAGTATCGGAAAGACCAAGAAGAGAAACAAGAGAAATATCAAAAAGAACAGGAAGAGAAAGAAAGAAGACAGAAAGAAGAGCAACGGGGATTGTTGCAGGCTATAAAAGAAATGATGGAAGAAGCTAAAAAGGAGAGGTTGGAAGAGAACAGAAAGCGCGATGAAGAAGCTAGAAGACGCGACGAGGAAGCTAAGAAAGAGAGGCAGGAAGAAATGAGAAAGCAGGAAGAGACGTTGAAGAAGATGATGGAAGAAATGGCTAAGAAGCAGGAAGAAGAGAAAATAAAGAGAGACAGGAACGAGAGGAGAAGGAGAAGAAGCAGGAAGAAGAGAAGAATAAAGAGAGACAGGAACTTGAGGCGAAGGAGAAGAAACAGGAAGAAGAGAGGAAGATAGAGAAGCAAGAACAAGAAGAAAGACATAAGATAATGATGGAGGAGATGAAAGAAGAGATGAAGAACAATATAGATGAATGGAAAGCTGAAATTAGTGGAAATATGGAAGAGAAGAACCGAGAGATACGAGAAGAAATAAACGAAATTAGGAAAGAAATGACAGGGAACAATAACTATCTCCAGTCTTTAAAGGAGAATGTAATAAAGGATTTATCAGATAATATGGAAAGGTTAAGCCTAGATTCCCAAGAAAAGTGGAGATTATGTGAGGAAAGTATAGGAAAACTAGGTGAGGACGTGCAAACCACGAGTACAAGTCTGGAAAAGAAGTACAACCAGGCTGCAAACCAAATTGGAAGCAGAATAACGGAGATAAGGGACGAAATAGAACAACATAAGGATGAATTAAACCAAAGAATATCGAAATCTGAAGAAGGGCTTAGACAAATGCAAGCTCAGTTACGAGAAATTCGGGAGGAAGGACCAGGAAAGACTGTTATGATGTCTGGTAGCGAGCGGAACAGAGGAGTTGAGTTTCAAATAAATGAAAGAGAAGTGACACCCATACCAGTCACACGTTCTAACCACAGTATGGGGGAGACAAATGTGGATAACGGAAACAGTGGTTATCCTACGATTATTAACGTCATAAAAACGTTCGATGATAGACCGAAGCACTTTAATAATTCCACCAGTATTTCGCCCAAACGTTTCCTTAGGGAAATGGAGGATTACTTCAAGGAACATGGCATCGCTGAGGAGAAGAAATTGAAAATAGTGGAAAAGCATTTAGATGCTAATCCAAGCTTATGGTTCCAAGCATTTAAATATACTTTCCATGAGTACAGCGACTTTAAAACGGCGTTCTTACAGAAATTTTGGAGTCCAGAGATGCAGCAGAATTTACGTCTAGAGTTGTACTCTCGCAAGTATGCTACGAATGGTCAAACAGTGTTTAGTGATTACTTCGCTTACCAGTTTCACCGTTTTCAAGATCTTGATTCGCCACCCAGTGAGCTTGAAGCGATCAAGACGATACAACGACAATTTCCCTCAGATATACAAAGACTGCTGGCTACTGCTAACCCAACTACGGCAGTGCAAATGGAAACGACACTTAGACAGATCGATATGACTACAGCACCACACCCTCAAAGAATGATTAGGAATGCTTACGGTGAAGAAACGGTTAATGTGCTCACACAGGAAAACATCGATAGGAATACCCCTGAAGAAAGAGGAAAAATGAACAGGAAGAGACAATGGGGAAACCAGGAGAGTGGAAGGAGAGATGAAGAAAAATGCTATTGCAGGAAAGGGTCCTACAACCAAGAAGCATATAGGGGAAATAGAGCATATAGACCCAACATGCGATACAGGAACCCGTATAGAGAAAACAGAGGAAGAAGTAATTTCAGAGGAAGATATGGTTACGGAAAAAGAAATATGAGAGACAACCAAGAAAGGGAAACTTATAATCGGAGACCTATACGCGAAGTAAATGAGGACCGAAACGAGAAGATCAAGTGGGAGAAAGCAATTAGAGAACAAGACGTCAACGCTGATGTAGAGGGAGCGGAGAGTCTTGAGTTACAGAGATACAAAAAGAGGAAACAGGAAGAACAAATCTTCGATCCAAACGCGAGAGAATTCGAATGTAGAAGAGAAAATGAAAAGATAACAAGCAAAAAAAACGCCGATTTTGAATTAGAAGGTGAGGTTGAGAATATAAAGAACGCATTGGATTCCAAAATTCACAGTTATTTCATAACGCAGGTTGATTCATGTGAAATCGATTCGGAAGAGCTGATAAAGGATTTGACAGTACATCACATGAAAAGAAAATATGAATTGCCTATTATCGTAGCAAGAGTTGGAGAGCTGAAAGTACGTTGCCTAGTTGATTCTGGGGCTAGCATCAGTGTGCTTTCGAAGGAATTATTCCAAGATATGAGTAGAAGAATGAAATTATTAACCATCCCAGTTTCGAAAATTAAAATAAGAGGTATAATTCCGGATAAAACGGTGGAATGCAATATACAAACATATTTGGAAATAAATATTGGAAACAGGCACTTTGAGCATCCATTCATAGTCATGAACAAGATTAAGTATAATATTATATTAGGAATAGACTTCATGACGGTAACTGGAATGACGATCGATATGGAGAAACAAGAAATAAGATTCCCTATATCTGACGAACACCCCAGGGAAAACCAAGAACGGATTAAGATCAATGACGACATTATGATCATAGATAACAAGGAGGTATCGGAAGAAGAAAACGTACCATCGGAAGAGCATCCGAACTTTCAATCAGAGGAAGGAGAGATATCTCTGGCGGATGAAAACATTGTTGAAAGCATAGAAAAGGTAATGGCTATGGAGGAGGAAGAAGACATGCCGAACATAGCAGAAGCAGTGGCGAATGCTAAGATTTCCTCGGTCGAAAAGTCAAAACTTCATGGAATCTTACAGGAATACTCGGATTTGTTTAAGAATGAACCAGGACAGATTCCAAATTTTAAATATAAACTAATAGTGAACGATTGGACACCCTATAAAGGCAAGCTCTATGGAATTCCGGAGAAACACTTCCCAGAAGTGAAAAAGATCATAAAGGAAATGGAAGACGATGGCATTATAATGAAGACATCTAGTCCTTATTTGAATCCCTTGGTAATTGTGGTGAAAAGCAACGGGAAACTCCGTCTGTGCCTTGACGCGCGTTTTTTGAATGGTCGGTTGATTCCAGAGTATAATCAAACTCCAAAAATAAAGGATATTATTCAGAAATTCCGTGACATGAGGTATTTTTCAACCATGGATTTTACGTCCTCATACCATCACATCGTTCTGGAGGAAAAATCCCGATTGTTAACCGGATTTATGTTTGATAATCAGACATATATCTATTGTCGTCTCCCATTCGGTTTGAGAAATAGTTGTGCGGTTTTGGTGAGAGCATTAGACAGAAATTTAACGCCGGAAGTAAAGGAGTTTTTAACTTACTACGTGGACGATCTAATTCTGGCAACTAAAACATTTACAGAACATTGTGACAAGCTTGAAAAGTTGTTTCGAAACCTAAGAGCCACTGGATTTAAGATCAACCTTACGAAATCAAAATTCTGTCAAGAAGAGGTCCTATTCGTCGGTCACATGATAGACGGTACAGGAGTACGGCCAAACCCAGTTAAGATCCAAGCCATATGCGATTTTCCCCGACCGAAGCGTATAAAGCACGTCAGACAATTTCTTGGTATGGCGCAGTTTTTCTCTAACCATTGTCAAGGATATACCCAGACCGCCGCACCTTTACAGGATTTGTTAAAGATCAACAACAGGTGGAAATGGGATGAAAAGGCAGAGAGAGCATTCCAGGAATTAAAGACCTTGTTAACAAAAAGCATCAAATTAGGCTATCCGAACTATGAAAAAGAATTTATAATACAGTCAGACGCATCTAATGTTGGCATCGGAGCTTGTTTGTACCAAGAAGAAGAAGGAACACCTCCCAAAAGAATATATCTAGCATTCACTAGCCGAAAATTAAGGAGCCACGAGGTTAACTATACCACGACAGAACAGGAGCTGTTAGCAATCATTTACGCCTTACAGCAATGGAGAAAAACTATTTACGGATACCCAATAACGGTCAGATCAGACCATAAGGCATTAACGTTTGGATTGAAAGCTGCAATGACTAATGAGCGGATAACAAGGTGGGTGTTGTTCACGCAGCAATTCCAGATAAAAATCGAGTATTGTAAGGGAAAGGAAAACATCCTTGCTGACGCCTTAAGTCGTAACCCTGTGGAGAAAGAGGAAGTAATTCATAAAATAGAATTGGTCCCGGAAGATGAAGAAACATTAGAGAAACTACTGAACTTAGTACACTTGCAGCGTCAAGACGAAAGGTTGAAACAAATTATAGATAAATTGGAAGACGGAAACCGTGAAAGTGAAACAAAGTCGAGAATTGCGAAAATCTACAGCTTAGAGCAAGGAATACTAATGGCTACATCAGGTAAAGGTCATAAGAGGATACGTATAGTACTACCTTCGATGTTATACAAGGAAGTAATCTGGCACATACACAGGATTACAGGTCACGGTGGCGTAGAAAAGGTAACCCAAGTCATACTCGAGAAATTCACTTGGAAAGGCATTCGAAGAACTGTGAGAAATACAGTAAGAACATGCGACATATGCCAAAAGGTCAAACATGGCAGTGGTACAGTAAGACACGAGCCCAGAGCTATACTACCGCATAAAGCTCGAGAGTTGTATGCTATAGATATCTTTGGCAGACTCCCAACTGCCAGAAAGGGTCATAAGTACATAGTCGTAGTGATGGATGTGTTCTCTAAATATGTGTCGTTACAACCAATTCAACGCGCCAACACAAAACAGGTATTACAACGTCTAATCAAAAACACCTTACCTAGTATGGGAAAGCCTGAGAAATTACTGTCAGACAGAGGGACACAATTTACGTCGCTTCAATTCAGAGAAACCATGGAAGAGTTAGGAATTAAACACATTCTTTGCTCGGTGAGACATCCAGCGTCCAATCCTGTTGAAAGATGCATGAAAGAAATAGCGAAGTTCTGTCGAATCTATTGTCCGAACCAACACTGGAAGTGGTTAGAGGTAATTGGAATAATAGAAGACAGCATGAATAACACAATACATGAATCCAGCGGACAAATACCTAAAATTATTCACCATAGCATTAAACCTGAAAGACCTTGGGACACAATTGTTCACCTACCTGCTGAACCTAACTTAGATATCAACGAAATTAACAAACTGGTTCGAGAGAGAATGTACAGACAAGCACAGAGAAGGTTAAGGAGAGTACAACATAAGAAATTCAAACCTGAGTTGAAGAAAGGCGACCTAGTATTAATAAAGAAACCCGCAATTTCCAGTGTAACGAACAAAATCTTTGCGAAATTCTTGCATTTATTCGAAGGACCATTTAGGATTAACCGTTCATTCAGAAATAATGCATACGAAATTCACGACTTAAATGGAAACAGTAAAGGAGTACATAACAGTGCAAACATCAAGTTATATTTCAAGGAATAGAGAAGGGGCAAACCATCTCAGGTGATGACGAAGCAAAGAAGTACAGATTGAAGCCCCTTACATAATGAATAAACAGAGTGTTCCGAAGAAAGGAGTAATAATATAAATGAGAACTTATAAAGAACAGTGAAAAGTCCCATTATAAGAAGGAAGGCGAATATAATAAATATATAGCAAGCCATATATTTCTTTCAACGTAGGGGAAGTTAATGTGCCGTTTCACAGTTCTTTATAAGAGCTGTAGTAACAAAGATGGAGTCTCTGCGATCAAAATGTCAAATAAAATGCATTTAACATCAGTACGGGCCGAATTGTAAGTCTTTTCGTCGGTCGGTTACGGTAATGACCGCGTATAGAAGGCGCAGGAAAAAATGACAAATGGACATTATTTGAAACCATTATTCAAGAAAAAAAATGCTCATCACTTATTATATAATCTGACTTCGATGTGTTAAGAAGACGCAAGACTCGATTTAAAAAGGGATTATCCAGCGGAGCTGAATACTAGGGATTGGAAACTCGCGGCTACACGCTAATCTGCGGAGATCAAGATTTAAATGCCGCGCGGGAGATTAAATACGTAAAAAGAAGGGATAAAATATATTACAGTAGAACTACGTCACGCAGTGGCGCAAGCCCTCGGTAAAATTTTCCCGACACCGTTTAATATTGAAAGACACCTACGGACCAGTTGTTGAATGCATTCATGCTAATAAAAAGATAGCGGAAAGAAATTTATTTTCAAATCAGAATATACAGAACATCTGTCTTAGACGATTTTGAACTATTTATTGGATCAACTGTACCCCAGTAAAAACTATGCAATCTGAGCAACGCAAGAGCTATATTAATTGGAAGATGTCAGCAATGAGTCAAATATTCTATCATTGTTCTGTTTCATACGCACGAGTCTTCACCATGGGTCTGTAAGGAAGCAAGGCGATGCTGCTTGGATCCTGACGAGGCGAGACGATGTTGGCTGTTCCGGATGACCAGTGATCAATGTTGAGAAGCTACGATGTACCCGACCACTTGTGGAGGAACCAGATGACGAGATCCTAATCTCAGATGACCGGAGATGAGGAAACGCCGAGACCATCTTGAGCAAAGCTAAGTCCATTATCCAAGTCGTTTTCGTAAGTAAGAATATATTATTTCTTTTATTGCATGTTGATGTTTGTTTTGTGCGATGACAGTGCGTAGATAAACATCTAGCTGAGATGATTGGAAGTAGGTACTCATCCATATGAAACGTCAATTCCATTTGTAGGCGTGGTCACCAAGTGATTTTCCGATCGTAATGTTTTCCAGAGATATGTGAGGAGAGATAGCTAGAGTTGTTATTATTATTATCAGTGTAGTGTAAAGAGTGAAGTTGGCATTAATACCTGCGTGTCCTAGATTTAACCAATGTCAATCAGTTCGAGATCGTATATTGGAAGTGTTTTATGAAGGAATATGGCAGTAGACTACTCCAAGTCCATGTTAAATTTGGCACTATGACAGTAGTAAGTAAAGTAGGCATTTTAGGAATGTCACGGCACGTTGATATGCAAGTCAAGGTAGTGATTTACATGACGAAATGAAAGAGTGTGGCTATATATGAAATATGAGTAGTAATTAATGCGTCATGGATATGATATAGAGTTGTTAATGATGTATGATGGTTGTATTTATTGTTTTCTTCGAGAGAGATAGTCATAGTTGTACGAAGTAAGATCTCGTGATTTCAAATGATGTTTCTGAGAGTGTCACTGAATTCTCGCCGATTCCATGCAATGATTCTGGAGCCTACGCATTTTACCTAGCTCTGGATATGATCTCGAGACGTGTAGTGCAGTGTTTTTATCCATATTAGGTTACCTAGAGAAGCATATATGTACTCTAGATAAGACTTGAGCCTTCACTGATTTACTTAGGATGATCTTGAAAACTCTCACTGTATATAATTACATTTCTGGATAAATTTCAACCTAATAGACTGATCACTGGTGACCTAGATTTTCAAAGGAGAATCATTTTTCTTTTAGATGGAGATAGTGTCATAGGGTCAAGTAGATTTTCCATTGGTAGTATGTGCTATGATAACTCTGTATGATAAATGTGGTGACGTTTCTTGCTACTTCGTACGCACGTAGTCCTATGTCAATAAGCTAAGGTCATATTTACCTTAAGTTCATAAATTAAATCTTGCGAGAATGTTACTTGTAGGGTGATTACGTCTTACAATGGACGTAGCTTAGCTCATGATGTGTGACAGAAGGAAATATGAGCGTCTAAGAAGCAACTAAGTAGGCAGAAATGAATGTTTAAAATGTAAAACATATACGAGTGTACTTGTCAAAACAATGCAAGAAAAGCTTCATAATAGCCTTATTGATAGTCTTAAAACTGCAGCCAGACAACCAGTCAGTGAAAATTTAAGTAATGTGACAGTTTTAGAGTAGGGATTAGGTGTTAACTAACAGAATCTAATGCGGATCCCAAGAATAATTGATTCAAACAACTTGAACTCCATTTCTTGACTGAGCATTAACTCAGCATTTCCACTAGCGTTTCTTTATTTTCTCAAGAGAGTACCACTAGAAAGACTGTAAATAGTAGTTAATAGGATTTTATTTTCTTCTTTGAGGATGCATCCTATATTCTTAGTGTACTTAATTTTAATGTTTATTTTCTTGCCAGGATGGCACATGTAAATACCATTATCTGTATTCATTTTAATTTATTTGGTCATCACCCAGCTCTGTAGGTGAATTATATACGAAGGAAAACATAGCTTTTTCAAGAATTTCCCAGATGTTACATGTAATTTATGCTAATAATTGATGATTTCGGAGATTAATGAGTTTATGAAAGGAAGCAATTTAATCCGAGAAGACATTCATTTAGGTTGAAGTCGGAAGATGTGATTTCTCTAAAGGTTATTGACGGATACGAATTATTAGGTTGACAATGAGTCACTCATTTCAAGAAATACTTCATTAGTAAAAATTTGAGATAATTTACTTGAATATTTGACTTAATATTTAAATAAATATGGAATAGTGAAACCTAAACACTCTTTCTCTGTGTTCTTAGAATAAGGATTAGTTGTAAGACTGTAGTGGTATTTAGCGACGACAATTTCCTTAAGAGTTAATGAGAGAATGGTACCTAACTAGATACGAGTAAGAGACGTCTTTCTGCGTTATTTAGAGACTACCATTGATCGACCTGGACGTTTTTCTGTTACGGAACTCACACCCGTAGAACTTAGTTACCATATTTATTGAAGTTAGAGCTAGTCAGGATCTCTTGTGTCCATGCCTGGACGCGGGAACGGCGCAAGTAGAAAATGGCGCCTCAACGTGATGCGAATGGAGAAAAACGCCACGGGAACTGTTGGTTGCAAACCAAATAGAATTTTTGAGATACTCATGTATGTGGAAATTCAAGAGAAAGTCCTCGTGGGAATTCCAAGAGAAAGAATACGACACAGAACTGTGAAGAGGTCGATTCCCATATATAGCAATAAGAATGAGGAAAACATCGGGAAACCTGGTAAGAAGATAACAGAGATGATAGTCGAATGACAGATCTTTGGTGCAATATTAGAGTAAAATGTGAGAATTTACTCAAGAGAAGTGGGTAAGATGAAGGAGATACTTTAGGAATTAATGGATGAGGAATTATTGATGGTAACAGCAAGATGATTGCATGGAGATGGAGATGTCGTACGGTAATTTCTTTACTGGACTGTTATGCGTTATTATCTTATGGGATCGAAGTGGACACAGCAAGATATCAGACTGTGAGAACGAGTAGATGCCCAGTATAGATAATGGAATAGGAGAAAGAAGAAATGGATGATTGCTCCGAAGAGAATAGCAGAAAATAGCTGGTAGCAGTCAGAACTAGGAAAGAAGGATAGATTACCGCTAATATGTCAATTTATTTAGATGTAACTTAGATATAAGAGATAGATTGTAAGAGGTTATCTGAGTTATTTTCAGTTAAGAATTGGAGTCATAAGTACATGAACAAGTACCTCATATTTCCTAGTGTGATTGGGTCAACATCGTGAGCTGAATCAGATCCAAGTAGTGAAGCCTGCCTGTTTATTTGCTGAATATATATATTGTTGATTGGAGTAGTGGGAGAGACATTGCTGGAGAACTTGAGTTGTGGAGAATTTAGGGAAAATATAGAGTTTATTAGGATTTTTAGAATTTAGAATACTAATTAAATATCGATATGACGACGTTAAGCCATTTGAAAGCTCAATTTGAGGAGTATCAAAGGGAACAACGAGAAGAACAAGAACAGTATCGGAAAGACCAAGAAGAGAAACAAGAGAAATATCAAAAAGAACAGGAAGAGAAAGAAAGAAGACAGAAAGAAGAGCAACGGGGATTGTTGCAGGCTATAAAAGAAATGATGGAAGAAGCTAAAAAGGAGAGGTTGGAAGAGAACAGAAAGCGCGATGAAGAAGCTAGAAGACGCGACGAGGAAGCTAAGAAAGAGAGGCAGGAAGAAATGAGAAAGCAGGAAGAGACGTTGAAGAAGATGATGGAAGAAATGGCTAAGAAGCAGGAAGAAGAGAAAATAAAGAGAGACAGGAACGAGAGGAGAAGGAGAAGAAGCAGGAAGAAGAGAAGAATAAAGAGAGACAGGAACTTGAGGCGAAGGAGAAGAAACAGGAAGAAGAGAGGAAGATAGAGAAGCAAGAACAAGAAGAAAGACATAAGATAATGATGGAGGAGATGAAAGAAGAGATGAAGAACAATATAGATGAATGGAAAGCTGAAATTAGTGGAAATATGGAAGAGAAGAACCGAGAGATACGAGAAGAAATAAACGAAATTAGGAAAGAAATGACAGGGAACAATAACTATCTCCAGTCTTTAAAGGAGAATGTAATAAAGGATTTATCAGATAATATGGAAAGGTTAAGCCTAGATTCCCAAGAAAAGTGGAGATTATGTGAGGAAAGTATAGGAAAACTAGGTGAGGACGTGCAAACCACGAGTACAAGTCTGGAAAAGAAGTACGACCAGGCTGCAAACCAAATTGGAAGCAGAATAACGGAGATAAGGGACGAAATAGAACAACATAAGGATGAATTAAACCAAAGAATATCGAAATCTGAAGAAGGGCTTAGACAAATGCAAGCTCAGTTACGAGAAATTCGGGAGGAAGGACCAGGAAAGACTGTTATGATGTCTGGTAGCGAGCGGAACAGAGGAGTTGAGTTTCAAATAAATGAAAGAGAAGTGACACCCATACCAGTCACACGTTCTAACCACAGTATGGGGGAGACAAATGTGGATAACGGAAACAGTGGTTATCCTACGATTATTAACGTCATAAAAACGTTCGATGATAGACCGAAGCACTTTAATAATTCCACCAGTATTTCGCCCAAACGTTTCCTTAGGGAAATGGAGGATTACTTCAAGGAACATGGCATCGCTGAGGAGAAGAAATTGAAAATGGTGGAAAAGCATTTAGATGCTAATCCAAGCTTATGGTTCCAAGCATTTAAATATACTTTCCATGAGTACAGCGACTTTAAAACGGCGTTCTTACAGAAATTTTGGAGTCCAGAGATGCAGCAGAATTTACGTCTAGAGTTGTACTCTCGCAAGTATGCTACGAATGGTCAAACAGTGTTTAGTGATTACTTCGCTTACCAGTTTCACCGTTTTCAAGATCTTGATTCGCCACCCAGTGAGCTTGAAGCGATCAAGACGATACAACGACAATTTCCCTCAGATATACAAAGACTGCTGGCTACTGCTAACCCAACTACGGCAGTGCAAATGGAAACGACACTTAGACAGATCGATATGACTACAGCACCACACCCTCAAAGAATGATTAGGAATGCTTACGGTGAAGAAACGGTTAATGTGCTCACACAGGAAAACATCGATAGGAATACCCCTGAAGAAAGAGGAAAAATGAACAGGAAGAGACAATGGGGAAACCAGGAGAGTGGAAGGAGAGATGAAGAAAAATGCTATTGCAGGAAAGGGTCCTACAACCAAGAAGCATATAGGGGAAATAGAGCATATAGACCCAACATGCGATACAGGAACCCGTATAGAGAAAACAGAGGAAGAAGTAATTTCAGAGGAAGATATGGTTACGGAAAAAGAAATATGAGAGACAACCAAGAAAGGGAAACTTATAATCGGAGACCTATACGCGAAGTAAATGAGGACCGAAACGAGAAGATCAAGTGGGAGAAAGCAATTAGAGAACAAGACGTCAACGCTGATGTAGAGGGAGCGGAGAGTCTTGAGTTACAGAGATACAAAAAGAGGAAACAGGAAGAACAAATCCTCGATCCAAACGCGAGAGAATTCGAATGTAGAAGAGAAAATGAAAAGATAACAAGCAAAAAAAACGCCGATTTTGAATTAGAAGGTGAGGTTGAGAATATAAAGAACGCATTGGATTCCAAAATTCACAGTTATTTCATAACGCAGGTTGATTCATGTGAAATCGATTCGGAAGAGCTGATAAAGGATTTGACAGTACATCACATGAAAAGAAAATATGAATTGCCTATTATCGTAGCAAGAGTTGGAGAGCTGAAAGTACGTTGCCTAGTTGATTCTGGGGCTAGCATCAGTGTGCTTTCGAAGGAATTATTCCAAGATATGAGTAGAAGAATGAAATTATTAACCATCCCAGTTTCGAAAATTAAAATAAGAGGTATAATTCCGGATAAAACGGTGGAATGCAATATACAAACATATTTGGAAATAAATATTGGAAACAGGCACTTTGAGCATCCATTCATAGTCATGAACAAGATTAAATATAATATTATATTAGGAATAGACTTCATGACGGTAACTGGAATGACGATCGATATGGAGAAACAAGAAATAAGATTCCCTATATCTGACGAACACCCCAGGGAAAACCAAGAACGGATTAAGATCAATGACGACATTATGATCATAGATAACAAGGAGGTATCGGAAGAAGAAAACGTACCATCGGAAGAGCATCCGAACTTTCAATCAGAGGAAGGAGAGATATCTCTGGCGGATGAAAACATTGTTGAAAGCATAGAAAAGGTAATGGCTATGGAGGAGGAAGAAGACATGCCGAACATAGCAGAAGCAGTGGCGAATGCTAAGATTTCCTCGGTCGAAAAGTCAAAACTTCATGGAATCTTACAGGAATACTCGGATTTGTTTAAGAATGAACCAGGACAGATTCCAAATTTTAAATATAAACTAATAGTGAACGATTGGACACCCTATAAAGGCAAGCTCTATGGAATTCCGGAGAAACACTTCCCAGAAGTGAAAAAGATCATAAAGGAAATGGAAGACGATGGCATTATAATGAAGACATCTAGTCCTTATTTGAATCCCTTGGTAATTGTGGTGAAAAGCAACGGGAAACTCCGTCTGTGCCTTGACGCGCGTTTTTTGAATGGTCGGTTGATTCCAGAGTATAATCAAACTCCAAAAATAAAGGATATTATTCAGAAATTCCGTGACATGAGGTATTTTTCAACCATGGATTTTACGTCCTCATACCATCACATCGTTCTGGAGGAAAAATCCCGATTGTTAACCGGATTTATGTTTGATAATCAGACATATATCTATTGTCGTCTCCCATTCGGTTTGAGAAATAGTTGTGCGGTTTTGGTGAGAGCATTAGACAGAAATTTAACGCCGGAAGTAAAGGAGTTTTTAACTTACTACGTGGACGATCTAATTCTGGCAACTAAAACATTTACAGAACATTGTGACAAGCTTGAAAAGTTGTTTCGAAACCTAAGAGCCACTGGATTTAAGATCAACCTTACGAAATCAAAATTCTGTCAAGAAGAGGTCCTATTCGTCGGTCACATGATAGACGGTACAGGAGTACGGCCAAACCCAGTTAAGATCCAAGCCATATGCGATTTTCCCCGACCGAAGCGTATAAAGCACGTCAGACAATTTCTTGGTATGGCGCAGTTTTTCTCTAACCATTGTCAAGGATATACCCAGACCGCCGCACCTTTACAGGATTTGTTAAAGATCAACAACAGGTGGAAATGGGATGAAAAGGCAGAGAGAGCATTCCAGGAATTAAAGACCTTGTTAACAAAAAGCATCAAATTAGGCTATCCGAACTATGAAAAAGAATTTATAATACAGTCAGACGCATCTAATGTTGGCATCGGAGCTTGTTTGTACCAAGAAGAAGAAGGAACACCTCCCAAAAGAATATATCTAGCATTCACTAGCCGAAAATTAAGGAGCCACGAGGTTAACTATACCACGACAGAACAGGAGCTGTTAGCAATCATTTACGCCTTACAGCAATGGAGAAAAACTATTTACGGATACCCAATAACGGTCAGATCAGACCATAAGGCATTAACGTTTGGATTGAAAGCTGCAATGACTAATGAGCGGATAACAAGGTGGGTGTTGTTCACGCAGCAATTCCAGATAAAAATCGAGTATTGTAAGGGAAAGGAAAACATCCTTGCTGACGCCTTAAGTCGTAACCCTGTGGAGAAAGAGGAAGTAATTCATAAAATAGAATTGGTCCCGGAAGATGAAGAAACATTAGAGAAACTACTGAACTTAGTACACTTGCAGCGTCAAGACGAAAGGTTGAAACAAATTATAGATAAATTGGAAGACGGAAACCGTGAAAGTGAAACAAAGTCGAGAATTGCGAAAATCTACAGCTTAGAGCAAGGAATACTAATGGCTAGATCAGGTAGAGGTCATAAGAGGATACGTATAGTACTACCTTCGATGTTATACAAGGAAGTAATCTGGCACATACACAGGATTACAGGTCACGGTGGCGTAGAAAAGGTAACCCAAGTCATACTCGAGAAATTCACTTGGAAAGGCATTCGAAGAACTGTGAGAAATACAGTAAGAACATGCGACATATGCCAAAAGGTCAAACATGGCAGTGGTACAGTAAGACACGAGCCCAGAGCTATACTACCGCATAAAGCTCGAGAGTTGTATGCTATAGATATCTTTGGCAGACTCCCAACTGCCAGAAAGGGTCATAAGTACATAGTCGTAGTGATGGATGTGTTCTCTAAATATGTGTCGTTACAACCAATTCAACGCGCCAACACAAAACAGGTATTACAACGTCTAATCAAAAACACCTTACCTAGTATGGGAAAGCCTGAGAAATTACTGTCAGACAGAGGGACACAATTTACGTCGCTTCAATTCAGAGAAACCATGGAAGAGTTAGGAATTAAACACATTCTTTGCTCGGTGAGACATCCAGCGTCCAATCCTGTTGAAAGATGCATGAAAGAAATAGCGAAGTTCTGTCGAATCTATTGTCCGAACCAACACTGGAAGTGGTTAGAGGTAATTGGAATAATAGAAGACAGCATGAATAACACAATACATGAATCCAGCGGACAAATACCTAAAATTATTCACCATAGCATTAAACCTGAAAGACCTTGGGACACAATTGTTCACCTACCTGCTGAACCTAACTTAGATATCAACGAAATTAACAAACTGGTTCGAGAGAGAATGTACAGACAAGCACAGAGAAGGTTAAGGAGAGTACAACATAAGAAATTCAAACCTGAGTTGAAGAAAGGCGACCTAGTATTAATAAAGAAACCCGCAATTTCCAGTGTAACGAACAAAATCTTTGCGAAATTCTTGCATTTATTCGAAGGACCATTTAGGATTAACCGTTCATTCAGAAATAATGCATACGAAATTCACGACTTAAATGGAAACAGTAAAGGAGTACATAACAGTGCAAACATCAAGTTATATTTCAAGGAATAGAGAAGGGGCAAACCATCTCAGGTGATGACGAAGCAAAGAAGTACAGATTGAAGCCCCTTACATAATGAATAAACAGAGTGTTCCGAAGAAAGGAGTAATAATATAAATGAGAACTTATAAAGAACAGTGAAAAGTCCCATTATAAGAAGGAAGGCGAATATAATAAATATATAGCAAGCCATATATTTCTTTCAACGTAGGGGAAGTTAATGTGCCGTTTCACAGTTCTTTATAAGAGCTGTAGTAACAAAGATGGAGTCTCTGCGATCAAAATGTCAAATAAAATGCATTTAACATCAGTACGGGCCGAATTGTAAGTCTTTTCGTCGGTCGGTTACGGTAATGACCGCGTATAGAAGGCGCAGGAAAAAATGACAAATGGACATTATTTGAAACCATTATTCAAGAAAAAAATGCTCATCACTTATTATATAATCTGACTTCGATGTGTTAAGAAGACGCAAGACTCGATTTAAAAAGGGATTATCCAGCGGAGCTGAATACTAGGGATTGGAAACTCGCGGCTACACGCTAATCTGCGGAGATCAAGATTTAAATGCCGCGCGGGAGATTAAATACGTAAAAAGAAGGGATAAAATATATTACAGTAGAACTACGTCACGCAGTGGCGCAAGCCCTCGGTAAAATTTTCCCGACACCGTTTAATATTGAAAGACACCTACGGACCAGTTGTTGAATGCATTCATGCTAATAAAAAGATAGCGGAAAGAAATTTATTTTCAAATCAGAATATACAGAACATCTGTCTTAGACGATTTTGAACTATTTATTGGATCAACTGTACCCCAGTAAAAACTATGCAATCTGAGCAACGCAAGAGCTATATTAATTGGAAGATGTCAGCAATGAGTCAAATATTCTATCATTGTTCTGTTTCATACGCACGAGTCTTCACCATGGGTCTGTAAGGAAGCAAGGCGATGCTGCTTGGATCCTGACGAGGCGAGACGATGTTGGCTGTTCCGGATGACCAGTGATCAATGTTGAGAAGCTACGATGTACCCGACCACTTGTGGAGGAACCAGATGACGAGATCCTAATCTCAGATGACCGGAGATGAGGAAACGCCGAGACCATCTTGAGCAAAGCTAAGTCCATTATCCAAGTCGTTTTCGTAAGTAAGAATATATTATTTCTTTTATTGCATGTTGATGTTTGTTTTGTGCGATGACAGTGCGTAGATAAACATCTAGCTGAGATGATTGGAAGTAGGTACTCATCCATATGAAACGTCAATTCCATTTGTAGGCGTGGTCACCAAGTGATTTTCCGATCGTAATGTTTTCCAGAGATATGTGAGGAGAGATAGCTAGAGTTGTTATTATTATTATCAGTGTAGTGTAAAGAGTGAAGTTGGCATTAATACCTGCGTGTCCTAGATTTAACCAATGTCAATCAGTTCGAGATCGTATATTGGAAGTGTTTTATGAAGGAATATGGCAGTAGACTACTCCAAGTCCATGTTAAATTTGGCACTATGACAGTAGTAAGTAAAGTAGGCATTTTAGGAATGTCACGGCACGTTGATATGCAAGTCAAGGTAGTGATTTACATGACGAAATGAAAGAGTGTGGCTATATATGAAATATGAGTAGTAATTAATGCGTCATGGATATGATATAGAGTTGTTAATGATGTATGATGGTTGTATTTATTGTTTTCTTCGAGAGAGATAGTCATAGTTGTACGAAGTAAGATCTCGTGATTTCAAATGATGTTTCTGAGAGTGTCACTGAATTCTCGCCGATTCCATGCAATGATTCTGGAGCCTACGCATTTTACCTAGCTCTGGATATGATCTCGAGACGTGTAGTGCAATGTTTTTATCCATATTAGGTTACCTAGAGAAGCATATATGTACTCTAGATAAGACTTGAGCCTTCACTGATTTACTTAGGATGATCTTGAAAACTCTCACTGTATATAATTACATTTCTGGATAAATTTCAACCTAATAGACTGATCACTGGTGACCTAGATTTTCAAAGGAGAATCATTTTTCTTTTAGATGGAGATAGTGTCATAGGGTCAAGTAGATTTTCCATTGGTAGTATGTGCTATGATAACTCTGTATGATAAATGTGGTGACGTTTCTTGCTACTTCGTACGCACGTAGTCCTATGTCAATAAGCTAAGGTCATATTTACCTTAAGTTCATAAATTAAATCTTGCGAGAATGTTACTTGTAGGGTGATTACGGCTTACAATGGACGTAGCTTAGCTCATGATGTGTGACACAAGGAAATATGAGCGTCTAAGAAGCAACTAAGTAGGCAGAAATGAATGTTTAAAATGTAAAACATATACGAGTGTACTTGTCAAAACAATGCAAGAAAAGCTTCATAATAGCCTTATTGATAGTCTTAAAACTGCAGCCAGACAACCAGTCAGTGAAAATTTAAGTAATGTGACAGTTTTAGAGTAGGGATTAGGTGTTAACTAACAGAATCTAATGCAGATCCCAAGAATAATTGATTCAAACAACTTGAACTCCATTTCTTGACTGAGCATTAACTCAGCATTTCCACTAGCGTTTCTTTATTTTCTCAAGAGAGTACCACTAGAAAGACTGTAAATAGTAGTTAATAGGATTTTATTTTCTTCTTTGAGGATGCATCCTATATTCTTAGTGTACTTAATTTTAATGTTTATTTTCTTGCCAGGATGGCACATGTAAATACCATTATCTGTATTCATTTTAATTTATTTGGTCATCACCCAGCTCTGTAGGTGAATTATATACGAAGGAAAACATAGCTTTTTCAAGAATTTCCCAGATGTTACATGTAATTTATGCTAATAATTGATGATTTCGGAGATTAATGAGTTTATGAAAGGAAGCAATTTAATCCGAGAAGACATTCATTTAGGTTGAAGTCGGAAGATGTGATTTCTCTAAAGGTTATTGACGGATACGAATTATTAGGTTGACAATGAGTCACTCATTTCAAGAAATACTTCATTAGTAAAAATTTGAGATAATTTACTTGAATATTTGACTTAATATTTAAATAAATATGGAATAGTGAAACCTAAACACTCTTTCTCTGTGTTCTTAGAATAAGGATTAGTTGTAAGACTGTAGTGGTATTTAGCGACGACAATTTCCTTAAGAGTTAATGAGAGAATGGTACCTAACTAGATACGAGTAAGAGACGTCTTTCTGCGTTAGTTAGAGACTACCATTGATCGACCTGGACGTTTTTCTGTTACGAAACTCACACCCGTAGAACTTAGTTACCATATTTATTGAAGTTAGAGCTAGTCAGGATCTCTTGTGTCCATGCCTGGACGCGGGAACGGCGCAAGTAGAAAATGGCGCCTCAACGTGATGCGAATGGAGAAAAACGCCACGGGAACTGTTGGTTGCAAACCAAATAGAATTTTTGAGATACTCATGTATGTGGAAATTCAAGAGAAAGTCGTCGTGGGAATTCCAAGAGAAAGAATACGACACAGAACTGTGAAGAGGTCGATTCCCATATATAGCAATAAGAATGAGGAAAACATCGGGAAACCTGGTAAGAAGATAACAGAGATGATAGTCGAATGACAGATCTTTGGTGCAATATTAGAGTAAAATGTGAGAATTTACTCAAGAGAAGTGGGTAAGATGAAGGAGATACTTTAGGAATTAATGGATGAGGATTTATTGATGGTAACAGCAAGATGATTGCATGGAGATGGAGATATCGTACGGTAATTTCTTTACTGGACTGTTATGCGTTATTATCTTATGGGATCGAAGTGGACACAGCAAGATATCAGACTGTGAGAACGAGTAGATGCCCAGTATAGATAATGGAATAGGAGAAAGAAGAAATGGATGATTGCTCCGAAGAGAATAGCAGAAAATAGCTGGTAGCAGTCAGAACTAGGAAAGAAGGATAGATTACCGCTAATATGTCAATTTATTTAGATGTAACTTAGATATAAGAGATAGATTGTAAGAGGTTATCTGAGTTATTTTCAGTTAAGAATTGGAGTCATAAGTACATGAACAAGTACCTCATATTTCCTAGTGTGATTGGGTCAACATCGTGAGCTGAATCAGATCCAAGTAGTGAAGCCTGCCTGTTTATTTGCTGAATATATATATTGTTGATTGGAGTAGTGGGAGAGACATTGCTGGAGAACTTGAGTTGTGGAGAATTTAGGGAAAATATAGAGTTTATTAGGATTTTTAGAATTTAGAATACTAATTAAATATCGATATGACGACGTTAAGCCATTTGAAAGCTCAATTTGAGGAGTATCAAAGGGAACAACGAGAAGAACAAGAACAGTATCGGAAAGACCAAGAAGAGAAACAAGAGAAATATCAAAAAGAACAGGAAGAGAAAGAAAGAAGACAGAAAGAAGAGCAACGGGGATTGTTGCAGGCTATAAAAGAAATGATGGAAGAAGCTAAAAAGGAGAGGCTGGAAGAGAACAGAAAGCGCGATGAAGAAGCTAGAAGACGCGACGAGGAAGCTAAGAAAGAGAGGCAGGAAGAAATGAGAAAGCAGGAAGAGACGTTGAAGAAGATGATGGAAGAAATGGCTAAGAAGCAGGAAGAAGAGAAGAATAAAGAGAGACAGGAACGAGAGGAGAAGGAGAAGAAGCAGGAAGAAGAGAAGAATAAAGAGAGACAGGAACGTGAGGCGAAGGAGAAGAAATAGGAAGAAGAGAGGAAGATAGAGAAGCAAGAACAAGAAGAAAGACATAAGATAATGATGGAGGAGATGAAAGAAGAGATGAAGAACAATATAGATGAATGGAAAGCTGAAATTAGTGGAAATATGGAAGAGAAGAACCGAGAGATACGAGAAGAAATAAACGAAATTAGGAAAGAAATGACAGGGAACAATAACTATCTCCAGTCTTTAAAGGAGAATGTAATAAAGGATTTATCAGATAATATGGAAAGGTTAAGCCTAGATTCCCAAGAAAAGTGGAGATTATGTGAGGAAAGTATAGGAAAACTAGGTGAGGACGTGCAAACCACGAGTACAAGTCTGGAAAAGAAGTACGACCAGGCTGCAAACCAAATTGGAAGCAGAATAACGGAGATAAGGGACGAAATAGAACAACATAAGGATGAATTAAACCAAAGAATATCGAAATCTGAAGAAGGGCTTAGACAAATGCAAGCTCAGTTACGAGAAATTCGGGAGGAAGGACCAGGAAAGACTGTTATGATGTCTGGTAGCGAGCGGAACAGAGGAGTTGAGTTTCAAATAAATGAAAGAGAAGTGACACCCATACCAGTCACACGTTCTAACCACAGTATGGGGGAGACAAATGTGGATAACGGAAACAGTGGTTATCCTACGATTATTAACGTCATAAAAACGTTCGATGATAGACCGAAGCACTTTAATAATTCCACCAGTATTTCGCCCAAACGTTTCCTTAGGGAAATGGAGGATTACTTCGAGGAACATGGTATCGCTGAGGAGAAGAAATTGAAAATAGTGGAAAAGCATTTAGATGCTAATCCAAGCTTATGGTTCCAAGCATTTAAATATACTTTCCATGAGTACAGCGACTTTAAAACGGCGTTCTTACAGAAATTTTGGAGTCCAGAGATGCAGCAGAATTTACGTCTAGAGTTGTACTCTCGCAAGTATGCTACGAATGGTCAAACAGTGTTTAGTGATTACTTCGCTTACCAGTTTCACCGTTTTCAAGATCTTGATTCGCCACCCAGTGAGCTTGAAGCGATCAAGACGATACAACGACAATTTCCCTCAGATATACAAAGACTGCTGGCTACTGCTAACCCAACTACGGCAGTGCAAATGGAAACGACACTTAGACAGATCGATATGACTACAGCACCACACCCTCAAAGAATGATTAGGAATGCTTACGGTGAAGAAACGGTTAATGTGCTCACACAGGAAAACATCGATAGGAATACCCCTGAAGAAAGAGGAAAAATGAACAGGAAGAGACAATGGGGAAACCAGGAGAGTGGAAGGAGAGATGAAGAAAAATGCTATTGCAGGAAAGGGTCCTACAACCAAGAAGCATATAGGGGAAATAGAGCATATAGACCCAACATGCGATACAGGAACCCGTATAGAGAAAACAGAGGAAGAAGTAATTTCAGAGGAAGATATGGTTACGGAAAAAGAAATATGAGAGACAACCAAGAAAGGGAAACTTATAATCGGAGACCTATACGCGAAGTAAATGAGGACCGAAACGAGAAGATCAAGTGGGAGAAAGCAATTAGAGAACAAGACGTCAACGCTGATGTAGAGGGAGCGGAGAGTCTTGAGTTACAGAGATACAAAAAGAGGAAACAGGAAGAACAAATCCTCGATCCAAACGCGAGAGAATTCGAATGTAGAAGAGAAAATGAAAAGATAACAAGCAAAAAAAAACGCCGATTTTGAATTAGAAGGTGAGGTTGAGAATATAAAGAACGCATTGGATTCCAAAATTCACAGTTATTTCATAACGCAGGTTGATTCATGGGAAATCGATTCGGAAGAGCTGATAAAGGATTTGACAGTACATCACATGAAAAGAAAATATGAATTGCCTATTATCGTAGCAAGAGTTGGAGAGCTGAAAGTACGTTGCCTAGTTGATTCTGGGGCTAGCATCAGTGTGCTTTCGAAGGAATTATTCCAAGATATGAGTAGAAGAATGAAATTATTAACCATCCCAGTTTCGAAAATTAAAATAAGAGGTATAATTCCGGATAAAACGGTGGAATGCAATATACAAACATATTTGGAAATAAATATTGGAAACAGGCACTTTGAGCATCCATTCATAGTCATGAACAAGATTAAATATAATATTATACAAGGAATAGACTTCATGACGGTAACTGGAATGACGATCGATATGGAGAAACAAGAAATAAGATTCCCTATATCTGACGAACACCCCAGGGAAAACCAAGAACGGATTAAGATCAATGACGACATTATGATCATAGATAACAAGGAGGTATCGGAAGAAGGAAACGTACCATCGGAAGAGCATCCGAACTTTCAATCAGAGGAAGTAGAGATATCTCTGGCGGATGAAAACATTGTTGAAAGCATAGAAAAGGTAATGGCTATGGAGGAGGAAGAAGACATGCCGAACATAGCAGAAGCAGTGGCGAATGCTAAGATTTCCTCGGTCGAAAAGTCAAAACTTCATGGAATCTTACAGGAATACTCGGATTTGTTTAAGAATGAACCAGGACAGATTCCAAATTTTAAATATAAACTAATAGTGAACGATTGGACACCCTATAAAAGCAAGCTCTATGGAATTCCGGAGAAACACTTCCCAGAAGTGAAAAAGATCATAAAGGAAATGGAAGACGATGGCATTATAATGAAGACATCTAGTCCTTATTTGAATCCCTTGGTAATTGTGGTGAAAAGCAACGGGAAACTCCGTCTGTGCCTTGACGCGCGTTTTTTGAATGGTCGGTTGATTCCAGAGTATAATCAAACTCCAAAAATAAAGGATATTATTCAGAAATTCCGTGACATGAGGTATTTTTCAACCATGGATTTTACGTCCTCATACCATCACATCGTTCTGGAGGAAAAATCCCGATTGTTAACCGGATTTATGTTTGATAATCAGACATATATCTATTGTCGTCTCCCATTCGGTTTGAGAAATAGTTGTGCGGTTTTGGTGAGAGCATTAGACAGAAATTTAACGCCGGAAGTAAAGGAGTTTTTAACTTACTACGTGGACGATCTAATTCTGGCAACTAAAACATTTACAGAACATTGTGACAAGCTTGAAAAGTTGTTTCGAAACCTAAGAGCCACTGGATTTAAGATCAACCTTACGAAATCAAAATTCTGTCAAGAAGAGGTCCTATTCGTCGGTCACATGATAGACGGTACAGGAGTACGGCCAAACCCAGTTAAGATCCAAGCCATATGCGATTTTCCCCGACCGAAGCGTATAAAGCACGTCAGACAATTTCTTGGTATGGCGCAGTTTTTCTCTAACCATTGTCAAGGATATACCCAGACCGCCGCACCTTTACAGGATTTGTTAAAGATCAACAACAGGTGGAAATGGGATGAAAAGGCAGAGAGAGCTTTCCAAGAATTAAAGACCTTGTTAACAAAAAGCATCAAATTAGGCTATCCGAACTATGAAAAAGAATTTATAATACAGTCAGACGCATCTAATGTTGGCATCGGAGCTTGTTTGTACCAAGAAGAAGAAGGAACACCTCCCAAAAGAATATATCTAGCATTCACTAGCCGAAAATTAAGGAGCCACGAGGTTAACTATACCACGACAGAACAGGAGCTGTTAGCAATCATTTACGCCTTACAGCAATGGAGAAAAACTATTTACGGATACCCAATAACGGTCAGATCAGACCATAAGGCATTAACGTTTGGATTGAAAGCTGCAATGACTAATGAGCGGATAACAAGGTGGATGTTGTTCACGCAGCAATTCCAGATAAAAATCGAGTATTGTAAGGGAAAGGAAAACATCCTTGCTGACGCCTTAAGTCGTAACCCTGTGGAGAAAGAGGAAGTAATTCATAAAATAGAATTGGTCCCGGAAGATGAAGAAACATTAGAGAAACTACTGAACTTAGTACACTTGCAGCGTCAAGACGAAAGGTTGAAACAAATTATAGATAAATTGGAAGACGGAAACCGTGAAAGTGAAACAAAGTCGAGAATTGCGAAAATCTACAGCTTAGAGCAAGGAATACTAATGGCTACATCAGGTAAAGGTCATAAGAGGATACGTATAGTACTACCTTCGATGTTATACAAGGAAGTAATCTGGCACATACACAGGATTACAGGTCACGGTGGCGTAGAAAAGGTAACCCAAGTCATACTCGAGAAATTCACTTGGAAAGGCATTCGAAGAACTGTGAGAAATACAGTAAGAACATGCGACATATGCCAAAAGGTCAAACATGGCAGTGGTACAGTAAGACACGAGCCCAGAGCTATACTACCGCATAAAGCTCGAGAGTTGTATGCTATAGATATCTTTGGCAGACTCCCAACTGCCAGAAAGGGTCATAAGTACATAGTCGTAGTGATGGATGTGTTCTCTAAATATGTGTCGTTACAACCAATTCAACGCGCCAACACAAAACAGGTATTACAACGTCTAATCAAAAACACCTTACCTAGTATGGGAAAGCCTGAGAAATTACTGTCAGACAGAGGGACACAATTTACGTCGCTTCAATTCAGAGAAACCATGGAAGAGTTAGGAATTAAACACATTCTTTGCTCGGTGAGACATCCAGCGTCCAATCCTGTTGAAAGATGCATGAAAGAAATAGCGAAGTTCTGTCGAATCTATTGTCCGAACCAACACTGGAAGTGGTTAGAGGTAATTGGAATAATAGAAGACAGCATGAATAACACAATACATGAATCCAGCGGACAAATACCTAAAATTATTCACCATAGCATTAAACCTGAAAGACCTTGGGACACAATTGTTCACCTACCTGCTGAACCTAACTTAGATATCAACGAAATTAACAAACTGGTTCGAGAGAGAATGTACAGACAAGCACAGAGAAGGTTAAGGAGAGTACAACATAAGAAATTCAAACCTGAGTTGAAGAAAGGCGACCTAGTATTAATAAAGAAACCCGCAATTTCCAGTGTAACGAACAAAATCTTTGCGAAATTCTTGCATTTATTCGAAGGACCATTTAGGATTAACCGTTCATTCAGAAATAATGCATACGAAATTCACGACTTAAATGGAAACAGTAAAGGAGTACATAACAGTGCAAACATCAAGTTATATTTCAAGGAATAGAGAAGGGGCAAACCATCTCAGGTGATGACGAAGCAAAGAAGTACAGATTGAAGCCCCTTACATAATGAATAAACAGAGTGTTCCGAAGAAAGGAGTAATAATATAAATGAGAACTTATAAAGAACAGTGAAAAGTCCCATTATAAGAAGGAAGGCGAATATAATAAATATATAGCAAGCCATATATTTCTTTCAACGTAGGGGAAGTTAATGTGCCGTTTCACAGTTCTTTATAAGAGCTGTAGTAACAAAGATGGAGTCTCTGCGATCAAAATGTCAAATAAAATGCATTTAACATCAGTACGGGCCGAATTGTAAGTCTTTTCGTCGGTCGGTTACGGTAATGACCGCGTATAGAAGGCGCAGGAAAAAATGACAAATGGACATTATTTGAAACCATTATTCAAGAAAAAAATGCTCGTCACTTATTATATAATCTGACTTCGATGTGTTAAGAAGACGCAAGACTCGATTTAAAAAGGGATTATCCAGCGGAGCTGAATACTAGGGATTGGAAACTCGCGGCTACACGCTAATCTGCGGAGATCAAGATTTAAATGCCGCGCGGGAGATTAAATACGTAAAAAGAAGGGATAAAATATATTACAGTAGAACTACGTCACGCAGTGGCGCAAGCCCTCGGTAAAATTTTCCCGACACCGTTTAATATTGAAAGACACCTACGGACCAGTTGTTGAATGCATTCATGCTAATAAAAAGATAGCGGAAAGAAATTTATTTTCAAATCAGAATATACAGAACATCTGTCTTAGACGATTTTGAACTATTTATTGGATCAACTGTACCCCAGTAAAAACTATGCAATCTGAGCAACGCAAGAGCTATATTAATTGGAAGATGTCAGCAATGAGTCAAATATTCTATCATTGTTCTGTTTCATACGCACGAGTCTTCACCATGGGTCTGTAAGGAGGCAAGGCGATGCTGCTTGGATCCTGACGAGGCGAGACGATGTTGGCTGTTCCGGATGACCAGTGATCAATGTTGAGAAGCTACGGTGTACCCGACCACTTGTGGAGGAACCAGATGACGAGATCCTAATCTCAGATGACCGGAGATGAGGAAACGCCGAGGCCATCTTGAGCAAAGCTAAGTCCATTACCCAAGTCGTTTTCGTAAGTAAGAATATATTATTTCTTTTATTGCATGTTGATGTTTGTTTTGTGCGATGACAGTGCGTAGATAAACATCTAGCTGAGATGATTGGAAGTAGGTACTCATCCATATGAAACGTCAATTCCATTTGTAGGCGTGGTCACCAAGTGATTTTCCGATCGTAATGTTTTCCAGAGATATGTGAGGAGAGATAGCTAGAGTTGTTATTATTATTATCAGTGTAGTGTAAAGAGTGAAGTTGGCATTAATACCTGCGTGTCCTAGATTTAACCAATGTCAATCAGTTCGAGATCGTATATTGGAAGTGTTTTATGAAGGAATATGGCAGTAGACTACTCCAAGTCCATGTTAAATTTGGCACTATGACAGTAGTAAGTAAAGTAGGCATTTTAGGAATGTCACGGCACGTTGATATGCAAGTCAAGGTAGTGATTTACATGACGAAATGAAAGAGTGTGGCTATATATGAAATATGAGTAGTAATTAATGCGTCATGGATATGATATAGAGTTGTTAATGATGTATGATGGTTGTATTTATTGTTTTCTTCGAGAGAGATAGTCATAGTTGTACGAAGTAAGATCTCGTGATTTCAAATGATGTTTCTGAGAGTGTCACTGAATTCTCGCCGATTCCATGCAATGATTCTGGAGCCTACGCATTTTACCTAGCTCTGGATATGATCTCGAGACGTGTAGTGCAATGTTTTTATCCATATTAGGTTACCTAGAGAAGCATATATGTACTCTAGATAAGACTTGAGCCTTCACTGATTTACTTAGGATGATCTTGAAAACTCTCACTGTATATAATTACATTTCTGGATAAATTTCAACCTAATAGACTGATCACTGGTGACCTAGATTTTCAAAGGAGAATCATTTTTCTTTTAGATGGAGATAGTGTCATAGGGTCAAGTAGATTTTCCATTGGTAGTATGTGCTATGATAACTCTGTATGATAAATGTGGTGACGTTTCTTGCTACTTCGTACGCACGTAGTCCTATGTCAATAAGCTAAGGTCATATTTACCTTAAGTTCATAAATTAAATCTTGCGAGAATGTTACTTGTAGGGTGATTACGTCTTACAATGGACGTAGCTTAGCTCATGATGTGTGACAGAAGGAAATATGAGCGTCTAAGAAGCAACTAAGTAGGCAGAAATGAATGTTTAAAATGTAAAACATATACGAGTGTACTTGTCAAAACAATGCAAGAAAAGCTTCATAATAGCCTTATTGATAGTCTTAAAACTGCAGCCAGACAACCAGTCAGTGAAAATTTAAGTAATGTGACAGTTTTAGAGTAGGGATTAGGTGTTAACTAACAGAATCTAATGCGGATCCCAAGAATAATTGATTCAAACAACTTGAACTCCATTTCTTGACTGAGCATTAACTCAGCATTTCCACTAGCGTTTCTTTATTTTCTCAAGAGAGTACCACTAGAAAGACTGTAAATAGTAGTTAATAGGATTTTATTTTCTTCTTTGAGGATGCATCCTATATTCTTAGTGTACTTAATTTTAATGTTTATTTTCTTGCCAGGATGGCACATGTAAATACCATTATCTGTATTCATTTTAATTTATTTGGTCATCACCCAGCTCTGTAGGTGAATTATATACGAAGGAAAACATAGCTTTTTCAAGAATTTCCCAGATGTTACATGTAATTTATGCTAATAATTGATGATTTCGGAGATTAATGAGTTTATGAAAGGAAGCAATTTAATCCGAGAAGACATTCATTTAGGTTGAAGTCGGAAGATGTGATTTCTCTAAAGGTTATTGACGGATACGAATTATTAGGTTGACAATGAGTCACTCATTTCAAGAAATACTTCATTAGTAAAAATTTGAGATAATTTACTTGAATATTTGATTTAATATTTAAATAAATATGGAATAGTGAAACCTAAACACTCTTTCTCTGTGTTCTTAGAATAAGGATTAGTTGTAAGACTGTAGTGGTATTTAGCGACGACAATTTCCTTAAGAGTTAATGAGAGAATGGTACCTAACTAGATACGAGTAAGAGACGTCTTTCTGCGTTAGTTAGAGACTACCATTGATCGACCTGGACGTTTTTCTGTTACGGAACTCACACCCGTAGAACTTAGTTACCATATTTATTGAAGTTAGAGCTAGTCAGGATCTCTTGTGTCCATGCCTGGACGCGGGAACGGCGCAATATATATATACACGAGGCCGCCCGAGTTCCGTATATTGTAGAATCACAGTCTAAAATTACGAGTTTAATTATTGACAGTTACATGCTCAGTCATAAGTCCACCATTGAGGCAAAAGCGAATGTTTCGATAGATAAAGGTGCGCGAAAACAAACAGCAGAGTACGGCTAAACAAGAACGAGGGGAAGCGAGCACTTCTACCTGTGCCTGAGACAGCGCGTGAAGGAGCGAGTATGGAGGGGAAAGTTCGAATGAACATAGTTCGCCTCGCCTGTGAGAAGCAAGGCTCGGTCATAGCCATACCCGCCAAATATGAACCGAGCAGAGAGCGTGTTTTGCACGACACTAGTACCTATACATACTCTTCCATTTTTCACTAAAATTTGTATTGCACCGTATCCTGCCGGCCCATAATAATAATTGGAATATTATTTGACCAAATATGTGAAATTTGTTCATAAGAGTTACAGTCTAACATGTTAAAGCATCGTATCCTAAGATAGTTGATACCGGATGTTGGGCAAGACAGTAAGTCGCTGGATATTGCTTCATATTTCCGTATGACCGTGAGAAAGGATTGCGTACCCAAGCGCTGGCAAGGATCGACACGTGTATTAGATGCTGACCAAGCAAGATATTTCAGCCAATGGGAACTTAGGGATTTGGCAAACTTGGAGGCTACACCGCGCCAAATCTTAATTCCAGGATGACCAACGTGCTCTGTGGATAATGTTAGTTTCTGTAGGAGATCGGTTTTCCACAGTTTCAGAAGTCAGATATATTTGGAAATGTATTATAAAAATTGGTGGAAGAGATTTGCTAGTGTTTGAGCTGTGTTTTGTAAATATATCACAATAAGTATTGTGTCATCATATATGACGAACTCTCTGATTGGTGGGTGGTTCAGACACCCGGGAACCCCAGCATTATTGGCGTCACCGAAGCCTCCTCAGTAACCCTTAGCTCTGGAGAGCGTCATTCCGTAGTAAAAATTTGAACAGTGCGGATGCACTAACTCTGTATCTCCGTGGTAAAGATTTGAACAGTGCGGATGCATTAACTCTGTGACTGGTGATCGTGATTAACGTGGTGTTATTCCAGTAATAGTAACTGGTTCTCCTTGATACTTTAAATTGTGCAGTCGCAATATTTTACTGTACTTGAGTAAATGAAATAGTATAATTTTGGCAGAGTTTACTTTCAATTGATAAAGACGGTGTTCAGTGACCGCTGAGTAACAAGTGTAGTGGAAACGTGCTATTGTTTCACTATTTCGCGACGGGCGCGTATTCGCGTGGAACTTCCGTACCGAACCGTGTGCTGCTTTTTAAACTGTATTTTTACCCTTTAAGTGAAGTGTGTAATATATATGTGAATCAGTGTGTTTAGCTGATCTGGTAAAAAGAAAGGGTATTTCGGCTCGCAGCATTAAGTAGCGAAGAGATTATCAACTATAGTCTTCTGTGTTCCGGTGAATTATTTTCCAGCAAGATGATGGATACGCCTGCAGAGGAAGGAAGTGCATTCCCACATGTTAATGCTGTGATTAACATGGAGTAGACCCCTAAATCAGTGGGGATGTAAGCTGCTATCCTGGTTTCCCGAGAGTCATGTAAAGTAAGGCGCATGTATTATTTATGGCATGATATGTAAATTATGTTAAGGTACTAGGGCAGTGTAGATAGAATTTTTATTTTCATGTAGAGTAAGCCTGACGGCATGTGTTTGTTTAATTTTGTTAGTATGATAGATTCGGATACGAGAATAATGCATGTTTATTTTATTTTCATTTTGCTTTATGAGTAGATGTTTGGGAAAATGAGGGATTGATAGGATCAGTTGTTGTTTATTTGTGTATATTACTTAGCGTAGGGTATTCCGAGTTTTCCTTATATATATGCTAGAAGGGCTAGATCGACAGGTTCATTTTTATATTACGTCAAACACGTATTAGTTCATTTTATTTCGGTTATTCAGAGAGACAGGTATAGCTATTTTGCATGATGCATGGTTTTACAGAAGCTGCCAGAAGAAGCTGCAGGACGTCGTTGTTAAAATAAGATCTTTGAAGTTAAGTTGGATTCTGTTTGCCTGATGGTCTGCCAAGGACTCGAACTGCGTCTCATTGTGTGGAAAGGCCAGTGGGATTCATTAGAAATAATGAGATAATAATTGCATGCTGAATTATAATGTATTAGTGCAGGCTGATTGTATGCCTGACAAGATAAAGAGTATTGTGCAGATGTGTGTGCCTGCCTAGTGTCTTCTGAGTGTATATTGTGATCAGAATGGACAGTGTTAATTCCAGACTATTGAGTCTGATGTTGTTAAATGGCCCAAGCATGCTAAGAAGGAATGAATATACGTGAGTTTCCGTGTAGTTGATGAAAGGCGTTATCTTATGGCAAGCTGATTCCTGGCCTGTGTTTATCGGTATGTGTGAAGGAGACAGTATTTCCTTGTGGCGGCCTCGGGAGACAAAATCCAATCTTTAGCATAGTGGAATTCAACATTTTTTACAGCTTGTAATCTACCCGGAAGTACATGACGGATGACCGCGCTGTTGAGCGCTTAAACGCAGCAGAAGGAGGCAATGTTGCCCATTGCTTTCTTCATGATACCAAGGGTTATTTATATGTTTTTCCCTTACAGGATGATGTTTTACATTATTATTTGTGATTGTATACCTTGTATCGTTGTTTTTAAAGGGAACAGCCCGAGTGCTGAAGTATTGTTGGTTTATCTAGTTCTGTCTAGATCTTTTGTAGTGAACCGGGGTTCACATTAGAATCAGTGTAGCATTTAAGATTTAACTCGATATCCGATGTATATATATGTTTAGTTTTATTATTTGCATTGTTGTAAATATAGTGTAGGATTTGCCCCTAGTATTTTGCATAAATTACATAGCATCCATTGCGTCTTACTTATTTTTCTTTCCGTCGTAATTTTTCTCATATTGTAACATTTATTTTACGGAAATAGTTTGATGACTCTCGGGAGTAACTTAACTTTGAAACCGTATCGTTGGGATGCGATAGTGTGAAACTCCATACGGAAATACCACATGGCAGTGTTTGCGTACACTTGTTGCCATACAACATAAACATTGGACTACAAGAAGAAACTCAGTCTTGATTTATATAAATGTTCTTTGTTGAACTTGTTTTTTAAATGTCTAATTTGTATAATCATTCAATTAACGTTTCTAATTTCGATTTATTTCAATACTTTGAGTTCATTTTTTTACATACTATCTTTTTTCTTGATTTAATTATTTTCGTGTGATTTGATCGGGGATATTTATTAATAAATCCATCTTACCCCCTATGATTGTTTCTCATTCGTGTTATACCTCCATTTCCTGTTATTGATTGCTGTTTTTGAGTAGAACTTCGACTTTTTATCCTGACCCAACCGACAACCAACCCACACTCTGCCCAACCCTGAGTTAGTCGGATGTTCATACAGGAATGGAGGCATCGTCCTAGAGGGTATTTACCCCTGGGTACGGTACATATATATGTAGCGCCGCAACTAAGGGCAAATAGACACTTTGGCGTATGTTCGTATCCCGCTGGGAGTATTTTGTGTTACCCAAAGATGTCTAGGTTGTTCTTACAAACTTGGGCAGGTCGAATTGAGATTTACGAGAGTGAATGTGATTTGACAAGCTATGCCGGAGGCTAGATAGGATTAGGATCATGGTTCGAAAGCTGGAAGAGACCAATAATTGGTATCCAGATAATGATTAAATTTAAGAAAGGTAGATAGGTAATTTCGAACCATAGGCGCAACTTAGGAATCTGGCAACCTAACGTTCAGACAACTTGAGTCTAGAGTCCCATGTTCAGTACTACGAATGATGGTAGGCGGACATGAATGGGCAAGATTTCATCGGAAATCGTGTGTTTAGAAAATAGAGTAAAATCTAAATGCATTGCGTTAGGGACATCGGCAAAAAGTTTGATTTAAATCATGTTAGGAAGAATGAGGAACATGGCCGATAAGTAAGGCATGTCGTAGTAATAAAGGAACTCTGTTTGAGTCAGAGAACTATAAAAAGATTTCTCTAATGAGGTAAAGTGGTCGATGACGTGTCCTTCAGACATGTGTTGATCTTGACATAGCCTGGAATTTGTGTGCAGATCAAATTTCAATTGCCAGTAGTGATAATTTTTTTGATTTAGAGTAAGGCTAGGAACTTAAGATCGCCTCAGTCTTAGGAAAATGGTGGTGATATTTACAATGAATGGTGATGATTCTTGACTGGTAAACCTATGCTGGAATATTAGTCTGGAGTCGGAGGTATTTATCGTAAATATGGCCCAGTACTGTTGTCTAGTACTTAGATTAGAGCCCAAAAGACAGGAAAATTAATAATGTTTGGATTAAAAGAATTTGGGGCTACAATATTAGTAATTTCTTTTTAAAGTTATGATAACACGTTTGTTGGTTATGCGCGGTAGAAGATAAATATCCCAAATCATAGGAAGCTTCTATATGGCGAATTTTGAGGCCATGTTTTTCTTCATATATGATTAACGTAAATCATAGAAGCTTCTCAGTAAAATAAATGGTTTTCGTATGGAGTACACATGATACGGTATAGGATACTAGGTAGTGGCGAGCATCCCTGCGTTTTCTCGAATACGTATTTGGTATGGCGTTGACGATGAATGAGTTGTTGGAGGAGATGGACAAGAGGGCAGAGCAGGCCGAGATAAAGGAGCAGGAGCGTATGAATGAACTTTCGATTAAGTTGGAGGAGCAATTTAAACAAGCTGCAGATAGGACTGAGGAACAATTAACACAGGCGGTGGAGAAAACTGAGGAGCAACTCAAGGTGGCGACCAATGAGTTACAGGGGAAAATTGACTTCGTTCGTACATGCTGTTTAGAAGGCATTGCCCCCAAGCGAGAGCGAAATTATAGCAGCAATCTCTCGGCAACTACCTCTTGAAGTGCAGAGGACATTAAATGCAGCTAATGCCAAAACTGCAGCAGAGGCGGAATTGACTTTAAGACAGTTAGACTTAACATCTAGTCAAAACCAGCCAAGGTTGAGGCATGTTGAGGCTATCCATACGGTAGGGGTGGAAGAAGGAAGCAATCCACCGAAAGTAAGGAAGAGAAATGATTACCAAAGCTTAGGGACTCAAACAGCGACACATGAACAAACCAACAGGAGTGCTGTACATCAGGATGGTAATTGGCAGCGGAGAGACAGAAGAGATCAGTTTCGAAGAAATAATTATCAAGGTAATAGCCTAAATCAGCGAGGATACAGCTATCCAAGCGGAAATAACGGGAGGACCTATAGATACAAGTATCGAAACTATGCTGGACCCAGAAGACCATATTATCGTTGGGACGAGAAGGAGCGAAACCCCAGAGGAGGAAGAGGCAATTACCAGGAGAACCATGACCAAAGAAGAGAAGAGTCAAGACAGTACGTTGAAGAGTTGAGAGGAAAAAGGCAGGAGGAAGACCGGTGGAGAGGAGCCATACAAGCTAAAGGTAACGAAGAATGTCATGGGGCTGAAAGTGTTGCGTACAGGGAATACCGTGTAAGGCAACAGGAAAATAGGTTGAATCCCAATGCTCCTAATTATGAAAGCCGAGGGACGGACAACAAAAAAAGCACAATAGATGATGAAGAAGATAGCCTGGATTTGACCAATGGGAACAATAATGGTTGGACCGTAGTCTCCGTAGACAGTTGGATTGTAAGATCCGAGGATTTATTGGAAGAGGAAGTATCACAAAATTATAATTCTGTAAAGCGCTTACCGGTAATATATACTAGAGCTGGTCATTTACGGGTGAAAATTTTGGTGGACACTGGAGCGTCGATTAGTGTGGTATCTCAGGCATTAATTAACGAATTGAAATCACGAATGAAGGTACTCACTATTCCTATATCAAAATTGAAAGTCAGGGGAATTGTACCGGACAAGACAGCTGTGTGTAAGGAGCAGGCTCTTTTGGATATTCGAATTGGAAATTTAACTATGTCACATCCCTGCGTAATTTTACCAAAGATGGAATTTAATTTAATTCTTGGTGCAGATTTTCTTGGAGAATACAATGCCTTGATAGACATGGGAAACAATAACATTATTTTCCGAACACAAAATTCTAGTGAAGAGCTGAGATTAGACCAGGTTGAAGAGAATGTTGGAGATGAAAGAATTTGGACAGCAACTGTAACCGAGGGAAAAGAAGAACCTTTTGAGATTCCAGTAAATTTTGTAGAAAATTGTAATGAGCTCGCAGAATATTTTGAGGCCATGACGTTAAACTTAGAAGCCGAGGAGGATGAAACATTTTCAAAATTGTTGCCAGAAAAATTAGCGGAAGCGCCAGTGAACGAAGAAGCCCGTGGGAAAATGAAAGAAATTTTAGAACAACATAAGAATGTATTCGGATCAAAACCAGGAAAAATACCTAACTACAAGTATAAAATTATCGTGAACAACTGGGAGCCATTTAGACAGAGACCATATCCCATTCTCGAGAAGATATTCCCTCAGGTGAAGGAATTGGTAGGTGATATGGAGAAGAATGGAGTCATTACCAAATCGCCCACACCATTTTTGAGTCCGATCTTGGCTGTTCCAAAAGCAAATGGTTCTGTTAGGGTACGTTTGGACGCACGTGAGGTTAACAAGCGCTTAGTCCCCGAGTACACGCAGGCTCCAGCAATTAAGGACATTTTAAAGAGGTTCGGAGGCATGGAATACTTCGGCACCGTTGATTTAACTTCATCATTTCATCACATTGAATTACATCCAGAATTTAGTATGCTAACTGGTTTCATGTTCAACAACCAGACCTATCACTTTTTACGTTTGCCCTTTGGTTTGAAGAACTCACGTTCCGCTCTTATCTGTGCATTGGAAGACAATTTAAGTCCATACATAAAATCATTTACTATCATCTATATCGATGACATAATTTTCTGTTCGAAAAAATCGAGGAACATTTGGACAAAATTGACCGACTCTTGGCAGATCTTAATCGCTGCAATTTCAAGGTAAATCTGGAGAAATCCCATTTTTGTAGTAGGAGTACCTTATTTTTGGGCCATGTCATCGATGGAAAAGGAATCAAGCCTAATCCGGTGAATATATCAGCTATACAAAATTTTCCGAAACCTACCAAAATTAAGCATACCAGGCAGTTTTTAGGACTTTGTCAGTTCTTTTCAGACCACTGCAAATCATATACAGACACTGTAGCACCATTACAGGAGCTTTTGAAGGTGAATAACAGATGGAAATGGGGAGAGGAACAAGATGTGGCTTTTAGAAAGACTAAAGAAATGCTGGCGAAGGCAGTGAAGCTAGGCTATCCTGCATATGACCGTCCTTTCATAATTCAAACAGACGCTTCAAATGTGGGCATAGGAGCGGTTCTGTATCAGGAAAATCCAGAGAACGAACCTAGGATCACTTATTTGGCATTCACGAGCAGGAAGTTACGTAACCATGAGTTAAAGTGGACTACAACGGAACTAGAAATGCTGTCTATAGTAGTTGCCCTAGGTCAGTGGAAGAAGTATATTTATGGATTTCCGATCATCATTAGAACTGACCATAAGGCATTAACTTTCATCCTAAAATCCAATGTAGGTTGTGACAGGGTGTACAGATGGTCATTATTTGTACAACAGTTCGATCTGACACTAGAACACTGCACAGGCAAATTGAACACCGTGGCAGACGCACTCAGTCGAAACCCGGATGAAGTTGAGGCTACTGTAAATTTGGCGATGTTGGGCGAAGAGGACCAAAACATTTTAGACATATTACCAAGTTTAGGCCAAGAGCAGAAAAATTACGGAACAACCAAATTACTGATTGATTACTTTAATAAGGAACTCGAACCCGGCACCCCAGGTTTCATCGAGGCACAAAAGAAGGCATCCCAATATCACTACTTTAATAATCTTTTGCATAAATTTATTGATGAAGAACACACTAAATTTCGTATTGTTGTTCCACCAGTGTTCCAGATGGACTTCATATGGTTAGGACATCATACCACTGGACACGCGGGTATTGAGAAAGTTACAGCCACTTTACAGGAAACTTTTATTTGGCCCAGAATGAGGCGCATGATTCAACAAGTCTTGCGAACTTGTGACACATGTCAGCGTATCAAACCTAACACTTTCCTATTAAAACAGCAACCAAGAGCTGTATTGCCCACAATGCCCAGGAAACTGTTCGCAATTGACTATTTTGGAGCGTTACCTGCAGGACGTCGTGGTGTGAAATATATTCTAGTATGCATGGATGTCTTTTCTAAGTATGTAACTTTGTGTCCCGTACAAAAGGCCAACACGAAATCCGCACTACACCAGATTAAAAATAAAATCATTCCGAGAATGGGTAAGCCAGAAAGCATACTAAGTGATCACGGTCCACAGTTCACCTCGCCTGCTTTCAAGAGGGAGCTCGATAGGATGGAGATAAGACATGTGTTGACTTCAGTGAGACATCCGGAATCTAACCCGAGCGAACGTGTTATGAGAGAGATAGCAAAGTACTGTCGGATCTTCATACAAAGAGAGCACTGGAAATGGCCAGATGTGGTTCCAATTATTATGGAAAGTATTAATTCTACCAAGCATGAAAGTACCGGACAGATTCCCAGTATTATTCATCTCAATGAATACCCCCAACGTCCATGGCACGAGAAAATTCAATGTCCGAGTGACCCAAGGCCGTCTGCAGAATTATGCATACGAGAGACTGCAGAAAAATTAAAGGCTCAGGCAGACAAGAGGCTACGCAGAAGCAGAAACAAGCGGTTTCATAGACAACTGCGGGTTGATGAGCATGTACTGGTAAAACGCCCTCAGAGCTCAGATGTGTCAGCGCGTTTCTGTCAGAAGTTTGCTGAATTGTATATAGGTCCATATAAAGTAACTCAAGTATATGGAAATAATTCCTACAAAGTTTGTAGCTCAGACGGATCTACGGAGAAAGTTTTCAATGCCTCAAACCTCAAGCTTTATTATCCTAGAGGTCAAATTAGAATAGATGACATCCCAGAAGGAGAAGAAGAAGAAGGAGAGATGGCAGAAGATGAGAGTGAAGATGATGGAGAAGAAGAGGAAAACCCGAATGATGAACCCGTGATTGTGGATGCAGATGACCCGGAAGAAGACACGGAGAATGTCAACTTCGCGCAGATGGAAAGAGACAATTATTCAGAAGAAGAAGAAGATTGTGAAGAGTGTGGTGGTGTGCAGCGACGTTTTCACGCGTTACTTGATATCTAATACAACATCCGCCAAGATAATGATAGACTATGGGAAGAGAATACAAATTTGCGAGACGGCAAATAGTACTAAAGGAAAGAGATTGCATATATCCTGATGATAATAAATAGTCAAATAATACATTAAAAAATACTCCATATTCACTTTTCCCTGGGTAAGAGAGGGATGAACCGTATCCTGCCGGCCCATAATAATAATTGGAATATTATTTGACCAAATATGTGAAATTTATTCATAAGAGTTACAGTCTAACATGTTAAAGCATCGTATCCTAAGATAGTTGATACCGGATGTTGGGCAAGACAGTAAGTCGCTGGATATTGCTTCATATTTCCGTATGACCGTGAGAAAGGATTGCGTACCCAAGCGCTGGCAAGGATCGACACGTGTATTAGATGCTGACCAAGCAAGATATTTCAGCCAATGGGAACTTAGGGATTTGGCAAACTTGGAGGCTACACCGCGCCAAATCTTAATTCCAGGATGACCAACGCGCTCTGTGGATAATGTTAGTTTCTGTAGGAGATCGGTTTTCCACAGTTTCAGAAGTCAGATATATTTGGAAATGTATTATAAAAATTGGTGGAAGAGATTTGCTAGTGTTTGAGCTGTGTTTTGTAAATATATCACAATAAGTATTGTGTCATCATATATGACGAACTCTCTGATTGGTGGGTGGTTCAGACACCCGGGAACCCCAGCATTATTGGCGTCACCGAAGCCTCCTCAGTAACCCTTAGCTCTGGAGAGCGTCATTCCGTAGTAAAAATTTGAACAGTGCGGATGCACTAACTCTGTATCTCCGTGGTAAAGATTTGAACAGTGCGGATGCATTAACTCTGTGACTGGTGATCGTGATTAACGTGGTGTTATTCCAGTAATAGTAACTGGTTCTCCTTGATACTTTAAATTGTGCAGTCGCAATATTTTACTGTACTTGAGTAAATGAAATAGTATAATTTTGGCAGAGTTTACTTTCAATTGATAAAGACGGTGTTCAGTGACCGCTGAGTAACAAGTGTAGTGGAAACGTGCTATTGTTTCACTATTTCGCGACGGGCGCGTATTCGCGTGGAACTTCCGTACCGAACCGTGTGCTGCTTTTTAAACTGTATTTTTACCCTTTAAGTGAAGTGTGTAATATATATGTGAATCAGTGTGTTTAGCTGATCTGGTAAAAAGAAAGGGTATTTCGGCTCGCAGCATTAAGTAGCGAAGAGATTATCAACTATAGTCTTCTGTGTTCCAGTGAATTATTTTCCAGCAAGATGATGGATACGCCTGCAGAGGAAGGAAGTGCATTCCCACATGTTAATGCTGTGATTAACATGGAGTAGACCCCTAAATCAGTGGGGATGTAAGCTGCTATCTTGGTTTCCCGAGAGTCATGTAAAGTAAGGCGCATGTATTATTTATGGCATGATATGTAAGTTATGTTAAGGTACTAGGGCAGTGTAGATAGAATTTTTATTTTCATGTAGAGTAAGCCTGACGGCATGTGTTTGTTTAATTTTGTTACTATGATAGATTCGGATACGAGAATAATGCATGTTTATTTTATTTTCATTTTGCTTTATGAGTAGATGTTTGGGAAAATGAGGGATTGATAGGATCAGTTGTTGTTTATTTGTGTATATTACTTAGCGTAGGGTATTCCGAGTTTTCCTTATATATATGCTAGAAGGGCTAGATCGACAGGTTCATTTTTATATTACGTCAAACACGTATTAGTTCATTTTATTTCGGTTATTCAGAGAGACAGGTATAGCTATTTTGCATGATGCATGGTTTTACAGAAGCTGCCAGAAGAAGCTGCAGGACGTCGTTGTTAAAATAAGATCTTTGAAGTTAAGTTGGATTCTGTTTGCCTGATGGTCTGCCAAGGACTAGAACAGCGTCTCATTATGTGGAAAGGCCAGTGGGATTCATTAGAAATAATGAGATAATAATTGCATGCTGAATTATAATGTATTGGTGCAGGCTGATTGTATGCCTGACAAGATAAAGAGTACTGTGCAGATGTGTGTGCCTGCCTAGTGTCTTCTGAGTGTATATTGTGATCAGAATGGACAGTGTTAATTCCAGACTATTGAGTCTGATGTTGTTAAATGGCCCAAGCATGCTAAGAAGGAATGAATATACGTGAGTTTCCGTGTAGTTGATGAAAGGCGTTATCTTATGGCAAGCTGATTCCTGGCCTGTGTTTATCGGTATGTGTGAAGGAGACAGTATTTCCTTGTAGCGGCCTCGGGAGACAAAATCCAATCTTTAGCATAGTGGAATTCAACATTTCTTTACAGCTTGTAATCTACCCGAAAGTACATGACGGATGACCGCGCTGTTGAGCGCTTAAACGCAGCAGAAGGAGGCAATGTTGCCCATTGCTTTCTTCATGATACCAAGGGTTATTTATATGTTTTTCCCTTACAGGATGATGTTTTACATTATTATTTGTGATTGTATACCTTGTCTCGTTGTTTTTAAAGGGAACAGCCCGAGTGCTGAAGTATTGTTGGTTTATCTAGTTCTGTCTAGATCTTTTGTAGTGAACCGGAATTCACATTAGAATCAGTGTAGTATTTAAAATTTTACTCGATATCCGATGTATATATATGATTAGTTTTATTATTTGAATTGATGTAAATATAGTGTAGGATTTGCCCCTAGTATTTTGCATAAATTACATAGCATCCATTGCGTCTTAATTATTTTTCTTTCTGTCGTAATTTTTCTTATATTGTAACATTTATTTTACGGAAATAGTTTGATGACTCTCGGGAGTAACTTAACTTTGAAACCGTATCGTTGGGATGCGATAGTGTGAAACTCCATACGGAAATACCACATGGCAGTGTTTGCGTACACTTGTTGCCATACAACATAAACATTGGACTACAAGAAGAAACTCAGTCTTGATTTATATAAATGTTCTTTGTTGAACTTGTTTTTTAAATGTCAAATTTGTATAATCATTCAATTAACGTTTCTAATTTCGATTTATTTCAATACTTTGAGTTCATTTTTTTTCATGTTATCTTTTTTCTTGATTTAATTATTTTCGTGTGATTTGATCGGGGATATTTATTAATAAATCCATCTTACCCCCTATGATTGTTTCTCATTCGTGTTATACCTCCATTTCCTGTTATTGATTGCTGTTTTTGAGTAGAACTTCGACTTTTTATCCTGACCCAACCGACAACCAACCCACACTCTGCCCAACCCTGAGTTAGTCGGATGTTCATACAGGAATGGAGGCATCGTCCTAGAGGGTATTTACCCCTGGGTACGGTACAGTATGACCACCAATTATGCTCGCCATCATGTTATCCTTAGGTGACTTCTTTGCTAGATTCAATTTCCTAGTAAGTTCCTTCAATTTCTTCTTACTTCCATAACCATTTCTAACTCTATTTCTTTCCAGTCTGTACCTCCTTCTTAGACTCTTTACTTCTCAGTTATAATATAGTGGATCCTTACAATTCTTTACCACCTTTAAAGGAACAAACCTATTTTCACATTCCTCAACAATTGCTTTAAACCCATCCCAGAGTCTGTTTACATTTTTATTTACCATTTTCCAGCGATCATAGTTACTTTTTTTAAACTCCCTCATGCCTCTTTTATCAGCCATATGGTACTGCCTAATAGTCCTAATTTTAATACCTTCCTTTCTTTCACAGTTATTTTTAACTACAACAAAAACAGCTTCGTGATCACTAATACCATCTATTACTTCGGTTTCTCTATAGAGCTCATCTGGTTTTATCAGCACCACCTCCAAAATATTCTTCCCTCTAGTTGGTTCCATCACTTTCTGAATCAGGTGCCCTTCCCATATTAACTTATTTGCCATTTGTTGGTCATGCTTCCTGTCGTTCGCATTACCTTCCCAATTGACATTTTGTAAATTGAGATCACCTGCTACTATCACATTCCTTTCCATATCATTTCCAACATAGCTGATTATTTTATCAACTAATTCTGAATCAGCGTCAACGCTACCATTTCCAGGTCTGTACACTCCAAAGACATCAAGTTGCCTGCTATCTTTAGAGAAGAGCCTTACACCCAGAATTTCATGTTTTTCATCCTTAACTTTTTCATAGCTTACAAATTCTTCTTCCACCAGAATGAATACTCCCCCTCCTACCATTCCTATCCTCTCTACGATACATACTCCAGTTCCGTGAGAATATCTCTGCATCCATTATATCATTTCTCAGCTATTATTCAACTCCTATAGAAATATCTCGTAAGTTTATATCTATTAAATTACTTAATTCGATTCCTTTGTTTACAATGCTTCTACAGTTGAGCACTGACATTTTTATGTCATCCATACTTGATTTCCAGTTCCCTGTTCGCTTAACACCGCTCCCTAGGCCACCCCGTTTCCCTGAATGTACCTGCCTATAACCCTTCTAAACAAGTTTCCTAACTTATATGTACCACTGCGGTTTAAGTGAAGGCCATCTGGGCGCAGATCCCTGTCTCCTACCCACCCATTAGGATCTAGATATCTAGGAAGGTACATATTAACGAAATAAATAGCTTTCCATAAAATTGCTTTTACCAATCTTTTGTTCGTACCGCCAGAAAGACTTAAACAAATGTTTTTTTCCGTTCACTGAGAACGTGGTGCTCACCACCACACACACATAAATATACTGAGTGTACCTAGTAGTAACCTAATACGACAAATGGTCCGTCCGCGCTCTGCTTAGTCGATGTGTGGTGTCGCCTGACAGTTCGAACAGGTTCGATACGGCATCGGGCCGACTCGAGCCTGCTCGAACTTCCGTATCATTCGCCCATCACTAACTTTCACTATAAGTGTAGAGCCGTGGCCAACTTTCCTCTGCTCGGTTAGCCGGTCCGGTCAGAGTACAGAGCTGTTGGACCACGGAGAAGCCGTGGCCTCTTTAAGGGACGAAACACACTCTGCATCCACCGACACACTCCCATACGCAATTTCATTTTTAGCCACGAATTAGTCCTTTTACTAGTGATGGGTCGCGTGATGCAAAGCTCCCGATGTAGCGCTGTGAAGAGGAGGCGGACCTCCTGTTGATTGAATCGGATAATACGATTACAGCTCTCCTCCGGTGATCTCCAGTTCTACCGACTGAGGCAAAGCAGTTACGGAGCTCCGGAGGTTAACCAGAGGGCCACCTCCTATTCGCAACAGTAGCTCCGAGTGTAAGGGCGTAGTGGGCTGTAATTTCAAACTTACGTCCATGAATGTAGGCGCCCTATAAAAATCGTTACCTACATACACAAAAATTGATCTATATCACCGATATTCCATACAATACCCCTTAACAAAGAACGTATAGTCATTCAGAATAATTAATGCATCCTCTCATTTGTTATCAAGAAAATGCAATTATATCGACATATAATACATACCCCATATACCTGTAAGAATAAACCCTGTAGATACAACAAGCAATATATCTAAACAGGTTCAGTTGTTTCTTAGAAAAGTGCAGACCCTACCTGTGCAGAATTTACACAGTGCTTCGTTCATTATTATTATCATTATTATGGAAATATTCCCATTATATTGGCGCTAGAATACAGTAGTTTCAAGTTAAATTTGAATTCGCTTTTAATTTCTGGACATATGTAAAAAACGTGAAAGACGTGGAGAAGTAAGGGATGATCATTTACGAGCGGAGGGAGGAGTTCAGGCGGGTCAAGTCTGTAAGTGCTGCGCTGTAAAACATGGCACAAATAACTCGCAAACACCGGCTTCGCGCTGTAGGTGGCAACGCGGTCGCCTGTCACCCGGCGGCCCCGGGATCGATACCCGGCCGGGTCAGGATTTTTAAATTTCAATTATTAATATACCTGGTCTGGGGACTGGGTGTTTGTGTCATCCTTAACGTTCCTTTCCTCACATTCAACACTTTAAACTACTGCCATTTAAATAATACACGCAGGTTTCCTCACATATGGTGCAAGTAGAGGCAAAGGATCTTCAAAGGTTAAAGCCCCGAACATATAGCATTAAAAAATAATAGCGACATGTTATAAATTCCTGTGAAAATGCTCGTTCATTCCTCCCGTATGAAGTTCACACTACGCGCTTGTCATTTAATGTTGTGTTTTTTTTTTTTTTTTTTTTTTTTTGCTAGTTGTTTTACGTCGCACCGACACAGAACGGGTCTTATGGCGACGATGGGACAGGGAAGGGCTAGGAGTGGGAAGGAAGCGGCCGTGGCCTTAATTAAGGTACAGCCCCAGCATTTGCCTGGTGTGAAAATGGGAAACCACGGAAAACCATTTTCAGGGCTGCCGACAGTGGGGTTCGAACCTACTATCTCCGGAATACTGGATACTGGCCTTTCGAGCAAGTGATGCAATCCATGACTCGTACCGGTAATCCTATCTCGAAGTTTGAATCGGGCCATCATGCGCATGTCATCCCTCGACTATACTACGCTTGCTGATCAACTAATGACGTCTCCGAAAATCTTAATAAGTAGTTAGTGGGACGTAAAGCAAATAACATCATTATAACAACTAATGACGATACGCCCACTTCTTTATAATCTACTCGCAGTCAACTTACCTACCTGTACTTCCTGCATTTTACTTCTGCACCGTCCGTTTCCACGGCGAAGTGGTTAGCGTGCTGGGGTTCGGTCCAAGGATTTCCGGGTTCAATTCTCGGCTAGGTAAGGCATTTTATTCTTCATTGATTAGTTCCTATGGTTCGAGGACTGGGTATGTGAAATAAATAGTAATGAAGTGTGTGACATATTTTTAACATTTTATTGAAACCATTTCTTTTACGGCGCATCGAGTTGTGTAATAATTTGAACAGAAAGGAAAATATACCGGTAATGGCATAAAGATACTGGTGTATGTGTGCATGTATCTGAAAAGGGACTCGTTCTTGGGTTAAGACTCCTTCTGGACTACCGATACTTTTATATAAGTATGGTAACAAATTGATCGTTTCAATGAAAAGGATCATTCAAGACCAGCCACAATATTATCCGACCTGAAGGCACATACACAGGATGAAGCCGAACTCCGTCGACAAACTTTCGGAAATTGTTGAGGGAAACCTTCTGTGTATATTGGTAGAAGGTACCCGTGGTCTCCGGTGGCTCGTTATAGAGTAGAACCGGTATTTAAATGATGATTTATTCGGTTTTATTACCGCAAACAACCTTCTTTCTGTGGAAATATCTTCACAACAGAGAAAAAGCCTGCAATATTCAATAACCAAAACGTACAACACAAAACCCAGAGTAGCAAAGCCTGTAATATGTAATAACCAAAACGTACAACACAAAACACAGTAATGCGATAACCCTCTGCAGAAACACGTACACTTTTATCACAAGATGTTCAATATTTTCTGTCAGTGTACTGTTTAAAGGTAATAATTCCAAGTCGTTGGCTTCCAGCACGTTAAAGAACTCCTGCGGGACATAATTCCCACACCCCGGCGTCTGTCAAGAACTAGCATTTAGGACGGACGTAAAACAAATCCTCTGTGGTGTAGTGGTTAGTGTGATTAGCTGCCACCCCCGGAGGCCCGGGTTCGATTTGAAAAGTGGTACGAGGGCTGGAACGGGGTCCACTCAGCCTCGGGAGGTCAACTGAGTAGAGGTGGGTTCGATTCCTACCTCAGCCATCCTGGAAGTGGTTTTCCGTGGTTTCCCACTTCTCCTCCAGGCAAATGCCGGGATGGTACCTAACTTAAGGCCACGGCCGCTTCCTTGTCTATCCCTTCCCAACTTCCCATACCCCCGCAAGGCCCCTGTTCAGCATAGCAGGAGAGGCCGCCTGGGCGAGGTACTGGTCACCCTCCCCAGTTGTATCCCCAGACCCATAGTCTGAAGCTCCAGGACACTGCCCTTGAGGCGGTAGAGGTGGGATCCTTCGCTGAGTCCGAGGAAGGGTAAACAGATTACGAACGAACGTAAAACAAATAATATTATTATGAGTACTATTTTCAGTGCAATACAGATACAAAGCTGACTGATCGCCGAGCTCGATAGTTGCAGTCGCTTAAGTGCGGCCAGTATGCAGTATTCGGGAGATAGTAAGTTCGAACCCCACTGTCGGCAGTCCTGAAAATGGTTTTCCATGGTTTCCCATTTTCACACCAGGCAAATGCTGGGGCTGTACCTTAATTAACGCCACGGCCGCTTCCTTCCCACTCCTAGCCCTTTCCTGTCCCATCGTCGCCGTAAGACCTATCCGTGTCGGTGCGACGTAAAACAACTAGCAAAAAAAAAACCCTGACTGATCTGATGACATGGCCACGAGGTAATCAATTTTGTTTACATTATGATTGGTGTATATTGCGTGTGTTCAAGTGGAAGAGATTTTATTATATATTGGTTATTTTGTATGTTCAGTAACGTTACAATACTTATATTAGCGATTTGGTTGTTTCTGCACGAACAGGCGTGTGTTTTGTAGCCGAAACTCCTATTGCAAAACAAAAACAAACAAAAATATTTGAAGAGAAGATTCGAACCACCACAAAACGTAGCGGACGATAATACCAACGATGCTATGTAGCCAACTGAGCCCTACTAACAGCTCGAGTTCAATGTTTGCTAATCATTACTGTATACCATATTCGTCCTGGCTGAGGTCCAATTGTCGTCCGTCGTCGTCCATGAGGTCATTTCATTCCTCCCAAAGGGGAGGCGGGCCATCAGCTGAACAAAGCAGCTCTTCGGCCATGAGAATGAAGAAAATGTAACAGAAAGACATTATGAAGAGAGTATGTATCGTACATACGTGAAGGAGCGGGTTATAGCTGTGGCGCAGGGGGCCGTGAACCGCAAAGGGGCCCACAGGGCGGACCCACACCACACACACCGGGGCGGACCCCAACTGGAGACATGATTATTGAGGGAGGAGTTGGCATATCTCGGGCGCGCAATAGCAGAAAAGAACAAAATACATGAGAAATCAGAGTACATTCGACGAGAAAATTGTTACATATAGTGAGCAGTGGGAGGGTATGTGTTCGGAGGAAAGGTAGGGAAAGGAGTATAGTGTTGGGACAACAAGTAATAAAGGGTGGTAGAAACATTAAGGATAGAGGTGGAGAGAAGACGTAAAAGATCCAATATCGGGAGCGGCGAAAGAGGAAACGAGTGTGTGGGAACGGATGGATAGGCAGCCTGCGGAAGGGGGGCGGGTGGCGGAGCAGTTGGCGGACGAGGCGGAGCCTCGGTAGAAATGGGGTGGACCAAGCGAGGCGGGGAATGAGAGTGTTCAACCCGATGGTGGCGACGACGAAGCCGAACACCGGAGGAGACCAGGTGATGGACATCCGCATCACAGGGGAGGGATAGACGCACCATAAACGTTAGACCACGATCATTGTAGATACGATACACTCGGCGGGCAGGAATGCCCGCTAGGTGAAGATCTTGCAGGATGTCGTCTTCAGGAATGGCAGGATCAACACCTCTGACGACACAACTCGGCGAGAGAAGAGGACGCTGGGCCTGGGAAGCGGCGGCAGTCTGGTCTTCACGAGGCGTGTCAGTGGCAGCCATGAAGGGAGAAGAAGATATCTGGGGACCGGGAGCGGTGGTGATGAAGGTGGAGGAGGTCGTTGACATGAGAGGGGAGGAGTGACTAGCTGTGGAAGTGAGTGTGAGGGAGGTCAAGGAGGTATTGACCGTAGTGGTAGGAGTAGTAACTGTAGAAGTGGTCGTACAGGAGGTAGGAAGGTGTGTGCGGGGCGGATTAAAATGAGAGCCAAGAGGAAAATCAGGGAGGGAGGCCATTTGTTGCAAAAGATGATCCGGGGTAGGAACCGCCACGTGGGTGACACCGACGAGTGAAACACCGTTGGCAATAATGCCAGCCGGCGGGCCGGGACAGCGGAAGAAGGCCACCACATCCGGAGAGGGTTGACCGGAGAAGCCATCTTGAAGACGGAGAATCGCATCGACGAAGGATCCTTGACTGCGGATTTCGTCGCGAATGGCAGATGGAGAGTAGGAAGTATCCACGCCCTTGATGAGACAGGTATGCATTGTGGGAAAGGCGACAGCCAACGAGGCGTCTGCCAATTTGATTGTTCTTGGGCCGGCTGAGACAGCGTCGAGAAGAGGGCCACCCAGCCGCAAAAATAGTAGGGCGTGACGTAGTGCTGGTGTATGAGGTCCAATTGGAGCGTGCCTCGAGATAATGAGGTCAGGCTCGAGTATCTCAAATGAGTGTTATGCCCATCCCTACGTAGACCTCGAAGATGCATCGAGAGTGGTGACGTCAGTCTCGAGTAGTGATGGGTCGTTCATGAACGAACTAACTCTTTTAAACGACTCATTGGAGAGAGCTAGCTCCCTCATTGAGAGTCGACTCTTGTAAGAGCTAGCTTCCTCCTTGCTCCTTGAGAGCTAGTCGTTCAATTACGAGTCGACTCTTTTATGAGCTAGCTCCCTCCTTGCTCCCTGAGAGCTAGCACGAGCCGACTCTTTTATCAATTGCGACTCCAAGAAAGGGCTAGCTCGTCACATCGACTCTCGTTCATTTCTAGCCAATACCATGCTTCAGGTAATCACGTGACACACAACTCTCCGACCTTACGTCACGCCTCACTATTTTTGCGGCTGGGTGGCCCTCTTCTCGTCGCTGTCTCAGCCGGCCCAAGGACAATCAAATTGGCAGACGCCTCGTTGGCTGTCGCCTTCCCCATGTATACCTGTCTCATCAAGGGCGTGGACAACTCCTACTCCCCGACTGCCATCCGAGATGAACTCCGCAGTCAGGGCACCTACGTAGAAGCAATTCTCCGTCTCCAGGATGGCTTCTCTGGTCACCCGTCTCCAGACGTGGTGGCTTTTTTCGATCTCCAGGACCAACGGCCGGCATCATTGCAAATGGTGTCGCTCTTGGTGGCGCCGAGTATGCAGCGGTTCCTACTCCGGATCATATCCTACAGCAACTGGTCTCCCTCCCTGATTTTCCTTTTCGCCCTCACTTCAGTCCGCCCTGCAAATCACTCCCTACTACTACTACTCTCACCACTACGGCCCACACTTCCTCGCCTTCTCTAATACTTACTACTACTACCGCCAGCCATTCTTCCCCTCTTATGTCAACGTCCTCCTTCGTCAATACCCCTCCTTGTTCCCAGCAATCCCCCGCTTCATCCATGGCTACCACCGGCACGACTCCTTCAACCCGTGACTACCAGACGACTGCCACTTTATCGGCCCGCCGTCATCTCTTGTTATCGAGTTGTGTCGTCCGAGGTGTTGACCCTGCCATCACCGAAGAGGACATCATGCACGACCTTCATCTGGCAGGAATCTCCGCCCGCCGAGTCTTTCGCATATACAACGATCGTGGACCTACGTTCATGGTGCGCCTCCATCTCTCTAGTGAAGAAGCCGTCCATCAACTGGTCTCCTCCGGTGTTCGCCTCCGACGTTGGCACCATCGTGTGCAACATTCCCGTTCACCGCCCCATTCGGCCCGCGCCTCTTCTCCTGTCTCTTCTCCTCGCCCCCAATCTGCCCCGCCACCCACCCCCCTCCGCCAACGGTCCATTCTTTCCCTCTCCCACAACCGATTTCTTTATCGCCATTCTCCATACTGGAACTTCTACGCCTCCTTTCCACTTCCGTCTCTAACACCACCACCACTCTCTATTACCTCCTGTCCCAATACTACCAACCTTCTCCTTACTTCCCTCCTACCTCAAACCCACATATCGTTCCATCTACTCTTATGTAACTACTCTTGTAATCTATTGTACATAGTCCTTTCGAAATGCGCGCCCGAGATACACCTCCCTCAGCCCTCAATAAAGGTGATCCCAGTGGGGGTTGGCCCCGGAGGGTGCGATGTGGACCCGCCCTGGGGGACCCCTTATCTGCTCGCGGCCCCCTACGCCACTGCTACACTTTCTCCCATATGTAGGCTATGTACTACACATACTTCTCTACTGTTAGGTTTCTGTGTAAATGCTTCTTTTTCTCTTGGCCGAAGAGCTGCATAGTTCAGCTGATGGCCCGCCTCCCCATTTTGGGGAGGAATGAACCAACGTTTTGATGATGATGATAATCACGTGACATACAGAAGCCGCTTTCTTTTTTTATAGGCTGCCCAGTCTACAGGTACAGTCTAGCCTCTTCCCGCATTCAGTCAAAGTCAGTGCTCTGAGTGCAGTGGTTGAGGTCTGTCTGCTAGGTACGTTTTTGTGCCATAGTTCTGGCAACTTGCAACCTAACGAAACAATGAAATGAAATAAACAACATGTTATTGAGCAATACTTACCTGTTCACTTCCTGTATGCACTCATAATCTATGAAGGATGTAGGGCCTAGTATAGATCCAGTAGGTTAGGAGCAAATAAACGACACGAAGTTCGGGTTAACTAACCTCAACTAAACACGAATAGTCACTATCCAGAATACTGAAAATAATACTCGGCAAGTAGAAACGGCGTAGTTTTATTGTCTGAAATAATTAAGAAATACTCTGACAAATCCTCACCTGTTTCTTTAATGCGGTCGTAGTTATGAATTAACATATTGCCAAAATGTTTCGGTTTTACGGTACAGTGGATAAAATAATATACCGTAGTTTTAAATCGAATTAAGGCAAATATAAAATAACACTAGTTTTGGCTTTAAAATATAGGCTAAATAACTCATACCAAAGTGTATACCGCAGTACATTTTCAAATAATTATTTATTAACGTGTAAGGAGTCCGACTCCTTAGCTGGATAGTCAGCATCGAGGACTTTGCTGCAGAGGGTCCCGTATTCGATTCTCGGCCAAGTCGGGAATTTAATTCTTCTGGCTCGGTAACTGGGTGTTTGTGTTTGTCCCAACACTTTCCTCTTCATATTCAGACAACACACCACAATACCAACCACCATAGAAACACGCAATATTAATTACATCCCTCCGCATAAGGTTAGCGTCAGGAAGGACATCCGGCCGTAAAACAGGGCCAGCCTGGCTGAGTGACTAGAACGGTCGAGGTGCTGGCCTACTGACACCAACTTGGCAGGTTCGATTCTGGCTCAGTCCCGTGGTATTTGAAGGTGCTCAAATACGTCAGCCTCGTATCGGTAGATTTACTGTCACGTAAAAGAACCGCTGCGGGGCTAAATTCCGGCACCTCGACGTCTCCGAAAACCGTAAATGTAGTTGGTGGGACGTAAAGCCAATGACATTATTTATTATACAACAGGGCCAAATCCACATTTCCGGAACAGTTCGCACTCGCGAACCCACAAGTGTAGGAAAAGTGGTCGAAGGAGAAGAAGAAGTAGGTAGTGTAAGGAATGCCAATATATCGAACATATACTTCTCATACGGTTCAATCGTTCTTGAAAAAAAAAAATAGAAGAGAGTGTGACCATATTGTACGCGAAAAAAAAAAGGCAAAATGCTATGCGTACTGTAGTATACTTGGTTATATGTAATATGTGCTGATAGTAGTTTCCATTATTTTCGTTAAAGATCGCGTTTAATCAGTTATGTTTCCTACGCTGCATTAATGCATGAAAGAATCTGTTGTTTAAACGCGGAGAGTCTAGTGAGAAACTTTCTGTAGCTCCAGACGAAAGAGGATATTTTGATGACATCTTTTGAGTGAAATGTAAACTACGTGAACAGGAATAGAGATTCTTCTTATGCTTATCTAGACTGCCGGGGTCGAACGGAAGTTTTGCCAATATCTCGAACATACGTCCCGTACGGTGCATCAAATACAGTAGAGACAATACACGACACTGAGCGAGATATCGAGGGACAGCTATTGGAGCTCACTCTAGCGGATAGACCTGAACGGTACTGATTCTGCCATAAGAGCACGTGCATTTTTGTGTGAAGTTTTTGGTGTTATTTATGCGTTCCCAGTGAGTTGACATAATTAAATAGTAGCGTGTGTCATTTCTTGATATCTCCTCTCAACATGAGGGGAAAGGTATGTGCTGTGTTTGGCTGCAGTAATTACGAAATAGAGAAAAATGCGCGGTCGTTCTTCAGGTTCCCTCGTGACAAGAACATGTAAGTAATATTGTGTTTGCATATATATTCTTCCAGTGACAGAGATTTTTATAGTACTTCATAATCTTCTGACCTGCTAGACCCATATTTTAACTGGCATAAAATGTAATACGCATATTTTATTGTATAGTGCAGCAGTTAATCTTCAATACCGATGTGTTGTTGTAGGTGTGATCTGCGGGTTTTGAAATGTCACAGAAGTGATTTGGATAAGGTGGACAAGAAAGAAGGGACGTTACGCTTATATAAGAATTATAAAATCTGTTCAGATCATTTCCAGGCCAGCGACTTTAAAAATCCTCGACTATACAGCCAAGGGTATGTTACATTTTTAATCTAATTGTACGTAAATATTCCTCAAAGCATCACTATCGACAACATTTTCAAACTTTTCTTTCTTTTATCCCTCTTCTCAGATTAAAGCCGGGATTTTATAGATTTTCTTTCTGTTAGTAGGCTTCATGTTAAGGGGAAAATTGTCCAGCTATTAAATGTTAATTCATTGCATCATATGTGTAAGGAATGTGCCGATATTTTTATTGACAATTGTCTTAATGTGATGATACAATGTTTTTAAATGAGGAAAAAGAAAAATCCAACCGGAAAATTTCAGGCAGGTATGCTAAAGGGTAAAAAAAGTAATGCGTAAATGAAAGATCAAGCCATTTCACAGCAGTCCATTTCACACCTTGTTTATATGTCTAATTTCAGTCTTTAAATAATAACCTTTTAAATAATTCTTCATTCATTTATCCAGAATTGCTTTAGCAACTTCAAAGTTAATATCTCAATACCACTTTCTTTCTAGACGTAATTTATTTATCCATTTCCGTATATACATTTCCATTTATATTTGAATTTAGCGCGATTTGTTCAGGTCAAGTCACTAGGAGCGCCAACGTCGAATTGTCTCCCATGTTAGCAAGGCGAAATCCGTAAGTGTCGTGTATTGTCTCTACTGTATTTGGGTGCATTCAATCTTGAAAGACACCATTTTAAGGAGAATGGAACTTAGGCAAAGCAATATTAGATGTCATCAATCAACACTGTATATTTGTGATACGTTTCGTCGTTACTGTGTATAAAACTTCATCATTGGGTTAATTGCGAATGTTGCCAGCAGTGTACATTTGTTTTATTCCAAGAGTAGCGTGCCAAACTGGACATAGTGTTGCCATCTGTTGTGGGAAATGTGAACTATCTTGCGCCATCTCGCTCCTTCAAATAAAGACGGGAGTCATGATTAATCTAGAAAATGTAAAATCTCACAATTTTGGGCTTTTATGAATCAATAACTCATGGCTTAGTAGATACTATAGTAACATCCCATTACATTTATAAACAATTATTTATTAACGTGTAAGTGTTGCCAATATCATGAACATACGTCTCGTCACGGTGCATTCAGTCTTGAAAAGCATCATTTTAAGAAGAGAGGAACATAGGCAAAGTAATATTAGATGTTATCCATTAATACTGCATATTTGTTAAACATTTCTTCCTTATTGTATATAAAGCTTTATCGTTAGATTAATTGCCAATGTTGCCAGGAATGCATATATTAGTTGTTCATTTGTTTTATTTCAAAAGTAGCAAATACAGTAGAGATTGTATTTGAGAGTAGCCTTCTAAACTGGACGTTACCGTTAATAGAGTATTAATTAATTAATAGATTAGCAACGAGCTAGAAAGAGTCCTCTTTCTAGCTCGTTGTAGATTAGCCATCTGTTGTGGGAAATATAAACTATTTGCGCTAAATCGTTCCTTCCCGGAAGTCATGAAGAGCGACCGGAAGTCATAAAGAGCCGTCTGCCCTAAACCGGATGAACGAACGAACCTGGAGCGGAGAGCGGCCTCTGACTTCCTCGGCTCGCTCCTACCTTCCCGCTCCCAAGAGTCGACTCTTTTGAATGACTCTCAGTTAGGAGCGGGAGCGAATGAGCTAGCTCCCTCAAAAGAGCTACTTCGACCCATCACTAGTCTCGAGTAGTTATGGGCAATATTTCACGAACTGTGATTTTTTCACTGATATCAATAAATCACGAGTAACGACTGTTACTTTCTACGCTATCACTGTGATCAGCCGTGATTTAAAGATTTCACTTCAAGTGATCACCGTACGCCCTCTTAACTCATATACCGAACTAGAATGTTGCTACCCACCGCCGTCTCGATCCTCTTATACTGCCTGCTCTATGCCACTAGTTTAACACAGGAAGGCGCGACTACCAATAGTTCTCCAAATCGCCGTAAGAGTGCAGCAGTAGACGCACAATCTTCGCTGTCAGTGTGGGTGTAGCACTGTATTATTGGTGCATGAATGTGTGTGAAAACCTGAGTTATTTTGTACAATGAGTAAACGTGTCTGGTCACTTTCGTTCGTACAAGATATATTTTGAATAGAACTGTGAAATTAATTAATTATGTTATGTTTACAGATATTTCAAAAGTGATTTTAAGGTGTTGGTACTTGTTTCTTTCCGTTCGTGCAAGGTATATTTTTCGTAGAACTGAAACTTCAGATTCTTTCCCCGAAATATTCAACTGTTGTATACCATGTTGCCAATCTCGGCAAGGTTGTTCGCAGCCAGAAAATATACGACTCCATGAAATACCGTCTAGAAGAGAATTGAGAGAAAAGCGACTGTCGGCTTTATCTAGGCAAGGACCTAATGAAGGAAGTAATTGGATATCCTCAGATTACTCTCGCATCTGTGCCTTCACACCTTATTTCAGATTTTGATAGAGCCTCCGCGGCTCAGGCGGTAGACGCCGGCCTCTCACCGCTGGGTTCTGTGGTTCAAATCCCGGTCACTCCATGTGAGATTTGTGCTGGACAAAGCGGAGGCGGGAGAGGTTTTTCTCCGGATACTCCGATTTTCCCTGTCATATTTAATTCCAGAAACACTCTCGAATATCATTTCATTTCATCTGTCATTCATTAATCTTTGCCCCGGAGGGGTGCGACAGGCTTCGCCAGCCGGCACAATTCCTATCCTCCCTGCTAGATGGGGCTTCATTCATTCCATCCCTGGCCCGGTCGAATGACTGGAAAAAGGCTGCGGATTTTTTTCCAGAAGGTGATTAAAGCCATGGAGGATAGTGGATTCCTTGTGATAAAAATTGTGACGGACAATCACAAAACGCCTTCATGTTTAGACATTTTGGACAACCTCAGATATCCATACGATAATATTCCAATCAAACTAGAAACAGGAAATCACATCCTAACTTGCGGGTACTAGGTTCGTGTTGTTGAAGAGAGGATGGAGTGTGACATTTGTGTCAGCAACATCTCACTGCCTAGAGCTTCGACACCTCTAAATGGAACTGATTATACATCAGGACAGAGGAGGAGTTCGATACCCAAAACCTAGTTTTGTTGCTCTGGTGAAGCATTTCCAGGAGTTCGTTTAAACTGATGTGTCCTATTGTGGAAGTCGTTCAAGCGTATGAGCGTAATACGAGGACTTGCGACGTCTTCCCTTTCAGAATACCGGGCGAGTTGGCCGTGCGGTTAGGAACGCGTAGCTATGAGCTTGCATCCGGGAGATAGTGGGTTCGAACCCCACGGTCGGCAGCCCTGAAGTTGGTTTTCTGTGGTTTCCAATTTTCACATCAGGCAAATTCTGGGCTGTACCTTAATTAAGGCCACGGCCGCTTCCTTCCCATTCCTAGGCCTTTCCTATCCCATCAACGCCATGAGACCCATTTGTATCGGTGCGACGTAAAACAAATATTTAAAAAAACTTTCAGAATGTGTTTTGTTACAGTGTGAGGACAAAGAACGTCAGAAAAATGTTACTAATATTATCCTAACCAAGTTCGTAAGACCTCTATTATTTGATATTGCGTTGGCAAGAACACAAAAAGTACGGTAGCACTCCAAGCCTTCGTCCAGGAAAATCTTTAAATTGTGCATGAAGAGGCCAACTGTGACTTCGTGCAGGTAATATTGCCGATATTTAATATTACTGATGTAATTTACGAGTTTCAGTGAACATATGACCATACTGCATAGTGTTTTGTAGGCTGTCGTCATTAGAATAAGTTTAGACCATTGTGCGTCTATGTCTGCCATCTAGCGGAGAAATTTTGTCGCAGCGTAGTCGCAAAAAGGCTCGCACAGAGCAGGCAGTATAGGAGGATCGAGACGGCGGTGTTGCTACCTAAACTGTGACTGTGATCAATGTTGTGATCAGTCGTGATATCACGACATGTGCTGCCGCAACGGTATCCACGCGAAGCGATGCGTTCAAGCGTATTTGGTTCAGTAGAAGCAGTAGAAGCAGCATCGCCATGATAACCAACAGTACGGACATTTGTTGATTTCATTTTTTAAGGACGTCAACATATCGTTCAGTATATAATGTATTTGTAGGAATTGAGCACATTCCTCCCGAATATATTAATAACTGAAACACTTATAATCCTCGGCATCGCTTGCAATATCAGTTTTAGGAAATTATCAGTTGACTCGCAGTGTATTTATAAGCGCGCGTTAAAAAAAATCGTGGTACACGGGACTCTCCTAGAATAGTAACAAACATGTATTTCTCCTGTATTTTGGAATGCCCGGGGGCGTATTGTCACTGGAGCTCAGTACTAGCAGGCAAGTTGACTGAAATGGCGTTTTCTAGAAAAAGGAAAAACAGTGACCTGTAGCAGTCCTTTAAAGAAGTGGATGAAAACTTCACATTATGTAATATGTGCCAACAGAAATTGTCTTAAAAAGAAGTACTTCAAATCTGAATAAACATTTGGAATGCAAGCACCTCTCACTTGCTTTGCCAGAAAGCAGTAGTCAACAATCGGCATGTATCTGATGACACAGACCTGGGATTTTAGACTCTAAAAAAATGTTTTAGGCACCTAAAATGGCCTTTTAAACAAGTAAATAGTTTTTTAAAAGAGAATATAGGTACTTCAAATATGCTTTAAAAATAGGCAGGAAATAGACTTTAAAATATGACAATATAGACCTACACTGCAATGTGATTTTTTTTTTACGTTAAGTACAGTAATGTGGTATAGGCTACCCTTTCTAAATAGGAATAGTTGCAAAATGAAGGCATAATTAAACAGGCGTTTATTACAAACAGCTATGGATTAGGAAACAAAAAATTTTCATCAGTACTGTACTAAAATTAAATTAAATACGGAGTACTGGTATGCGTATTTATTTGTGAGGAACATTCCTACTGCACTTTTCAGTCGTAGTTTGCTTTACAGTACATAACAATAATCTTCTCCAAATTTTCCACAGTCAGGCTGCGTCTTTGGTCTGTTAAAACAATTTTAAAAGCAGAAAAAATGTGGTCTACACTCACAGATGTTGGACGGGCATAGCAAAATTTACCTACATTTTTCAGTTCAATTTCACTAGGTAGGTCTACTTTTCCCCCATCCATTACCTGATGTACCCTTTCCTGCACTGAATTACCTAGATTCTTCTGCAATACACTAGCCCACCTGTCTTTTATTTTATCCCTTACTTTACCCCTAGTACTTTGTATAATATTCTCAGCTTCCTCAATTATAAAATATATCTGTTTGAGACTCTACTTTTTTTCTATTTTTGTAATGATTGACTGGAAGAAATGAAAAATTTGCCTGAATATATGCAATGTCTCTCTGAACACTGGAATAATCCTTTAGCAAATCTTTGCCCATACGACACGCATGCAGAGTTGTCTGTTAAAGGCATATTGTCTATCACAGATGTTCCATATAATACAGGGCAGCTTCCATTGAGGAACCCCAGCGGCTGATGATTGGCTGTGGTGGAAAAGAATAGAGGGGAATTTCTCTCAGAAGATGGTTATTCTTGATGGAAGCTTACAGAACACTCTCTTCGTTGTTTAAATCAGATTATTTACTGCAGGCAACTTGGCCCTAACTATTTCTGTGAGTCTGTGCAAGGCATGGGCCATGCAAGTAACATGAACATTAAAGAAGAGTAGAAAGTTTTAACGAGAGGTAGAGTAGCAATCATGTAGGAAGCAGCATTGGAGACAAGGAGAAGGTCTTCATAATCATCAACACTCCCAGGATACAACAACTGGAACCCCTTGTTGATGATGTACACAATGCTTTGCTCTATTTTCTGAAGCTGCTTAGAACAAAGGAGAGCAGTAAATGCCAATTGGGTTCAACTTTTCCTACTATAAGATTAGCAATGTACCTGCCCACAGAGTTGCTGGTTATGTCCACATACAACCCTATGTAAGGACTCCCAAATAACCTCTGTGACTGGCAAAATTACCTCCTATATCTAAGTAGTTTTTCTTTAATGTAGATGTTGAAAGTATGTGTTGGTGTATTTCTGTAAACAAATCTCTGAAAACATGACTATGCACAGAATTCCAGGAGATATTTTCAGCAACTAGGGTTCTAAACATATGAGCATAGAAACTACTGTGGATTGTGGGAGGTATACTTTGTGTGAGCAGAGTCTGTCCAATGTTACTTTTCATGGTTGAATTTGCTTTGTGACTCGCACTATCAGCATGCTCTTGTGAAATCTAAAACACAATAATGTGATGAAAATTACAGACTAAGATAAGGAATGGCTAATGAATAAAATTTGTAAGTTAGAATTATTTCATTTAAACCGCTACCGTATTACTCTAAAGTTAATTAAGAACAAGAACACTCCAGGCCTCGAAAGGTCTTGGCTTTCATTTACAGCTGCTGCGCAGCTCTAGGCTTGCAGATATTAGATAGCCGTGTGGTCAGCACGTCACATCCCTCAAGTGTATTGCCGTGCCTCTGAGACCGCTGCTCATTGTAGCTTCCCAATTGCCCTCACGCAGCTGGGTCAACGCCTTTCCATGCCTTACATTTTTCTAAATTACTGCCGGTACTGGTATCTAGGGAAAGGTGCACTGGTATCGTTAACCTTACATTAGGTGGCTGAGAATAGTCATTCATCATTATATTTTTCACTTGTGCCAGATAAATGTGTAGAATTTCATTTCCTAGCACATACCATTGCCTTTGCTGGCAGGACCTAGTGTTTACAGTCCACTATGTCTTCTGGTATGGGCTAGAGTAATTTTGTTACTTTCATTGATCTGTCTCTGTCTTATACTTGGCTTTGACAATATGAAAGTGACTGAGGTATGAGCGATGTTAGTAATGCCATTCCTTCTGCAGCCAGTCCCTGCTATGAATGGTGTGAAAATGTTGCTCATAGGGTCGGTTGGTGCATGCATTTCAGTGGGCTTGGCAGACTGATATGTAATAGCAACTTCTGGCTCGGTGAGGAAAGCAACGGGAAACTACCTCACTCCTCATTTCCCTAGTACGCCTCTTCAGTGATGCCTAGGCCATCTATGACAGCTGATGGCAGAGCTGTTGAGGATCCAAACAGCCTTAGGGCTGAAGACTGAACAGCACATACCAAATAATCGGTTACAGTATAAAACACGACTGTTGCCAATACTGATCCTATTTTTTCCTTGATATTGGTTGAACTTCGGCATGTCTACAAAAAACGAATGTAAATAATAAAATGATTATGTTTGTACGCCTAGAAGTAAATTGGCAACGACCGTGTCTGTAATGCAACCAAAATGTAGGCTGTTTATTAAATGCAAAACCTTAGGTCGGTGGCTGATTTTCTTATAAATGTTTACACAGAGATAGCCTAGTCACAATAACAAGGCAGTCTCTTGATCACAAGCTACAAATAACAAGCAGCATGGACGATGCGGTGATTGTGATCACGTCACGACTAAAAATCACTGATATCAGAAAATCACGGTATCGCTCATCACTAGTCTCGAGTACCTCGAACCGAACGAGAGTTTTGTCCGTCATCACCACTTGTGTCTCGGGAACGCAGGATGAGGAGCCATTCGAAACATCTCGGAACACTTCGGCTCTCTTCGGTTCCACGAACTATAACTAGATGAGCTGTTCTCTTCAGTTCACGAACTAGGCTGGACTTAGCTACAATAAGGCGCCATTTCGGACACCAACACTTTCCTCACGTGCGCTGTTACTCGTGTGTGTTCTAGATTAGTAGGTGAATTGTTCTAGATTAGTTTTTGTGTGATTAAGAGTGCCGTGGTGAGTTGAAGGTATTATTACTGAAGGGGTGGATAGGCGTAATTATCTTGGTTTGTGTTCGGGTTCTCTAGGCACTTTAAAGTTTTCCTGTGATTTATAAGAGTGTCGGCGGATAGTCGTAATTTATCGTTCAATAATGGATACGTATAATTGTAATTTCTGCAGCGAGTAATTTAGTGTACATAAAAACTTACTGAGGCACATCAGTACCAAACATCGTGGCAATCAAAGTGAGAGTTTTAAGTGCAACTTATGTGATTACTCCACTGCAAGACGTGATAATCTTAAGCGGCATACATTCAGCATGCATGAAAAGGTCTCTGCAAAATTTGAGTCAAAAATACTTTGTCCATTATGTAAATATGACTGTGCATCACGAAGCGAGATGCTTCGGCATTACTCGTCACAACATGATATAGACGTAGTTAATGAAACCGTGGAATTTTCTAGTGAGAGTGATTTCTATAACTGGAAATCTAAGGTCGAAAAAGATCATCTATGCGAGTTTGTATGCAGCAGGGGACGTTGGGTTAGGACTACAGATAACTGCTCAAAATTGTCATTTCACTGTCATCGTAATGGTGTTTATAAATCAAGAGGGCAAAACGAGCGCCACCAGAAAATATTGGGAAGTAACAAAATTGATGGATACTGCCCAGCTAGCATGGATGTCACATGTCATCCTTCTGGCAAAGTTGAGGTTTCATTCTGCAAAACGCATGTAGGTCATCAGGCTGAGCTAGGCCGGTTAAGACTTTCAAAATCAGAAAGGGACGAAATTGCAAGGAAAATATCACTGCATATTCCGTTTGACTGCATTTTAGACTCTGTTAGGTCTTCAATTAAAAGCAGCGAATTAGAACGCCGCGATTTAATATCAAATAAAAATCTTCACAACATAGCAAGAGATTATAACTTAAAAGCCGAGGCAGTTAGACATGCGAATGACAGCACGAGTGTGGACTCTTGGGTGAAAGAAATGCAAGAAATAGATTCTGTAGTCCGGTTCTACAAACCTCAGGGAGTTAGTTTGGAAGCCCATCCACAGCTGCGCGAAGAACACTTTGTCTTAATTGTAATGAATGAGGCGCAGATTGAAATGTTACGCGATTATGGAAATAGTTGTATTTGCATGGACAGCACACATGGGCTTAATTCTTACGGATTTGAACTGACAACTCTTCTTGTGTTGGACGAGTTATTTCAAGGCTTTCCTTGCTCGTTCATGTTTTCGAACAGAGGAGATCTTCCGATTATGGAGATCTTCTTAACAGTTGTTCTGGATACTCTCCGTGCTCCACTTCAACCAAATGTACTTATGTCTGATATGGCAGAAGTATTTCATAATGCCTGGTTGAAAGTTATGAAACCACCTCAACATCGACTGTTCTGCTCATGGCATGTAGATCGAGCGTGGAGGAAAAATCTTTGCAAGATTAAAGGACGTGAAAAACAAGCCGAAATCTATAAAATCATTAGAACGCTAATGCAGGAGAGAGATGAAGAGGCCTTTCGAAAGATGTTTGACGAGGCTCTACAGCTTCTGAAAGAAGACCCAGACACCTTAGAATTTGGTATATATTTTGAAAATAATTATCGGGCATCTGCTCCAAGCTGGGCGTATTGTTATCGTCAACACTCAGGTCTCAATACAAACATGCACTTGGAGAGAATGCATGGAGTGATCAAACATATATATCTAAAGGGAAACAAGCCCAAACGATTAGATATTGCCATCCATGCTCTAATGAGGTATCTAAGGGACAAACTCTATGATAGACTTATTCATCTGAATAAAGGTAAAGTGACCTCAAAGCTTTCCGCCATAAGGCAACGCCACAAAGCGTCATTTCAGCTCGACCCTGAAGATGCAATATATGACAATAATGTGTGGATAGTGCAGTCAAAACATTCCAACGAACTCTATGAAATAAGGCGAATGAGTGAAAGCTTGTGCAAGTGCGAATTGCTTTGTACCGAGTGCGAGACATGCCTCCACGCATTCACTTGCAGCTGTCCAGATTCATCAATCAAGTTCAACATGTGTAAACACATTCATTTGATATGCAGAGTAGCAAGTAGAGAGACTTCGAGTGCAGCTGAATCTACAGACAATAATTTAATCATCCACGAGGCATCCACTACAGATCAAAAACAACGTGCAATAATCCAAGAACTACAATGCCCTGGAGCAGCAAAGGCATGTGACAGTAAAGCGAAGAGGCGAGAAATGTTACTGGATAAATTCAGGCACATCCTAGATGAGGCTGAATCCGATGAAGACTTCGACATCATTGACAAACGTCTGCAAAATTTATTGCCAACCATTCAGGCCCGCAAATCTGCATCTTCGCTACCTCCAGTTTCACCAGCAAAAAAATCAAAATTTGAACCTCAGAGAAGATTTATGCCAACCAAGAAACCTCATAAAAAGATGTCGTTATCCATCGCAAAGCCCACAGCCACAGAAGAGCAAGACATTGCAATAAAATTACTCTTACCTAAATCTGAACCACAGTGATCAATCATGGGTCTTCTAAACACAGTAGAAGGTGATAAGTAGCAATATTTATATTATAATTATTGGCAGGAGTGTACAACAAAAATAATTCTCAATTACCTACTAATAGACTGGTAATTAAATTAGTGAAGTGTGTGATTTGTGAATTTACAAACTAAAATTCATACATACAGTATACAGTATAAACTTAAAGTATGTCACCTGGAATCATAATTCTTCTGCTTTGCTCGAGACAAAACAGTGTAAGTATATTCCAATATTGTAAAATATCACATTAGGTTTAACATTCAGTTGTCAACAAGTATTCTTATCTTCTTATCTTGGATGAATTAGATAAATTGAAAGTTGACAATGGCGCAATAGTTGCAGGCATACGTTAGATTTTATTTTGTTGTTTTTTTTGTTGTAGGTGTGATCAGTGGGTGATTTTGATAACATTTACAAGAAAGAAGGATCTATCTACTTCAATACCACATAGGCTACATGATATGTTGAGATCACTTCCAATCCACAGATTTTAGGAATCCTTGGCTCTATAGTGAGGGGTAAGTCATCAATCAATCACTATTGAACTTTATTTAGGGCAGTCGCCCAAGTGGCAGATTCCCTATTTGTTGTTTTCCTAGCCTTTTCTTAAATGATTGCAAAAACATTGGAAATTTATTGAACATCTCCCTTCGTAAGTTATTCCAATCCCTACCTCCTCTTCTTATAAATAACTCTTGCATTCCAGCTTTATCTTCATTTTGTGATCTTCCCTACTGTTAAAGACACAAACTTATTCGTCTACTAATGTCATTCCACGCCATCTCTCTGCTGACACCTCAGAACATACCACTTAGTCCAGCAGCTCGTCTCCTATCTCCCAAGTTTTCCCAGCCCAAACTTTGAAACTTTTTTGTCAAGCTACTCTTTTGTCGGAAATCACCCAGAAGAAATCGAGCTGCTTTGCTTTGGATTTTTTCCAGCTCTTGAATCAAGTAATCCTGTTAAGGGTCCCATACGCTGCATCCATACTGTAGTAGGTGTCTTACCAGAGACTTAGGTACCTATAATGATCCCCCAAAGGAACTTTGACACCATCAATGCAATAATTAAAACAGAGAGGACTTTTCCTATTTGTGAAACTCACAACCTGACTTTTAACCCTGTTTATCATCATACCGTTGCCTACGGTCCATCTCACAACATTATATAGGTTATTTTGCAGTTGCTCACAAGTTTGTAACTTATTTATTACCAGTGGCATATACAGAGGGCTACCAAGGCTATCAGTGAAGCCCAAATCTCCATTGAGAATGATGGAAGTCTAAAGCACGTTGGAGTCTAAGCATCTGAAACATTGTTCCATTTACAAAACTTGAAAGCAGTGAGAAAGAAACGTCACGCATATTTCTGAGAGCAAGGCATCGGAGACTGATATTGCAGCCCAGACTCTCGCCCCTTTCCCCTCGACTCGCCACACGCAGCTTGCTGCTGGATATTGGATAGGAGCGAGGACCAGCGGAGGATAGGTGTGCTAGGCTTCGGTCCGTCTGTTCGCCACTGCTACCTATCAACCATGAGTTACTCATTGTATATACTTCCTCACCTCATACTTCTGAATGATACAGGTAAGAGAGTGTGGGAATTCCTCATTCCCGTTTACTACTTGTAGGAAGAGACTGCAGGGCTGGTGTTACATGAGCAATATCGTTTTATTTTCATTGGTAGATCTGTTAAAATGAAATGCCACCTTTCAGGTTTAGCGTTTTCTTTCTTTTGTTGGATTGCCAGGCTGAGTGGCTCAGACGGTAAAGGCGCTGGCCTTCTGAACCCAACTTGGCAGGTTCGGTCCTGGCTCAGTCCGGTGGTATTTGAAGGTGCTCAAATATGTCAGCCTCGTGTCAGTAGATTTACTGGCACGTTAAAGAACTCCTGCAGGACGAAATTCCGGCACCTCGGCGTCTCCAAAAACCGTAAAAGAGTAGTTAGTGGAACGTAAAACAAATAACATTATTATTATTATTATTATTATTATTCTTTTGTTGGTTGGAATCGAACCCATGATCATGGGTCGGACACCACCACTGATCTCCCGAGGAAGCTAATTTAACCAGTGAACGATGGGTACGACTGCTGTAAAATAATAATAATACAAATATAATGGGACCGGGAGAGTTGGCTGTGTGGTTAGGAGCGTGCAGCTGTGAGCTCGCATCTGGGAGATAGTGGGTTCGAACCCCACTGTCGGCAGCCCTGAAGATGGTTTTCTGTGGTTTCCCATTTTCACACCAGGCAAATGCTGGGGCTGTACCTTAATTAAGGCCACAGCTGCTTCCTTCTCTTTCCTAGGCCTTTCCCATCCCATCATCGCCATAAGACCTATCTGTGTCGGTGCGACGTAAAGCAAAATAGAACAAAAAATAGGGCATGGCAACTATACAGGCTTTGTGTTGACCTAATGGGGATAAAATGAATGGCGAAGAAATCATAAATACCCAGTCCCCAAGCCAGGGGAATTAACAGTATGAGGGGGTTGATTCTGGAAATTGAACTGGGGCCATCAGACCAAAGGCAAGCGTTCAATCCGTTTAGCCACAAAGCCGGACTCTCATTTTCTGAACCTTAGGTTACCATCTCCACTGATCAGGGGTTGAGCAATGGCAGTAGCAGAGTCCGGTGCAATAGCCTGTAAAGCAGCAGGCTTCTTCATTGACTACTGGCTGCAGCTCAAAACGCTGAAGGCTTGACGTTCACTAAACCAACCATCGAAAAGAGGTAACCTAAGTCTAGTGGTAGCCCATGTCTTAATCTCAGCATATGCCACTGTTTATTACTCTGTACAGAATAACATCGTCTGCAGAAAGCCTTATCCCTGACTCCATTTCTTTACACATGTCATTGATATATATATATGTAAGAAAACATAAAGGTCCAATAATACTGCCTTGAGGAATTCCTCTGTTAATTATTACAGGGTCAGATAAAGCTTTGTCTACTCTAGTACTCTGAGTTCTATGTTCTAGAAATATAGCCACCCATTCAGTCACTTTTTTTTTCTAGTCCAGTTGCACTCAGTTTTGCCAGTAGTCTTCCATGGTCTACCCTATCAACTGCCTTACATAGGTTAATCGCGATACAGTCCATTTCACCTCCTGAATCCAGGATATCTACTATATTTTGTTGGAATCCTAGCAGTTGAGCTTCAGGGGAATAACCTTTCCTAAACCCAAACTGTCTTCTATCAAACCAGTTATTAATTTTGCAAACATGTCTAAAATAATCAGAAATAATTATTTCCCAAACCTTACATTCAGTGCATGTCAAACTGACTGGCCTGTAATTTTCAGCTTTATGAGAGCCTATGTGGCTCAGGCGGCAACGCTCCGGCCTCTCAACGCTCTCAAAGCAGAGCCGGGACAGGTTTTTCTCCAGGTATTCCAGTTTTCCCTGTCATCTTTTATTCCAGCAACACGCTCCAATATAATTTCATTTCATCTGTCATTCATTAATCACTGCCCCAGATGAGTGCGACAGGCTTAGCCAGCTGGCACAATTCCTATCCTCATCGCTAGATGGGGGCTTCATTCATTCCATTCCTGACCCAGTTGGATGACTGGAAACAGGCTGTGGATTTTCATTCACGCTTTATGATGATAAATAGTTCTTGTGTATAAAACTTTTAACTTCCCTTTACTGCTTGAAGACAAAATGAGTATTACATACCCATACATACATACATACATACATACATACATACATACATACATACATACATACAGAGCTACAGATGGTTATGCCCTTCAGCATTCAGTCTGCAAGCCTCTGTGAGTTAAGCAATAATAATATTATTATTAATAATAATAAATAATTTAGTATTTCATTGCAGTCAATGGTCATAAGATTAAATTACAATTCATAATTCTTTTAAGTTACACTAGAATAACATGCACATAATTTGAACATGAATATTTTGCACATTAAAGTATGATATCTTTCAATTCATTATTATTATTATTATTATTATTATTAATATTATATAATGAATGCACCAAACTTAACATTTCACTACTCATAATGAGGAGTAAACATTACTTGCAGCAGAAACATGTCAGCGATTCTTTTCTCTGAAGACAGGTAAGAGTGCAGATACACTGCGTACTTGGCCCGTGGTAACTGAACGCTGAAACCTGCCCTCACTTTGTCATTCCGACTAGATTTTGCTTTTTACTATCTTTACAGAGGGTTGTTCCTAGGCATTCCCTTGCTGCTTTTACTACCGCATCACTGTGTGCCACCCATTCTCTTTCTATATCGTACGCCTGTTTCCTGGACTGCATTACATCCATAGGTCCGAGGCTTGCTTGAAGTGTTCCAAGCTTGGTCTACTTCCCCTGTTGTTGGGGGTGGTAGAATAGCAAACCCGGTATCCCCTGCCTGTCATAAGAGGTGACTAAAAGGGGTCCCAGGGGCTCTGAACTTTGGAGCATGGGTTTTTGACCAAGGGGCCCTTAGCTGAGTCCTGGAATTGCTTCCACTTACTTGTGCCAGGCTCCTCACTTTCATCTATCCTATTCAACCTCCCTTGATCAAGTCTTGTTCTTTTCCGACCCCAACGGCATTATGTATGGAGGCTTAGGACATTTTTCACGTTTATGTCCTTCGTGGCCCTTGTCTTCCTTTGGCTGATACCTTCATTTTTTGAAGTGTCGGACCCCTTCCATTTTTTCTCTCTGATTAGTGTTATATAGAGGATGGTTGCCCACTTGTACTTCCTCGTAAAATAATCACCACCACCACCCTGTGTCTGACTCAATGGCTAAATGGTTAGCGTGCTTGCCTCTGGTCACAGGGGTCCTGGGTTCGATTCCCAACAGGGTCAGTAATTTTAACCATCATTGGTTAATTCAGTTGGCACTGGGGCTGGGTGTATGTGTCGTCTTCATCATCATTTCATCCTCATCACGACGCATGGGTCGTCTATGGGCGTCAAATCAAAAGACCTGCACCTGGCGAGCTAAAGTTGTCCCCGGGCACTCCCGGCGCTAAAAGCCATATGCCATTTCTATTTAATACCACTCTGTGAAGCAGGATGCTACCTTACTTCTAGTCCTAGAGAGGACCTCTCCCTTGATGGGTCGTAGCCACCTGAGCGCAAAGCAGGCCATGACTCTGAAAATGTTAGGGTATCTTGAGTCTGAGGACCAGGTTATAGGCCACTCAGCTGTTACCTGTGGTTCTTGAAGTAGGAGGTGACAGCAGTAACCCACACCATGAACCACAAAAATTAATAGTATAATTGAAGACATGCTCGCAAAAACGGTCTAACCCTCAAAATTAAAAAAAGTGAGTTAGGTGCTGCTATCTATTGAGCAACATGAATAGTACGTATTCCTACATATGCTAATATCAGGAGGGATCATTTAGAGGAATACAGTAGGTGAAAATTTGAGTGTTTAACCTGAGGGCCTTTGACAGAATGCAAAAATGGGCTAACCCCTATAGAGCAGAAATTAAATAAGTGTACGCAACATTGCAGGCTTAGCACTAACATTGTGGTGTAGTGTGTTGGTGAACCAATGATTGAAACAACGAATTTGCCGAGAGCGGGTAACATTATGAACATTACATAAGAATTTTAATGTAACTTATCATTAAAAAATTCATTACTGAGAATACAATGTCCCTGGTTATATACGAATATATACCTACTCCAGAATGTTCATTGTATCAATGTTGGTGACTCTGGCTACTGCTTGTAAACAACAAACATGGTGGACACAGAGAGTGAATTTGCTGAGCGAGCTGACGAAATGTGCGGAAATTATCGTAAAAGGAAAAGTAATCCTGCAAAATGGTGTCGGGAAATTCAGAAAAAGAAAAGGAATAGTGGTGAGGAATATGTTAATTACAAAGGTGTTGTAATAGAGGAGAAGAGTATTGGTGCAAACTGCCGCTGTTCGCGTAAGCGTTTTGAAAAGGTGACAGAAGATTATCGTGAAAGACTTTTTCTCAATTTCTGGAATTTCGGTGACCATGACTTACAGAATGGGTACATTTCTGGGTGTGTACAGATTTGCTCAGTGAAACGAAGATATGTGAACGATTCTCGTAGCAGTAGAAGACAATGTTCATGTGTTTTCAAGGTTATGGTAGATGCAACAGAGGTTGTAATCCGTAAAAAGGCCCTATTGTCTATATTTGGATTGAGTAATGGACGACTTTCTCGAATAATTCAAGAGAAGAAAACTTCAGGCACCTTCAAGGTAAGCAATCACTGTGATTCTAATCACTTTTCACGTGTAGTTCTCTACGTAAGTTAGGTTGTGCTTCAAGATAATAAAACAAGGTTGTGAGAGAACATGGTTTGATTCTATTTTAGTTGGATCAGAGGGGTCAGCATGGAAACCGTCCCAACAAAACAGAAGAGGCAGATATAAACTGCGTAAGGGAGCACATTGACAGTTTCCCCACGCGGTCGAGTCATTATTCTCAGAAAAAGAATCCTAACATGAAGTACTTGAGTGGAGAACTCAATATTAGTGTTTTGTATAACCTTTATATGGACAAGTGCACCCAGGAAAATAGGACACCAGTTAGCCTTACCATTTACAGAAAGATTTTCTAAAAATATAATTTGTCGTTCCAAGCACCTCGTAGTGATACATGTAAAATATGTGACAATTTAAACATTCAAGTTTCAACAGAGAATGATCCTCTGAAAAAAAAAAAAAAAGATCTGGAATGTAAGTTAGAGCTGCATAAATGAAAATCAGTCGGCCTATGAGCAGTTAACACACAACTAGCTAAGGAAGACAGGACTGTTGGAACAAGGCCAGAATTCGCCGGCACAGCTATGACGACATACTTACGGGACCTCCTGGGTAGGAGGGGTTTCAGGTGGGGAGAACTTAAAAGATACTGAAGAACTTTCACCTTGTATTTCCTCTCCCTTCACTTTCTTTCAGCCCCCGCCTGTATTTCACCGGCATCCATTTAACCTATTTTATACGTAGTTATTTCACTTATATATTCGCATACTAATCTAATTTTACTTACCTGTTATAAATTCCTGGCGACAGGCCGTCTTGAACCAGCGATCCATCAGGTTATCCACTCAGCTAACATGTTACTTGATAATTTGAAGCGTAAACGATGTATATATAGATACATATAGTACATTACCAGTAATAGAGATGGCATTGCAATGTAATTAATATTTACGCCAAAAGATGACTGTCGTCTGTCTCTGAACTGTCGCCAACTTAACTTTTATGAGGAACAAAAATACATCAAACTCAAATCACGAGTTTCATTACCAGCAGTGTGATTATTGTTTGAAGAGGGAATACAAGTAGACGAAAACAAACCAGTCGTGTGTCCAGCTATGTTATAGTCTTGATTGCTATCTTAAGAGGAAGTAGGCCTACAACTAGACGAAAACAATAGAGTTGTATGTCCAGCTCTGTCATAGTCGTGATTATAGTTTTAAGAGGAAGTATAACTAGAGATAAACAGTAGAGTCGTGTGTTCAGTTCTGTGATAGTCGTGACGATTGTTTTAAGACGAAGTAGAACTAGCCAAAACAATTAAAACTCCCGTTCAGTGCTGTATCCATACTAGTAATTATTATTTTAAGAGGGAGTACATCTACGCAAACACAAGAAGTCCATCTTCTGTCTACTCCTGTGCCAACTTTTGGTGAGTACCCATAAATTCATATCCTGTCTCAGTGGTTGCAATATACTCGTGTGTATAGTGTTGCTTTCCTATTCGTGATGTCATCACCAAAAGTGTACTTCCAACAACAGTCGCTCAATTAGCAATGCTGTCGCACCTAACCGAACCTAACCTAACGTGTCACTACCAGTGGTTTTCGGTGGATCACAACCTAACCTGTCACTATCAGTGGTTTTCGGTGGATCACAACCTAACCTGACACTACCAGTGGTTTTTGGTGGATCACCCCGCTAAATTAGTAATGCTGTCGCACCTAACCAAACCTAACCGAACGTGTCACTATCAGTGGTTTTCGGTGGATCACCCCGCTAAATTAGTAATCCTCTCGCACCTAACCTAACCTGTCACTAGCTTTGGTTTTCGGTGGATCACAACCTAACCTGACACTATCAGTGGTTTTCAGTGGATCACCCCGCTAAATTAGTAATGCTGTCGCACCTAACCTAACCTGTCACTAGCTTTGGTTTTCGGTGGATCACCCCGCTAAATTATTAATGCTGTCGTACCTAACCAAACCTAACCTTATGTGTCACTACCAGTGCTTTTCGGTGGATCACAAACTAACCTGTCACTATCAGTGGTTTTCGGTGGATCATAACCTAACCTGTCACTATCAGTGGATTTCGGTGGATCACCGCGCTAAATTAGTAATGCTGTCGCACCTAACCTAACGTGTCACTACCAGTGGTTTTCGGTGGATCACCGCGCTAAATTAGTAACGCTGTCGGCAGCCCTGAAGATGGTTTTCCGTTGTTTCCCATTTTCACACCAGGCAAATGCTGGGGCTGTACCTTAATTAAGGCCACGGCCACTTCCTTCCCATTCCCACCTATCTGTGTCAGTGCGACGTAAGCAACTAGCAAATAAAAGTGTTTTTCGGTGAAAAACAATTGCTTTCGTAAAGGATGCTAGGGGCTGTTGGCCACTTCGCGGCCCTAACATGGGGGCTTATGCCCACCGACCCCCTTTTGCTTGTCTCTAGACCAATGGTTTTGCCACTAGCCGGACTTAACCAAACCAGATCAGTGCTTTTCCTACTTGCCGGACGTACTTAATATTCGTAAAGTTTTCGCGAAATCAAGTCAGCCCCATCATATCGCGCTGTTAATATCTATTTCACTATCCAACTAGTCAATTTTTAGCCCAATCTAGTGGCTGTGAATTGTGTTACGCAGTCTCAAACAGCTAAAGATACCAGACCATTAATTCATACATTTAGCGGCTGCTACACGTTCCTTCGAATTATCCGCCATGTTTGCAAACATCAACTCGCTAAACACGTCATACATGACGTCATATAGACGCACGAGCAGCAGCTGCGGAGCCCGTGCCGGCGGATCCTGGACTTACACCGGACTGTTCATGTGATTGCTTTTGACATGCAGCAATGTCTCCTCACTCCCCACTTGAGTGTAGGGATAATATTTTATAAACGTCAGCTTTGGACTTTGAATTTTGGTATTCACAATGTTGCAAATAACGCTGCAACAATGTTTGTGGCCTGAGGATGTAGCGGGAAGGGGGGCCGATGATATAATCTCATGCCTTCGGCATTATGTTATGACTTCCGTTCCTGATAATGTTAACCACCTGATAGTATATTCTGATTCTTGTTTTGGTCAAAACAAGAACTTTTCTTTAGGTAGCTTTTGGATGTTTTTAGTCCAGACTGGAAGATTTAATATAATAGAACATAAATATTTAGTGCCAGGTCATACGTATTTGCCATGTGACAGAGACTTTGGCCTTATAGAGAAGAAAAAGAGGCAAGTGTCATCAATTTAAATTCCAGATCAGTGAATGGAACTTGTTAGGAAGACTAGGGTTAAGAAGCCGTTTGCAGTGGTAAAGATGACACGTGACATGTTTATCACTGCTTCGCCTTTACTGGATAAGATAACGAAAAGAACAGTCTCTGATTCGAAGCAAAAGGTATTGTTAAGCAAGATTACATGTTGTAAAATCAGTAAAGACGATCCATTTAGGTTACTTTTCAAGTACTCATACTCTTCAATAGAAGAGTATGATTCTGTAGATCTCAGAAAAAAAAGTACCTGGTAGACCATCATTCGGTATTGAACACCTACCATGCAAGTACGACAGACCTAGGCCTGTACTTCCAGCCAAAATCAAGGATATTTTAGACTTGTTGGATTACATACCCCCTCTGTATCATGCATACTACAGAAATCTTGCTTCCAATGCATGTAGTCCCGTTCAAGAAGAAGAAGAAGAAGAAGACGATCCACTTTTTGATATTCCTGATTATGATTAGGTTAAGGTACAGGATTAAGTAGCTGTAGGCAACCTCATTATTGCATTTGTTAATATATTATGTATTATTTGTTTGTAACAACACTTTCCTTATCTATATTACATAATTTATTGCCAGAATTATTTGTATTTCCCTTCCATTTATCACAAAGTCAGGTAGGTATGTTACAAAACGAACACATGTACATTGAGTATACAACTTCCCTTAAGTTCATTTAGCTACTGCATCGCTAGTCTGCAATAAAACAACTTAAAATTGCTATGAAAAGATTTTCCCTCAATGTATACTTTGATTTGATGTGCAATACACCAGGTAAAATTAATGCAGTATATTTTTTTTTGTTCAGTTTGCAAAACTTAAATTTTCTCCTTTCAAGCAAAGTGAGAGTTAGACCGTTTTTGCGAGCATGTCTTCAATTATACATCTGGGGCTGTTTCACATCTAGTATGAAATTGAATGGTATTTCACAACAGTTCATCATATTCTTGTAATTTATATGCTGTTTTATTATAGCCTGCCCGTTTTGCATTTCCTAGTAATAGAACATGGGATTATTCAAAGAGCAATGTGTATAATTAATATGAATATGAACTTTGTTTCAATGAACTCTTTTTTTTTTTTTTTTTTCTTTTAAGGCTAAAACCCAATTCTGTGCCAACACAAAATCTTGCCGGCAGCAGCGTGAAGGGCGTTTTGAGATCAAGAAAAGGAGGGAGTTCACGCAAGAGGAAGAGAGGAGAAGAAGAAGAAATGGAACATCTCCATCCACCAGTACTGCTCAGGTGCAGCCAACAGACAGACTTCTGCAAGGTGTCCTAAAAGTGTTAACAATGATGTTATACAAATTGAAGGGTGAGGTGTGCAGGTTAGAGAAAAGTAAGGTCTTAATTGCAGCTCATACCGAAAGGATTGTTTTAAGGGTCACCAAAACTTTCTTCGTAAGAGCAAAGGACGGTGATTCACTGACAGCGATAAAACTGTTGCTCTTGCAATATATGTTTCTCTTCTAAAGCATACCAGTTCACCCTTGTCTCGGGAGCGCATCGTGTAAAACCACTCGGAAATTTTCTGCTCTCTTTGATTCCACGAAGTATACACTGCATACCGTCAGTTGTTACGGTGGGTGTGGCGCTTGCAGGCTGCTTAGCACGCCACGTTTAAGTATAAATTTCCTTCATTCTTAAGGAATAGTACAAATAAAATCTGTCCCCCACCCCAGAAACTGAATGGGCTTGAGTCAGTCCCAGTTGTCAGTTCGAAAAACCTCACTGAAGAAAAATGATTCCATATGACATATTTCAAGTTTATACTCTATGTCTGAATTTGAGTTTTTAAATTCACAAATCACACACTTCACTAACTTAATTACCAGTCTATTAGTAGCTAATTGAAAACAATTTTTGGAGTACACACCTGCCAATAATTATAATATAAATATTGCTATTTATCACCTTCTGCTGTGTTTAGAAGACCCATGATTGATCCCTGCCATTCAGATTTAGGTAACAGTAATTTTATTGCAATGTCTTGCTCTTCTGTGGCTGTGGGCTTTGCGATGGATAATGACATCTTTTTATGAGGTTTCTTGGATGGCTTAAACCATTCTGAGGTTCAAATTTCGATTTTATTGCTGGTGAAACTGGAGGTAGTGAAGATGTAGATTTGCGGGACTGAATGGTTGGCAATAAATTTTGCAGACGTTTGTCAATAATGTCGAAGTCTTCATCGGATTCAGCCTCATCTAGGATGTGCCTGAATTTATCCAGTAACAGTACTCGCCTCTTCGCTTTACTGTCACATGCCTTTGCTGCTCCAGGGCATTGTAGTTCTTGGATTATTGCACGTTGTTTTCGATCTGTAGTGGATGCCTCGTGGATGATTAAATTATTGTCTGTAGATTCAGCTGCACTTGAAGGCTCTCTACTTGCTACTCTGCATATCAAATGAATGTGTTTACACATGTTGAACTTGATTGATGAATCTGGACAGCTTCAAGTGAATGCGTGGAGGCATGTCTCGCACTCAGTACAAAGCAATTCGCACTTGCACAAGCTTTCACTCATTCGCCTTATTTTGTAGAGTTCGTTGGAATGTTTTGACTGCACTATCCACACATTATTGTCATATATTGCATCTTCAGGGTCGAGCTGAAATGATGATTTGTGGCGTTGCCTTATGGCCGAAAGCTGTGAGGTCACTTTACCTTTATTCAGATGAATAAGTCTATCATAGAGTTTGTCCTTTAGATACCTCATTAAAGCATGGATGGCAATATCTAATCGTTTGGGCTTGTTTCCCTTTAGATATATATGTTTGATCACTCCAGGCATTCTCTCCAAGTGCATGTTTGTATTAAGACCTGAGTGTTGACTATAACAATACGCCCAGCTTGGAGCAGATGCCCAATAATTATTTTCAAAATATATATATAAAATTCTAAGGTGTCTGGGTCTTCTTTCAGAAACCGTAGAGCCTCGTCAAACATCTTTCGAAAGGCCTCTTCATCTCTCTCCTGCATTAGCGTTCTAATGATTTTATAGATTTCGGCTTGTTTTTCACGTCCTTTAATCTTGCAAAGGTTTTTCCTCCACGCTCGATCTACATGCCATGAGCAGAACAGTTTCATAACTTTCAACCAGGCATTATGAAATACTTCTTCCATATCAGACATAAGTACATTTTGTTGAAGTGGAGCACGGAGAGTATCCAGAACAACTGTTAAGAAGATCTCCATAATCGGAAGATCTCCTCTGTTCGAAAACATGAACGAGCAAGGAAAGCCTTGAAATAACTCGTCCAACACAAGAAGAGTTGTCAGTTCAAATCCGTAAGAATTAAGCCCATGTCTGCTGTCCATGAAAATACAATTATTTCCATAATCACGTAACATTTCAATCTGCGCCTCATTGATTACATTTAAGACAAAGTCTTCTTCGCGCAGCTGTGGATGGTCTTCCAAACTAACTCCCTGAGGTTTGTAGAACCGGACTACAGAATCTATTTCTTGCATTTCTTTCACCCAAGAGTCCACACACTCGTGCTGTCATTCGCATGTCTAACTGCCTCGGCTTTTAAGTTATAATCTCTTGCTATGTTGTGAAGATCTTTATTTGATATTAAATCGCGGCGCTCTAATTCGCTGCTTTTAATTGAAGACCTAAGAGTCTAAAATGCAGTCAAAAGGAATCTGCAGTGATATTTTCAGTGCAATTTCGTCCCTTTCTGATTTTGAAAGTCTTAACCGGCCTAGCTCAGCCTGATGACCTACATGCGTTTTGCTGAATGAAACCTCAACTTTGCCAGAAGGATGACATGTGACATCCATGCTAGCTGGGCAGCATCCATCAATTTTGTTACTTCCCAATATTTTCTGGTGGCGCTCGTTTTGCCCTCTTGATTTATAAACACCATTACGATGACAGTGAAATGACAATTTTGAGCAGTTATCTGTAGTTCTAACCTAACATGCCCTGCTGCATACAAACTCGCATAGATGATCTTTTTCGACCTTAGATTTCCAGTTATAGAAATCACTCTCACTAGAAAATTCCACGGTTTCATTAACTACGTCTATATCATGTTGTGACGAGTAATGCCGAAGCATCTCGCTTCGTGATGCACAGTCATATTTACATAATGGACAAAGTATTTTTGACTCAAATTTTGCAGAGACCTTTTCATGCATACTGAATGTATGCCGCTTAAGATTGTCATGTCTTGCAGTGGTGTAATCACGTAAGTTGCACTTAAAACTCTCACTTTGATTGCCACAATGATTGGTACTGATGTGCCTCAGTAAGTTTTTATGTACACTAAATGACTCGCTGCAGAAATTACAATTATACGTATCCATTAATGAACGATAAATTACGACTATCCGCCGACACTCTTATAAATCACAGGAAAACTTTTAAGTGCCTAGAGAACCCGAACACAAACAAGATAATTACGCCTATCCACCCCTTCAGTATTAATACCTTCAACTCACTACGGCACTCTTAGATGATGACGATGCTTGTTGTTTAAAGGGGCCTAACATCGAGGTCATCGGCCCCCGGCAGTCTTAATCACAGGAAATCTGTAATAAAGCCTAGAAAACATGTACACAGACACATCACAACTGTGCGTGAACCTTCTCCTGTGCGTTACTTCGCAGTGGCGCCTTACGCTAGCCGAGTCTAGCCTGGTTCATGTTGTGCCGAAGAGAGCTGAAACAATCCAAGTGGCTCCACGCACTGCGTGATGTACCGAAGAGAGCTGAAATTTTCCGAGTGGTTTCACATGCCATGTTCTCGAGTTGAAAGTGTCACTCGCTCTTGTATGTGTAAATTGCAGAGATGTGTTCATTTATAAAGAATTAAATGTTTTAATAAAATATTATCTGAATGAAGAAAATGAAAAAAGGAATGGGAATTGAGATAGAAACATTAAAGCAAAGATGATCATGCATATGTAATTAATTGCATACAAAATATTTGGCTCGACGAAGATGAATCATTCAGGACATGTTGTTTTACATATAGAGTTATTCAGCTGAATGTACATATGTGTGAGACTAAAACATCATACTTTGCATAGTTCTTTAAAGTACTTTCAGTTTTCACACTTACTGTACATTTTCGTGGTGGCTGTATGTTCAAAGATATTGGTACAGAGCTGTTTCTTTTTTAAAATAATGTAACATATTTTATATCGCCATAGATAACAGGTAAATGAAAAAGATATTTGCGACTGGTTTCCTTCCCTATCTGAATTCATTGAAACTATATCTTGCGCACCTGAACATTAGTGCTCCGGGTCATCACTTGTATCGCAAACATCTACGCGCAGAATGACTGTCGCTGGGGTAATGTTGATTATTACATAATCTGCAGATTTCATTCCACAAGACTTTTAAGGTATTTATTTACATTTTTCTTGTGGGTTTGTCATAGTTATTGTGATCTTGCTTTCTGAGATTCTATTCTGCAGACCCCTATCTTTTTGGTCGCTGCAGACCTCGTGTTTTAATTTACATATTGCTTGTTCCGTGTGTATCTTTACTATATGCGAGAGTGGAGATTGACACCGATCTGTGTAAATTATGTGTGTACCTGTGACCTTGATTTGAGACCCTGTTTAATTCTCTTCGAGTCTACGACTGGCTGAGCTTGTAATACCAATGTAAATGGTCCGTTATTGGACATTATAAATTTTGATATGTTTTGACGCTAGTGATACGCATCTCATGTTCACCAAAAGAGAGGTGATATGAGTATGGAATGTATCATGCGTTATATGTGTGTCTTTCACTATTGTATTTGGGGTGAACCTGGGTTGCTGCGCGGCCATCCGACATTGTGATATGTGTATCTTGTTCAAGCTCACAAGCCTCTGGTTTTATTTGTCATGCAGTGCGAGCATTCTCGTATCCTACCTTGACCCCTATACTTATTTGGATTTGCTCATATTGGTCTCTAGGTTGTGTGTGCATGTGACTGTGTGCATTGATGGATGAGATTTGTGTTGGTTTCCACATCTCGCAAATATTATTTTTGTGCCTTCCTTATTTTCTTTATTGCATTTCTTTTTGGCTTATTTTTAAAATATTTTCTTTCAGTTAATATGTTTCATCGTTTGAGATATTGATTGATCTCGGTAACTATGGCGACCTATCATCTTCCTAGATTTTTTTTCTTGTTTTTTCTTCCGGCTGGGGTTTTGCTTCTTGGTGCCTCTCTGATAGCTGGGGATGTGAGTCTCAATGGAGCTATTGTTATAGTGGCCTGCGTCTGTTGAATGGACGTGGCTGTTGAGGCCTATCATTGCTGTATACTCCATTATGCAACTTTCTGAGTTATATGTGTTCTTTTGCACCTGTTCTACTTTTCACAGACACAAGGAGTAGACACAGAACAGACAGTCACCACATAACCTCGGACAACACCAAACCGACAAACAGCAATTGGAGGGACATTCAACAAGATAAACCAAGCAGCAACTTTCAATACGAACGTTGATTTACGTCCCTTTCAATCATCCTTATCAAATCCATTAGTTCAACGAACAGTCATTGACATCTATAAGAACATATCTTTTCAACAGCATTCGCCGAGGTCATATGACAACAAACATTTAAATTTCTTGAAGACCAACATTTATCCTGTTATAAGTTCAATCATCAAATTGATGATAAATTTGAATCTTTATAGACTCTTATCCACAAGGGATAAATAACTTTTTTACCAGATCTCATTGCCAAGAAAATCCTCAAATTTAGCTCCTAAGATTGATTTTCACGTTTTTCTAAGATTTTGGATATGATATATATATTTTTATTTAATTTAATATTTTAGTACTCTCTCTTCCATAATTTTAATGTATCTTCCTATTAAGCACATGTAATTAAGCCATGTATACAAAGATTTTATATTTTATGATATTCTAATAGAGTAAGTTTTAAGTTTGTCAAAAATGTTCTAATAGTTCTTAAGTCATTATTTACGTAAATAACAATTATTCGAGATTCAGATTTGGCTGATGATGCTCTATAAGGGAGCGAAACATGTCCCATATATAACTTTTTAACTAATGAAGTTATTTTAAATGTGACCACATTATAATGTATTGAACAGGTGGATTCATAATAAAACTTTATTATTGTATATCAACAGATTTCAATACGGATTAAAACATGAGATTAGTCACTTGCATCTCTGTTAGTGTTTGTAAAAGATAATTTTTTCTGAATTGAAAGGAAATTGACTATGCACATGTTATTCCTTGGACAGAATATGTAAATTATTTGTTATTTGTTATGCCTCTATCATTTCCTCCCTGTAATTTAAGAGGCACGAGTTCAGATCCAGGCAGTTTTCAGCCTGTTCCTGTAGAGTCCACAAGGTAAGTATTCGTGTTGTGGTGAGTATATATTTGCTGATCCGTGTGGTTTGGCGGACCTCTCATGGACGGCGTGATCGGGTGGTGCACAAGACTGCCAACTTGTCTACTTGGGAACTAAGAAAGGCACAGAATTATGTTTTTGTTTTTTCTTGCCGTACAGAGATTATCCACCGCGGCCATAGAAAAAATCCTCTCAAAGGGAGTGTGGCCCCAAAAGGGCCACTGTTCTCATACAGAGATTGGCCTGGATGTGCAAAACTAGGTTACAGTTACTAAATGACGTTTCTTTCTTGGCGTGCGGACGGTATACTCCTTTAGAGGGTGTATTTACTTGTGCTTTTATTATGCGCTGGTTGATGACGGTATGTAATTCTTATCATTGCTGGGAATTATTTCACACTCCATTTTACACTGGCCGGTAGCAATGCTAGTAGCTTCTAAAGCAATGGAGAATGGTGAGTGCTGCTCTTTATTATGTAATAAAAAGTAAATGTACTTCTGGGGGCGTATTGATGTGTTCCTGGACATCGCAGTTATCACATCTGTCCTCTGAAAGGAATTCCATGTAACATTTGCATAATTTCTACTTCTTTATAATGTTATCACGCTTGCAATATGCAGAGTATATTTTTACCCTCACCCCCCCTTAATCAGTCCTTATTCTTTTGCTCATTTTTTGAAGAATCAAACCACTACTTTCTTTTCCTTCTGATTAGTGTTAAAAAGGGGTGATTGCCCAGTTGTACTTGTACTACCGGTACTACTTAAAATAATACTTCCAAGGGTGACTTGCCTGTGGTTAGGGGCACTCAGCTGTGAGCTTGCATTCAGAAGATAGTGGGTTCAATCCCCACTGCCGGCAGCCCTGAAGATGTTTTACCATGGTTTCCCATTTTCACACCAGGCAAATGCTGGGACTCTTCCACTTCCTTCCCACTCATAGCCCTTTCCTACCCCATTGTCGCCATTAGACCTACCTGTGTTGACGCAATGTAAAGCAACTTGTAAGAAAAACAATTTATGAAGATAAATACCAGCTAATATGCTGGAAAAGGGATCCCATGCGAAGACCATCCTGTTCATAAATGGTATTCGTAAAAGAAAAGTAGTTGTTGTCAATAGGAAATGTAAGGAGTCATGAAAGAATTCTTTCGATTTTAATCAGTTTGCTATTATTGACATTCAGCAATCGGTATGTTGAAATGCATGTTGGTGATATCGTGGTAATAAATGGAAAAATGAGGTAACTGCAAAGTGATTAGAAATTTTTGAATAAATTGAAGTTCTGTAGGTGGGACTGTTCCTAAAACTGATAATGGGCCTCGTAGGTACCGGTATGTTTATTTTGTATATTTTAGGGAGTGCTCTTGCAGTTAGTAGTTTGGGGCTCATGTTAATTTCAATGTCTGCTGTTCATGTAACAAAAAATGCGAATTTTTGAGTGCTGTACAGTAGTATTGCCTTTATGTAAGTTGTCCTTGATTTTTTGTTTTAGGTGGTCAAATTGTGTGTTAGCTACTGATTACATATTTTTATTGTCCTATTGTTTGTGAATATTAAGAAATTTGTGTTAATATATTACATACATACATACATACATTATCATTATAGACTGTTATGCCTTTCAGCGTTCAGTCTGCAAGCCTCTGAGAATTTACTAAACGTCGCCACAATCCTCGATTTGCAACTAGTGTTGTGGCCTCATTTAGTTCTATACCTCTTATCTTTAAATCGTTAGAAACCGAGTCTAACCATCGTCGTCTTGGCCTCCCTCTACTTCTCTTACCCTCCATAACAGAGTCCATTATTCTCCTAGGTAACCTATCCTCCTCCATTCGCCTCACATGACCCCACCACCGAAGCCGGTTTATGCGTACAGCTTCATCCATCGAGTTCATTCCTAAATTAGCCTTTATCTCCTCATTCCGAGTACCCTCCTGCCATTGTTCCCACCTGTTTGTACCAGCAATCATTCTTGCTACTTTCATATCTGTTACTTCTAACTTACGAATAAGATATCCTGAGTCCACCCAGCTTTCGCTCCCGTAAAGCAAAGTTGGTCTGAAAACAGACCGATGTAAAGATAGTTTCGTCTGGGAGCTGACTTCCTTCTTACAGAATACTGCTGATCGCAACTGCGAGCTCACTGCATTAGCTTTACTACACCTTGATTCAATCCCACTTACTATATTACCATCCTGGGAGAACACACAACCTAAATACTTGAAATTATCGACCTGTCCTAGCTTTGTATCACCAATCTGACATTTGATTCTGTTGTATTTCTTACCTACTGACATCAATTTAGTCTTCGAGAGGCTAATTTTCATACCATACTCATTGCACCTATTTTCAAGTTCCAAGATATTAGACTGCAGGCTTTCGGCACAGTCTGCCATTAAGACCAAGTCGTCAGCATAGGCCAAACTGCTTACTACATTTCCACCTAACTGAATCCCTCCCTGCCATTTTATACCTTTCAGCAGATGATCCATGTAAACTACAAACATTGCATCCGGGAGATAGTAGGTTCGAATCCCACTATCGGCAGCCCTGAAAATGGTTTTCCGTGGTTTCCCATTTTCACACCAGGCAAATGCTGGGGCTGTACCTTAATTAAGGCCACGGCCGCTTCCTTCCAACTCCTAGGCCTTTCCTATCCCGTCGTCGCCATAAGACCTATCTGTGTCGGTGCGACGTAAAGCCCATAGCAAAAAAAAAAAACTACAAACAACAAAGGTGAAAGATTACAGCCTTGTCTAACTCCTGTAAGTACCCTGAACCAAGAACTCGTTCTACCATCAATTCTCACTGAAGCCCAATTGTCAACATAAATGCCTTTGATTGATTTTAATAATCTACCTTTAATTCCATAGTCCCCCAGTATGGCGAACATCTTTTCCCTTGGTACCCTGTCATATGCTTTCTTTAGATCTACGAAACATAAACACAACTGCCTATTCCTCTCATAGCATTTTTCAATTACCTGGCACATACTGAAAATCTGATCCTGACAGCCTCTCTGTGGTCTGAAACCACACTGGTTTTCATCCAACTTCCTCTCAACGACTGATCGCACCCTCCCTTCCAGGATGCCAGTGAATACTTTGCCTGGTATACTAATCAATGAGATACCTCGATAGTTGTTGCAATCCTTCCTGTTTCCTTGCTTATAGATAGGTGCAATTACTGCTTTTTTTTGTCCAATCTGAAGGTACCTTACCAACACTCCACGGTAATTTTACTACTCTATGAAGCCATTTCATCCCTGCCTTCCCACTGTACTTCACCATTTCAGGTCTAATTTCATTTATTCCTGCTGCGTTATGACAATGGAGTTTATTTACTATCCTTTCCACTTCCTCAAGCATAATTTCACCATCGTTTTCCTCCTCCCCATGAGCTTGGCTGTATTCATCACCACCATGATGATTTCCTTTTACATTGAGAAGATGTTCAAAATATTCCCTCCACCTCCCCAGTGATTCCCTGGGATCTATTATGAGTTCACCTGAATTACTCAAAACACTGTTCATTTCCTTTTTCCCTCCCTTCCTAAGATTCTTTATTACTGTCCAGAAAGGTTTCCCTGCTGCTTGACCTAGCCTTTCCAGGTTATTACCAAAATCTTCCCATGACTTCTTTTTGGATTCAACAACTATTTGTTTCGTTCTGTTTCTTTCATCTACGTACAATTCCCTGTCTGCCTCGGCCGTTGTTTGGAGCCATTTCTGTTAAGCCTTCTTTTTACGTTTACAGGCTGCTCTCACTTCATCATTCCACCAAGATGTTCGCCTTTTCCCATCTTTATACACAGTTGTTCCTAGGCATTCCCTTGCTGTTTCTATTACAGCATCCCTGAATGCCACCCATTCACTTTCTATATCCTGAACCTGCTTACTGTCTACTGTTCGAAACTTCTCACTAATCATATCCATGTACTTCTGTCTAATTTCCTCGTCCTGGAGATTTTCTACCCTTATTCGTTTGCAGACAGATTTCACTTTCTCTACCCTAGGCCTAGAGATACTTAGTTCACTACAGATCAGATAGTGGTCTGTATCATCGAAAAATCCGCGAAAAACTCGTACATTCCGAACAGATTTCCTGAATTCAAAGTCTGTTAAGATATAGTCTATTATGGATCTGGTACCCCTAGCCTCCCATGTGTAGCGGTGAATAGCCTTATGCTTGAAGAATGTATTCGTAACAGCTAGACCCATACTAATATATTTTTTGATGAAAAAATTAAAATAACATAAAACAAACCAAATTATTCTTCTTCTCATCCTACTGCTTTTCTCATATATGTGGAGTAGGGGGTGCGACCTGGCTCGCACATGGATTTGGCCCTAATTTACGACTGAGTGCCCTTCTTGACGCCAACTCTATATGGAGGGATGTAATCACCAGCCCTCGGATTTTAGGGAAAGACCTATTTTGTTCTTGAAGGAATGAGTTAAAATGAAGTATTTCATGTATTTGTAAGGTTAGAAACTGTGGTCCTATAGTGCCTAAAAAATGTCCAAACTGGCGTTAAAAACCTATATCTATAATCTATCAGCTTCATTGTCCGTATTGATGAATTAAGAATAAAAGTATGAAGAATGAGATTTCCACCTAATCAATACTTTATTACAAAATGTTTAATAAAGTACTGATTAGGTGGAAATCTCATTCTTCATACTTGCTATATCTATAAGTCGTATTTTTATCCCTAAATCGGTTAAAAATGCATTTCAGTATATTCCGAGAAAATAAAATATTTGCTGACTCGTTTTCGGTATCTTAAACAAAATTACAATCGGGAAGCTGTAAATCACACACCCCGGAATGCCTTAAAACTTCCATCACTCCCATAGTTTGTCAAGAGGCAGGAGGCAGTAGCCATTGATCTGCTGGAGAAAAGAACTGCATTTCATTCTGTGAAAACATTTCGGTATTCCCGTTTGTTCAGTGCGTGAATTATGCCGAGAGTGTCAAGTTCCAACTCGTCTTTAATTAAAAGTAGTTACAGGAGTTGCTCCTGTGACGTTTGCAGCAAAGAGGTGAGTAAAGTTGTTTATTTCCCCTTAACGAGTTATTATCAATTAGCAAAATAAGTATGGTATTTTAATTGATACATATTAAAATACGTACAATTGAAGCTGCCTAAAGGTATTTTAGAACCTACTTGGGTCTTTTAGGCAGCTAAAATAACCTTTTAACACCAAAAGATAGGCCTAGCAATCACAATTGCATGTTTCTACGGTGGTTGGAAGTGCAGTGCGTTGTCTGAATATTATTAAGAGGAAAGTGGTGGAACAAACACTAACAGCCAATATCTGAGCCAAAAGAAATAATTATACGGGATTAGAATCTCATACTTAAAAACGTGCCGCGCTAAGCAGCCTGCAAGTGCCACATCTCGAGTGGAACCGAACAGAGCCGAGATGTTCCGAATGGCTCCTCACAAAGAAGATTGTGGCTCCTCATCCTGGGGTCCCGAGACACATGTAGCCAGTCCAGTGTTGTTGTTTCAATGCTTTCATTCCCCACCCTGAAGGGGTGGGGCGGGCCACCTAGAGGGTGTCGCCCTCTCTCTGGCCAGGAGAGATGACGTCGTTGAGAGGAAGTGAGAAAAAGGGGGGAGATGGGGGAAATGCGGTATGAGTAAGTAATGGAGATGAGAAGAAAGGACGTGTCGGTTATCGATGGCTTTAGTGACAGATTTACAAGGACAGATGGGCTATGTGCGAGGTGTGGAGGTTAGAGCGGTGTGCTTGGGTGGAGATGAAAGGTTAGAAGATTGAGGGTAGCGGTGAGATTACAAAGGGAGGTATGAGGGTGTGCGGGAGGAGTGACATGTTTAGAGGAGGGTACCAGGCTGTAAATGGAAACTGAGGAGGTGCAGGGTCGCCGTGATGTTATAGAGGGAGGAAGTTAGGAATCTCAAGATGTCGAGTGTTGGAGCTGATGGGGGGAAGAAACTGATTGATGGGAGGGGAGGGTAAACGGGTGGTGGGGGTCGATATGGAGGGGGTGGCCGGGTGTGACGACGGGCATTGTTGGAGTTATGTAGAACAGGTTGGGGTGGTGAAAGAGATGGCTCGACTTTGTAGCGATGGCCAAAGATGTAGACTCCATTGGCGATGAGATGGTGAACGTCGACGGCAGTAGGGAGGTGGATACGGACCATGTACGTCAGACCGGAGGTGTTCTTGATCCTGAAGACTCGACGGACGGGTACGCCTTCTGCTCGAAGTTGTTGGAGGATGGCTTGTTCTGAGTGAGCAGGATCCACTCCACGGATCACACAGCTATACATAGTGTGGCGGGACGGTGATGACTGCGATGAGGGTGGTGCTTCTTCGGCGGCGTTGAAAGACGACGAAGACGACGGTGCTGCAGACGTTGCGGGAGGCATGTATGAGGCATGACGTTCTTCAGGTGTTGAAGGAAGAGGGAGGGAAGAAATCATTATGGACGCAGGATGACTGGTTGTAACCACAGTGGTGGGGATAGGGGAGGGGTGGAAGGTTGATGTTGTAGTGGAGATGGTGGTGGTAGTGGTAGTTATCGGCGACGTAGTAACGGCGTGTGATGTTGGCTGGCTTGACGGCGTAGATTCCACTTGGTGCGAAGGCAGCTGGTAGGAAGTCTCCTGTGGTGGCGCGACCGTTGCAGTCGGAGTAAAATTAGTGGCTATGAGCTGATCTAAGAGTGACGCAGGAGTAACTTCCGCACGATGGAAGATGTGATGAATATGGACGCCGTTGTTCATGAGGCGGCAGACGTCTTCCTCTGTGTGGAAATATAGAAGGACATCTGGTGACAGTCCGGAACTGTGTCGTAGTCTTGTGGCCCAATGAACTGGAACGCCTGCCTGGCGGATGTGTTGGACGATATCGTCATCTGAGAGAGCGAGGTTGACGTTACGGAGTAGGCAGGTAAGCATGGCGGGGAGGCCGACTACCAACTAGGTGTCAGCCAATATGCTCTTTAGAGTCGGCGAGGTAGCTGAGGTAAAGATGGTGAGCCACCCGGCCGAAAAAAAATTTAGGATTAAGGAGTAGCTTTGATGTTCCACTCGGAGATGTCGCTCCTAGCGAGAAGTAGAGAATCCTGTCCCCGCCAGTCCAGCCTAGTTCATGAACCTTAAAGACCCGCTCCCAGCTATAGTTCGTGGAACCGAAGAGAGCCGAAGTGTTGCGAGATGTTCCGAATGGCTCCTCATCCTGCGTTCGCGAGACACAAGTGTCATCACCTTTTATGTAACTTATTGAATAAGTTCCTTTCAATAGAATGGAACTTCCAAAAATTGCGTAGGGGTCTCGCCAAGAACATGCGGACACCCGTTGCTTAGTCCTATCCAATAAAGAGTTATCTTAAATGTTGGGAACGTCAAAATTTATGCCGTGGTAAAAGCCATAATCTTACTGGTAGTAATGTCGGAATTGCTAATAAATATAATTTATTTCTTCAATTCAAGCTCACACTTCTTGTTTTTATATAGCAAGATTTTCTTTTCACCATCATATGCAGTCAGTTTACTCAATTAATATTATCTAGTATCGCAGATTTCTGTAATCAAGTAAACACGGCACCGACTTAATGCCAGAAATCAGGCCACCGTCGCCACAAGCGTCTCGTTATAACACTGCGATAATACGACCTGGCCAATCAGAATGCATTCTTGAAAAGTATGGCCGGTGGTGGCCTCACCCTTTTACGAAAGTGCTGCCATCTGGTATGATTTGTAGTAAATATGACAATTGATTAGCAATTGTTTTTGCGTAAGTGGAGGGAAAAGTTGTTGTTTGAATTGTGTTTAACATGTGGTCAATACGTTCGGGTGAATAATTTTTAATATTTGTTTGAATTGCGTCAACACATGGTCAGTGAGTTCATTTGGATCATTACTAGTGTGGTCAATACCTTCATTTGGATAATTTCTGCTATCTACACGATGCAAAATTAAAGAGACATAAATAACAAGTAGCCTACACAAGTTGTCATGTGAATCACTAAAGCGTGGGCGGCTTAATGGAACTGGATTTACTTGTAAATTTTGTAGCTGGGACACATCCAGCGAACGGGAGTTACGGGGCCATATGAGCGTCATACATTCAGTGAGAAGATTCAAATTTCATATAGACTGTCCTGGTAAGTGCTGACGATTTCCATATTAGTAGTTGAATAGGTTAGAGGTAATGGATATGTATGTTCTTACTCAAAAGCCTGTGTGTGTGTGTGTGTGTGTTTTTTTTTTTTTTTTTCAGTGGTGTATTGTCCGTATATCACTGCGAATCACCAAGAGTTGAGTCAGCATGTGTTGCATGACCACAGTGAATTAATTCTTGAAGGATGTTCTATCACAGAAATGTCTTCAGTAACATGAAAGGTGGGAAGAATGTTCAACTATTGTACCATAATAGTTATGCAACAGATCTTCATATTCATATTTTTGTTCACTGTATCAAGTGTGGAGATAGTTGAATGCATAAATGTTCATTAAAGTTTATTAAGGGTAGGCCTATTCCATGAAATATCACAATCTGCTACAAGCTACATTTTCCTCACATGTTCATTAAATACCAGTACCAATATTCTTTAAATCAGTATAGTTTTCTGTTCCTATTAATAGCTCCATTAGGCCTAATGATGCTCGAAATGTACTCACAACCAAAATTCATGCTTTCAGAAAGATTTTCCTTAATATTTTCAGTATTTATTTGAAATAAATTATTTGCATGAGGAGAAGATTCCCTTAGGGTGAAATCTCATATTTCATTAAAATTGTTATACTGGCACTAACTACATTTTATCATTATTTGAAATCTCAAGAAGGGTACCTATGGTTCTTGCTGAATTCATTAAAGTATTATTTTAAGAAATTTTGTTAAGACTTATCTAGTTCTAGCAGTTACAGCATTATATCCATGGAAAGAATGTGCGCAAAATTCCGAACATATTAATCCATGATGCAACCCTACATTTTAAATTATATGTCTGTTTTGAATACAGAATGATTACTTCCCCCTGTGAAATATAATTGTTGCAAGGCTGAAGTGGCCGGAGTGAATTCTGATTTCCATTTTAGAATTAGCATAGGAAGTCAGTGTGTTGATATCACACCGATTGATCTAACGGAAACCTGCATTTTATGTAATATTTCATCATTATTTTCATTCTTAGATAAAGTAATTATTTTAATTTTCAGGAATAACTTAGAGATGGGATTGTTTGCATAGTAAGATTGAATACCTACTTTCCTTAATCTTGTCTATAATCTGTCCTCATTTGCTCCATTCCACAGTTCTTGACAAACTGGATGTTTAGGCTACATCTTCTATAATCTATTTTGTTCACAAATATGGTTCCTGTGGGAGTTAAAGATCTGTTTTATCAACTTTTAGATTCAAAGAAAACATTGACAGCACCACCAATACCATTAAATTATCTTTGTCTTTCCGAAGTGGCAAGAAAAGTGCTCATTTCTTTGCCAGAATCTGCGAGGTGTTTACATAAATTTATGAAATAATATTTGTTACATCCTCATGTAATTCATGAACTTTCTCTGAAAAAATTTATACTTTAATATCTTTTGAGGTAACTGCTAAGGAAATTGTCATTGTTTAAGAAGCCTTTCTCGTGGTCAGTCGAGATTTCTTCTGAGGATGCAGAGCACAGTTTTCTGCGAAACATTAAGAATTTTACCTTATTTTCTTGACACGGCATAAGCCCAAAAGCCTATACAGCATCATGTCTACAATTTTGTCATACAGTAAGCTTACTTGAAACTCTGGAAAAGGAAATTAAATAGCAACTGGTTTGTTCCAGATGTGAAGAATTGCATTTTGAAGAATAGAAGTATAGTTTTCCGGAAAATAATATATAACCACTACTTTTTTTCCAAAGAAATAAACCTGTTGTTGGATCAAGTTGCACAAGTCTTGGTGAGTGGAGTCAATAATAGCACTTGAAGAGTGATTTCTAGCTTCCATGGCTCAGGCGGCAGTGCGCCAGCCTCTCACCGCTGGATTCCGTGTTTTAAATCCCAGTCACTCCATGGGACGTTTGTGTTGGACAAAAAGGAGGCAGGAGAGGTTTTCTCCAGGTACTCCGGTTTTCCCTGTCATCTTTTATTCCAGCAACACTCTCCAGTATCATTTCATCTGTCAGTTCTTAATCATTGCCCCAGAGAAGTGCGACAGGCTTCGGCAGCCAGCACAGGTCCTATCCTCACCACTAGATGGGGCTTCATGTGTTCCATTCCTGACCCGGTTGAATGACTGGAAACAGGCTGTGGATGTTCATACTCGGGAGTCATTTCCAGTAAATTTTTTCTGAGTAATTCAGTGCTTGGATATACTGATCAGCTGTTCAGGCTGGGCTGGGTAGCTAGGGCAGTAGAGCACTGGCTTTCTGAGCTCAAGTTGGTATGTTCAATCCTAGCCCAGTCCAGTGGTACTTGAATTTAATGGTGCTTTTTGAGGATCCAACTTAACAGACAGACCATAGTCAGAGGTATTTATCAAAATTATTTGAAGCTCACTTAAAATTCTCAAGTTCAAAGTTTGTTTATAGAAGTATGCACGGAAATCACATTTTTATGTTGAGATAGTCATTTTTAAAATACAACAGTGAACATTAGATCAGCCTGCCTGGTGGCCATGATCGTTAAGGCATTGAAGTCTAAACTGTCTGACACCGAGGTTAGCCAGTTCGAGTCCCGTTGTCAAAAAAAATTTTACCATCAGAATGTTGGCTGGCAGGGTAGGGGAGGGTGTGGTATACAATTTATAACCACTGGATTGCTTGTCAAAAGCCTGGATTAAATTCCAAACCTCTCTGCAATGCTCATATGGAGTGAGGGCATATGACGCTGTTGATAGTGATTTGTCCGTCGGATGGGGACGTTAAGCATTGAGCAGACCTTTTGGTGCTATTCGACAGGAGTAGGCTACGTGCCGGCATGGGTTTCACCCTCTCCCTTCCTAGTATCATATATCACATCATTCATTTCATCTCATTAACTCCTCTGATGAGGTTGACGTCAGGAAGGGCATCCAGTCATAAACACCCGCCACGACAGATTCATCTCACCTCACCTCATACCCGACCCCGTACAGAAACGGGACACGGGTTGGCCAAACAACAATAAACATTAGATCACCAAAACAGTACTCTACAAACAATGTCCAAACCTTGTCCCGTTTTATCTACGGGGTCAGGAATACGGTGAGATGAATCAGTCGTGGTGGGTTTTTATGACCGGATGCCCTTCCTGGCGTCAGCCTCATCAGAGGAGTTAATGAGATGAAATGAATGACGTGATATATGATAGTAGGAAGGGAGAGGGTGAAACCCTGTGCCAACATATAGCCTACTCCTGTCAAATAGCACCAAGGGGTCTGCTCAAGGCTTAATATCTCCAACCAATGGACGAATCACCATCAACAGCGTCATATGCCCTCACTCTATATGAACACTGTGGAGAGGTTTGGAATTTATTCCAGGCTTTTGGCACGCAATCTAGTGATTAGAAATTGTATATCACCACCTCCTCTACCCTGGTGGCCAAAATGTTTTCGATCAAGGGGACTTGAACCGGCTAACCACGGTGTTAGACCCTGCAGACTTCAACGCCTTAACAATTATGGCCACCAGGCGGGAACGAGTACCCTACAAACAAGTTTAATAAAAAAAAAAAAGTAAATGTTTAATTTGTTGTAGTTTGTGAGTTTTTATGGAATGACCCTTACCATAACACAAGTTGAGCTGTGCAATAAGTTTATTATTATCTTAATGTTAATAACTAGTAATTCAATTTTTCTATTCTTTTCAAGAATTTAAGGTATGGAAATCAAAGGAAAAAAGGACACTCAATCCAGATATTTTCTAACTAGTCCACCAAGACATAAGAGGACATCGACAACTACCAAACCAAACCCCACGGCACTACAGCTCTTGAAGGATCTACTTATTTCTGTCATCACAGTGGATTGGTCAAAAGAAGAGGAAAGGGAATACGGCATATGAAATTTCAGGGTTCGTGTAAAATAAATAAATCGAGTGTGCATGTTATTTACAATAATGTACATTTTGGACATCGCAGAGGAGTTGGACATATCCTGCTGTCAAAAGAAGAGAGAGAGAGAGCAGATTGCTGGCCAGTTGGCTCAGAATATTCCCTTTGACACTGTTCTGAAAAATATCACATACAATTTAGATACTAAGCAGATTACTAGGCTACACCTTCTGCAAAGACATGACCTGAGTAATATTGTTCGTGATTTTAGATTAGATAGTGATTAACAGAGTCAGAAATATGTAGAAAGTGAGTGCACTGGGATGGATAGGTTAAAAGAACAAGGTAATGAGTATGTCCGGTTTGGTAAATTACAAGGGATTTCCAACCCAGAATACGGATTGACAGAATGATTTTGTATTAACAGTTATGACTGATGTGCAGAAAGTAATGCTTGTGGAGTTTGGGAAAAAAATCATTTGTATGGACAGTACTCATGGGACAAATGCTTGTGACTTCTCACTTACAACATTATTGATGTTAGATGAATACAATGAGAGATGGCTTTTTTTTTTTTTTTTTTTTTTTTTTTTGTATGTTGTCAAATAATCAATATCTGCAATTGATTTTCCTGTGCAGATACTGATAACTGATAATTAGGCTTCATTCTCTAATGCATGGGTTGAAGTCACGGGTGGCGTTTTGAAGAAAATTCTATGCATGTGGCATATGGATAGGGCTTGGAGAAAGAACATTTCCTCTAAAATTCATGGTACACAGGCATTCAAAGCAATTGTGTAACAAACACCTAAGGATGTTGTTGCAGTGTGAAAACGTAGTTGAATTCCACAGTGTGCTCAACAACTTCCTACATGCTTGTGAAAATAATGACACATGTAGAGAGTTTGGTGTGTACTTCGAAAAGGAATATGCTAGTAGGTGTGATCAGTGGGCCTATTGTTACCGATTAGAAATGCACATACCAGTATGCATTTAGAAGTCTTCCACCAAGTCCTAAAACAAGTGGTAATGAAAGGTCTTCGAGTCAGTAGGATGGATAAGAGCATAAATGCTGTGATGTCAGTGGTAAAACACAAAGTGTTTGATAGGTTGCTAAAAGTAAATAAAGGAAAACTTAGCAAAGCTGTGCAACATATAAGGCAGAGACACAAAAACAGTCCACAAATGTGTATTGATGATGTGACAGTGGAAAGTTCCACTTCATGTAAGGTTGAAAGCAGGAGGACAGATGAGTTTTATAGTGTCAGGAAAGAATGTGTAACAGGTCATTCATTCTGCTGTCCATTGATTTGCTCTGAATATAAAATATGTATTCATCAGTATCCATGTACATGCTGTGACTATTCTTTACATATACAATATGCAAACATATTCATTTGGTTTTGAGGAGAGCATATTGTACTCGTCTGTCCTGGAATTCCTGAGTTCTTCAATTATTTTGAAAATTTTCCCTAGGTGCAACTTCATGCCATGTATATTTTATTTCACTTATTCATGGTAGTTTATAGTTTACTCAACATATCTGTAAATGTATCTCCATTCTCCTTGAGTGAGTCAAGATTATTTTCCAGTTTAGACATGTTTTTTACAGTATTTTAAAATGAATCATTCAGTATATTTGGCACAATGGCTACAGGCTCCTTTGTTACCTTCCTAGCAGTTTCATTATTTCAGTACAAGCTGCCATGCATTTATTTTTGGAACTAATGAATTTGTCATTGGCAATTATTTTTCATTTTTCAATGCGTCTTCTACATAATTATTTAATAGCATTGTACCTTTCTTTGCCTTCCGAAATACCCTGCTTAGCTTTAATGTAAAACAGTACCAATGAGTTCTTAATGGCTGCAAGATGAGGAGTGTATCATTTTGACATGTTTTCTCATGTACCATTGTATTAATATTTTAATAAATTAATGTACATAAAAATAATGAGTTGACATTTATTGAAAAAATAATTCCTACATATTACTGTAAAATGCAGTTGGTGTTTCAATGCTGATAATGATTATGCAATCATTAAGAGGGAAGTTCCCCAAGGCAATATTATTGGACCTTAAATAATATGAGTAAACAACTGGAATCTGAGATAAGGCTTTTTGCAGATGATGTCATACTGTATAGAGTAATAAATAAGTTACAAGATTGTAAGCTACTGCAAAAAGACTTTGAAAATGTTGTGAGATGGACAGTAGGCAATGATATGATGATAAATGGTGTTGAGTCAGGTTGTGAGTTTCACTAATAGGAAAAGTCCATTCCGTTTTCATTACTGCATTGATGGGGTGAAAGTTCCTCATGGGGATCATTGTAAGTATGTACGTGTTGATATAAGTAAAGATCTTCATTGGGGCAATCACATAAATGTGATTGTAAGTAAAGGGTACGGATTTCTGCACATGGTTGTGAGGGTATTTAGGGGTTGCAATAAGGATGTAAAGGAGAGGGCATATAAGTCTCTGGTATTACCCCAATTAAGAGTAAGTTTCCAGTGTATGGGACCTTCAACAAGATTATTTGACTCGAGAAATGGAAGAAATCCAAAGAAAAGCAGCTCGATTTGTTCTGGGTGATTTCTGACAGAAGAGATGCGTTACAAAAATGTTGCAGAATTAGGGATGGGAAGACTTGGGTATAAGGAGACTAAGTGGTACTTTCTGAGCTGTCAGCAGAGAGATAGTGTGGAATGACATTGGTAATCGAATAAGTTTGAGATCAAAATATGAAGATAAAGTTGAAATTCAAGAGGACAAACTGGGACAAATATTCTTTTATAAGAAGAGGAGTTAGTGATTTGAATAATTTACCATGGGAGATGTTTAATAAATTTAAAAATTCTTTATAATTCTTGAAGAGAAGATGAGTAAACAACAGACAAAGTATCTGCCACCTGGGCAACTGCCCTAAATGCAGATCAGTGGTGACTGATGCGAATGACAGAAAACATGACTGACAAATGGTGAATAAGTTAATCTGGGAAGGACAACTGAATCAGAAAGTGATGTAACAAACAATATAGAGGGAAAAATATTCTAGACATAGTGCTAATAAAACCAGATGAGCACTATAGAAAAATTGAAGTGATCATGAAGATCATTTCTGTTGTAGTTGAAAATAAATGTGAGAGAATAGAATGCTGCAAGACTATTAGGCAATATAAGGTTGATAGGAGAGACAGAGGGGAGTTTAAAAAAATTAATTATGATTAGTTAAAAATGGTGAATGAAAATATAAACTGACTATGGGATGGGTTTAACTAATTGTTGGGGAGTTTGAAAACAGGTATGGTATTTTTCTAAAGTGGTAAGTAATGGAGACCCACTGTATTATAACAGAGGTGCAGGTTAGAAAGAAATAGGAATATATGAGGAAGTAAGGAGATACTGAAAGAACTTACTAGGAAATTTAATTTAGCAAGAAAAGTCAGCTAAGGTTAACATGATGACATGCATAATTGACAGCCATATGAATTTTAATGAGTACTGTACCGTAATGGATGGGTATGTATAGGTACTTTAAGGCAGATACAAGTTCCAGGATGGACATTCCAGGGAAAATTAATGAACTAGGAGAGTGTATATGTGAGGACTTCCAGAAAGCATAAGAACTCAGTTAGCAATATGCAAAGATAGTTGGATGTAAGATGAATTTCCAGGTTGAGGAGGTGACTAATAAAGGCAAAGTAGTGGAATTTACCTATTATAATAAAGACATATTCAAAAAAGGTACAAAAGCTGAAAGCTAAAAATTAAAAAAGCAGCTGGCTTTATTAAGAATTCAGGGTAATTACTAGAAATATGCTGCCATATCGGAAATATTTGTTTACTGTTTGTAAGAAGGAGCTCTAGCCCCACTGTATAAAGAAAAGGGTGATGAACATAAGGCAGATAATTACAGGCCACTCTGCTTAACATGTGTTGCATATAAGCTCTGGTTTGATAGAAGGCTGTACACGTTTAGGAAAAGTTATTCCAGTGAGGCTCAACTTGTAGGATTCCAACATGATATACCAGATAATTTAGATTCAGGTAGAATGGACTATATGTATCCATCCATGGTCGTCGTGGTGGTGTTTATTGTTTTAAGAGGAACTGGGCAACCATCCTCTATTAACACGAATCAGAGGGAAGAGATTCGACACTTCGAAAAAAGAAGGTGAGGGCCATGAAGACTGGTAAAGTGAAAGTCTCTCTAGACCTCAAAAACCTAATACCACTGGGGTCTGAAAAGAACAAGAAATGACCAAGGGAGATTGGATAGGATAAATGAAAGTGAAGAACTTGGTGTGTAAGTAAAGGGAAGGAATGCCAGGACTCAGCCAAAGTCCCCACGGTCGTCAACCTGTGCTTGCAAGTTTAGAGTTCCTGGGCTCCTTTTAATTGCCACTTATGGCAGGCAGGGGATGCCATGGGTGTATTCTATTGCCCCCACCCACAGGAGGTATTGATTCAAGGATTTTGACAGGGTAGATCATTAGAGATTACTGACGAAAATGATGGCTAATGGACAAAAGAGTGGTTGAATGGGTGGCTAAATTTCTAGAAAGAACTCACAGAATTAGAGTAGTTGAAGCATTACCTGATCCTGAAATGGTTATCTGGAATCAAAGATAAGGATTTTTTTGCTAATGATGTTACACTGTATGTATTAAATAAGCTGCAGGTTTGTAAGCGACTACAAAAAAAGATCAACAATGTTGTGAGATGAACAGGAGACAAGGGTATGATGGTAAATGGGATGAAAAGTCTGGTTGTAATTTTCACAAAGAGGAAAAGTCCTCTCAGATTTAATTACTCTATTGATCAGGTGACAGTACCTCATGGGGATCACGGTCTAGGTCTTAATATAAGGAAAGATCTTCATTCATGAATGAGATAGTACATAAAGGTTACACATGAGGGTATTTAAGGGTTGTAGTAAGGAGGTAAACCAAAGGGCATATACAATAAGTCTCTCGTAAGACCCCCAATCAGAGGATGGTTTCACTGTGTGAGACTCCCACCAGGATTACTTGATACAAAAACTGGAGAAGATCCAAAGGAAAGCAACATAATTTCTTCTGGTGATTTCCGACAAAGGAGTAGTTTTTGAATATATTGGAAAGAAAAGACCTGGGAGTAAGGAGACGAGATGCTCGACTAAGCGGCATGCTCTGAGCTGTCAGCGGAGAGATGGAGTGTGACGGGAGTAGCCAAAAGGGGCGGGTTTACTGGTGGTAGAAACCCCATGGAAATTTTATAAAAGAAAATAAACGGAAACTGACTATAAGCACGTGAAAGTCGATTCAATGGGGTGGATATTTTTAACAATCATAGAGACATAATTGTAAAACCAACAGATATCTTGAATATGTCTTCTAAGAAGCCTCGAAAGTACCATTCACTGTAAAACTGCTGAGCTTGATCGTATTGTTTTTTCTGTATTTTAATGTAAGATTCTGTAGTGTACTGCAATCTGAATATCAACGTAATTCATTTGTATTAATGTATGATGACACTCAAGCATGCACAAGCACCTTAATTATGTTCTATCATAATTTTGTACCTTTAAGCCCCCTCCCATAAGTTGATCTGCTACTGGTGTGTAATGGCATTAGTAGACAAATAAGCTTGGAGAGGTGCTTTTAAAGGTAGGATAGATCACAATATGAGGATAACGTTGGAATTCAAGAGGACAAATTAGGGAAAATATTTATTTATAAGAAGACAAGTTAGGGATTGGATCTATTTATCATGGGAAATGTTTGATAGATTTCCAAGTTCCTTGAAATCATTGAAGAAAATACTAGGTAAAATGATAGGGAATCTTCCAATTGGGCTACAGCTCTAAATGCAGATCATTGACCATGGGCTTGATAGAACCCTTGATAATTCATCAATGAAATTATAACACGTAAAATTTCTGCTAACCAAGCTTGAAAGGTCTAATAAATTGTACAAAAATACAGGTTATGCAGTTGTAAATATGAATAATGAAAGCACCGACACGAATTCCTCGAAGTATAGACAGTCCCAAAAGCAGATCAATGATGATTGATTTCATAGAACCCTTCATAATTCATCAGTTATATTATCATGTATAAGAAACACCCCTAACCTCGTTTTTTTCTGCTAACATAGCTTGAAATGTCGAATACCTTATGCAAAACTATCGGTTACGTAAATCTAAACTTGGATTTCTGTGTAACAACCTGAAATAATTCCATAATTATTAATTAGGACTATAAAAACACGGCATCGGTTTTCTGAGCAACTCAACCTGAAATCATTCATAGTAAATCGAAAAAAGAATCGTATCCTTTCGTATTCGAGTTTTGATTATTACTGTGTTAAATTTAATTCTTCTGTTTTAGGTTATCAGACAAACGTATAAGTGGCATAAATAGGCTGGATTCGATCACTGATGCCCTCCTCATCAGCTGATCATCGTAAACAAACTAATCACGAAGTCGCCATCACCAAAGCAAGGAATTATGGGAACAAAAAGCGGCCATGGCCACAGACTCTGCGAGAATGCGTTGTGATTGGCCAGGTCTTTTTTTTTTTTTTCGGGGGGGCCCCCGAAGCCCACTCCCCCCGCGTGACCAACGACTCAATCTACATGGCCACCGACATGCTGTTATTTCTAAGAAGAAGAAAGAGATAGCAGGGAAGAGTGGGAAGTGATACAAGGAGTATCTGCCTGTTTCCATGTCAGACACGCTACCAGGCGAGATTGTATTAGGTATATGGTGTTGAAGTATGGTATTGAAGGGTCAGGGAAAAACCACATAGGCAGAAAGAAGAAATAGCCTACATGTAAAACCTGACATCTTTTGATAGCACATGCAAGGATGTGGGCTGGAAAAAGACCAGAGGTTATGTTAGTTAGGAACAGGTAACATGCACAAAACATAAACCAATTCCTCGCCGTTCCAGTTATTCAGGGGATCAGTCCTTCTGGGCACTGCTGTGACTAGCGCGGTCCTTGCCGGCTGCGGAGCCATGCGTCAAGTACCACTAGGGCCTGTCGCACGACTCCACCTCCTTGGGGTACCTCGTACCCAGTCTCCGATCCCGGAGAATGAGGCCAAGCCCGCCGAGGCGGGGGCCTCCTGGAAAGGGGTGGGTCATGGCGCCGGGCCTCCTTCCTCTCTGCCCGCGCCATGGCCCGGTAGACAGGGCAACTGCGATGGGAGGCCGGGTGGCCCCCCGAGCAGTTGGCGCACACCGGCGCAGGCCGTGTAGTAGTGATCACCACCACAGCGGTTGCACCTCACCTCGAGCCCACAGCTGACCTGACGGTGGCCCCACCTCAGACAGCGGAAACACTGCAAGAGCTGCTGAGGGGGACGTTTCACTCTCACCTGACTGCCGCTACCTGCTGAGGTCCTCTCCTGATTGGCTCCTCGGTTGACTGCTGTCCTGGGAGCAGTCCTGGGTTGCGGCTTGGCGGTCCTCTCCTGGTGAGCCAGCGTCGCCTTCTGCTTCCTGGTGCGGCGTCGTCTTCTTCTTCTTCCCGGGGGTTGCTTCTCGGCGGGGGAAGAGGCCTCGTCCTGGTGGCCCTCTTCCCGGCCTGGTGACCCCGGGGTAGTTGGTGGCTCCGCTGCGTCGCCATCTTCTTCTTTCCCCTGGCTGGCGGCGTCGTCGGCGTCGGTTGGTCCCAAGGGTTGCTTCTCGGCTGGGGAAGAGGCCTCGCCCTGGTGGCCCTCCTCCCGGCCTGGTGACCCCGGGGTAGCTGCCAGCTCCTCTGCGTCGCCATCTTCTTCTTTCTCCTGGCTGGCGGCGGCGGTGGCGTCGGTCGGTGCTAACACTCGACTGCGTTCCCTGTCCTGGGGGGCGCACATCGAGGTCTGCAACTCGACAGACGTGCAGGCAGGCTGGACTTGGGCAGCAGTATCAGTACGCCAGGGGGCGTCCTTCTCCACCGCTGTGCTGCTCTCCACCAACACGGGCGCGTTCCTGGTTTGCGCCCGGGTAACAGGCCCTTCCTGGTAGGCCTGCGTCTGCGACCACTTCACCCTGGTTGTCGCCTTGTTGGTCTGCGTGTACTTCGTGGAGTACAGCTTTCCAACTGGAGTCGCGCCGTCGCGGCGCTCGGGAGCGCCGCCGCCGTCCTCGGTCGTTGGCTCCGTCTGCGAGGCTGCCTCCTGGTAGCCCGAGACGTCCAGGTGCTCCCTGAGTCCTGGTAGCCGGGCAACCTGGAACTGCTGGGACGCGCGCTCCTCGTAGACCCTGAAGCTGGCTGCGTCGTTAGGGCGGATGATGATCGCCCAGGAAGCAACCATAATGCCGATGATCGGCAGGAGTGGCTCTCCGATGAACTCCGCAGTCGCATTCAGGTGGTCGAAGACGCTCAGCGTCCCCTGGTAGTCGCTTTCCCCCGGCCGGTTGAACACCACCAGTCCCGGGCGTTCATAGCTGGGGACATCCGCCGTGTCGAGCGCGTCCAGCAGCTTCTCGACGGCGCCCTGGTAGTCGTAGTCGACCAGTCTCACTGGTAGGGTCGGCTTCTCCATCTTGGTCCTTCTGTAAGATAACCTGAAACAGAAGAAAGAGCGAGCACTGAGAAGTGCTACAGCTCAGAGAATGCTCCTTCGAAAATGTACTAATAAGTACAAGTGCCTGGCTGATACTTGAAAAGTACAGAGCGCCTGGCAAGGAGAGATAGAGCGCAGCGAGAGGCACGTATGTCCTTTCACTACGGCAGTCAGCTCGCTCCTCGTTTGGCCAGGTCGTATTATCGCAGTGTTATACCATCGCCCTCTACCATGACTGCGCTAATACGCCTTCCCATTCGCCCAGTCACACATGTAAACGAGCGAACACGGCGTAGTTACAAGTTCAGGCGCTAGGAGCGCTGAGTAGCTGGCATTAGTCTGCTTGACGAGACACACTCAGTGATCATTGCTAAGAGTACTGGTGTAATTTGAGCCTGTATTTACCTTATTTGGCTTGTTTCTTTGGTTGTGAACCGTTTTAATGTTTATGTTCATAATATTATTTACTACTGTGTGCCTTAATGTAAGACGAAAAGCAGATCGGCAAGTGGGATTTGGTTTCATGAATTTACTTACAATGAATAACGTCATCAATGGCTAAATATTACTTCAAAACATAATTTCTCGTCGAATTTCAATTCAAGATCACCGAAACGATATATTTGGCACACCGAATAAATCCACACTTTCACGCTACGTAGGAGATATAAACTGCGAGACTAGAATAACACTCTCAGTAAAGGAGCGCCTCTTAGCAGAAAGTCAGCGCCTAAATGAAGCAGAGAGATTGTGTTTGTTGGTAGTCCATCGAACAGCAGTTGTTATATGACAAGAAACTCGACACCTTCTTTCAACTGCAAGACGCTTCATTCCATGTTGAGCGAATAAATACTACTCAAGATGATTGTCGTGCAAGCGAAAGTAGAAATCAAATTACCCTAGTCAATAACCTTTTCTGTCTTATAATTTCTGCTGTGACTACAAAATAAAGGTTACAGCAGCATTTTTCTTGTTTAGGAGGCTTTTAGGTACAGAGCTATATATTAACACTCAAAACAATAAAGGAATTCGAAGCTTGCGGTTTTTTCGTGTTGCGCATTGTGAGTGACAATCGTAAGACTAATGTTAGCAGGATAAGACGAATGTCTTCTTCAAAACACATTAAACCGAAGATCTGTTATCCTGTTGATAGTGAAATGCTTCTTGCTTTTGACAAATGGCACATTCTGAAAAGTAAGAAATCCCCCACAAAAAAAAGTCTATGTTTGATGTTTCCCAGGATATAAATGGTGATTTTATCAAGAAACTGTATCAGATGCAATCAAATTAAACTGTGAAACAGGTTCATTTTTCTTACGTGCAAAAACATCGAGCCGCCTAAGTTGAAGAAAATGAATGTGCTGCGCCCGAAAGATATTTTCGCGACTGAAGTAATAACAGCCTTATAATATTTAAAAGACCATTCGTATACGTATATTCACGATTTTTAATGCAGGTACCACTGTCAAATACAAGTTATCGATACAGAATTGATTCGACATACGTGTCCGTAGCACAAATGTAGCAACATTGCAGCCGGACAAGATGCTTGATTCTTTTGACAAGACCAAGGTGCTCAACAGTGCTAATGGACTTGATTTATAAAAGAGATTAAAACAGCAGATGCAGTACCCGTCTGATTTGCCCCTGTGGATTTTGAAAATTATTCATGATTTTGTATTGAAAGCACAACCATTTGTGCATCTATGAGTGACCATTTAGTGCCTGTGTTGCATGATTTTCCTCACTTCAGTTTTCCTGAAATCGGACATTCATAGTTATTGAGTGAAGTTATTTTTCTGTTTGCTATTTGCTTTACGTCGCACCAACGCAGATAGGTCTTATGGCGACGATGAGACAGGAAAGGCCTAGGAATGGGAAGGAAGCGGCCGTGGCCTTAATTAAGGTACAGCCCTAGCATTTTCCTGGTGTGAAAATCGGAAACCACGGAAAACCATCTTCAGGACTGCCGACAGTGGGGTTCGAACCCACTATCTCCCAATTGCGAGCTCACAACTGTGGGTTCCTAACCGCACGGCCAACTCGCCCGGTAGCGAAGTTATTTGCGAGTGTGCTATTCCTGTATTCTTAAATAACATAGCCACATGAATAACAGAGATCTTTGAAAAATTTGAACGAGAGAACGCGAAACACTTCAACAGAAAATTGTGTGAATATAATTCTCTACAGTATTTACTACCAACCGTTAACATTATTTTGTACAGCTTTTCCGCTGCGGAGGGGTACGTTCTTCACTGAATTTCTTTATTAAGGTGTAAGGTGTGATTCATATATGTTTTTAGAGTGAATGGCTATATATTTGAACAGAAATATACTAAACACTTAACGTGTGCTGTAATGAACACTCTTGTTTCAATGCCAGCGAAGCAGCGCTCGGTGGTAGAAATGGGAACTAGGCCCATATCGCTCATATTGCTGTATTGGGAAGGCGTATTAGCGCAGTCATAGTAGAGGGCGATGGTTATACCGAGACGCTTGTATCGTAGCCTACTCATAAATGAGTGGATGAACCACTGCCTGCTCGATCTGCATCCGATGGCTGCTTGAACAAACGAAGAGGTATTGTATGGACCGCTGCGATGACCGCGACATCTTGCGGTGAACTTTTTTATCTTCAGCTGTGTAGTGGCGGAAGGAGGGTGTCTTTGAACAACTGTTTTGTCTTGTCTTGTCTTGCGGATATTTATTTGGGAACCAATATATTCTTTCCCAGTCACGAGCCCAATGAAATTTTTCACTTGTATCACAACAGCACACGTTTACATTATTAATAACCAGTTTTAGCACGATTACACTTAGATAGATAAACTGAAAGAAGCACTATGATATCGTGTATATATAAGTTCATAAAAGTAGTAAACTATCTGCACTGGTCGAATACACAGATAACCTATTAATCTTGAGTAATAAAAACGTGTTGCACTGTACAAGATTGGAGAGTAATAAAACACTTGGCGCGAGATCCACTCACCCGGAACATAGAGAAATGACACTTCACCAACATGTCGAAAAAAACAACTGAAAATCTAGATCGTAATTACAATTTGATGTGAGTGTTATCACGGTATTCGTTTAAGATAGCAATGATCTTAGGCGAAGGTTGATACAACAAAGCTGAAAGTCGTGTAGGGAAAGGTACGTGGACATTAATTAATTTCTGCACTAAAATGGCCTGTTGGCGTGCATATTGGGGGCAATGAAAAAACAAATGGTCACTATCGCCCTGAGGTTCACCACAAGAACAAGTTGGATCGTTCGTAATTTGAAATCGAGATAAATATACCGGGGTTAAGGCATGATTAAAACGTAGTCTGATGATATTAGTAGTGTGATGTCGTGTATACGTACCATTTGCAAACCACGGAAGTGTGGGAATATTCGGTTGAATTTGATAGTAATAATGGCCTTTCGTACAAGCTGATAAACGCCATTTTGTGTACCATGTGTGTTTAGCTTCATTTTTGATATATGGAAAGAAGTCAGAAATCGGGATTTTGATTTGTAATAGGTTCGCGGTATCTGCACTGGCTTCTTTTGCTGCTATATCGGTCATATTGTTGCCTGCGTGTCGGTTATGCCCTTTAATCCATATTAACGTTATAACAAAACCGGATGTTTCGATTTGTAAAATAAGGTGTTTAACTTCGTAGACATATGTATTTTGATTGTGGGCGAAGGATTGGAGAGCTTGTAATACACTTTGAGAATCGCTGAATATATTTATTTTTGTGGATTGTAACTGTTGGACATATAAAAGAGCTTGGTATATGGCATATAATTCTGCGGTAAAGATAGTTAAATTATTAGGCAACGGATATTTAAAGATAGTTTGTGTTTGTGGATCATAAAATGCTGCTCCGACTCCAGTAGTCGATTTTGACCCATCAGTAAAAAGGTGATAATCTGGTAAAGTTATTGAACTTTTAAATTTCTTAAGCGCGTATAATTTGGGATCAGGTGAATACATTGATTGTTTTAATGAATCCGAAGGTGCAATGATAATAGAAGGACGGAATGTTTGAATATCATAGTCATATGAATACAAATTTACGCGTGGTGTGCGAAGTATTGTTTCAGTAAGATGGTGGAATTCAGCATACGCCATATATATGGCGGGGTACTGATGATAAGGTGGAGGACGCTGTTGATAATATTCATATAATAATTTTAATTTAGGTACGATAAGGGAGTTCGATCTGCTAATATGTTTAAGTAGGATTTTTTTTGAAATTTTTACCCCTGTAGTTTCTACTAGTAAACCGTTAGTTGGTGTTGTTCGGAGGGCACCCACACTGATACGTAGTGCTGAAAATTGAAGACGATCCAAAGCTAGTAAACTGTGTTTAGCGGTCAAATCTATAATATGGGCGCTATAATCAAGTATGGACCGAATGGTGGCAAGATATACACTGACTGACAGAGCAAATGCAACACCAAGAAGGAGTGGTCAGAACTTTATGCCAATTGCAGGGTAAACTGACATCACTGAGGTATGCTCATGATGTGAAATGCGCCTCTTTGCTGCGCACATAGCGAACGATAAATGGGACACGGCGTTGGCGAATGGCCCACTTCGTACCGTGATTTCTCAGCCGACAGTCATTGTAGAACGTGTTGTCGTGTGCCACAGAACACGTGTATAGCTAAGAATGCCAGGCCGCCGTCAACGGAGGCATTTCCAGCAGACAGACGACTTTACGAGGGGTATGGTGATCGGGCTGAGAAGGGGAGGTTGGTCGCTTCGTCAAATCGCAGCCGATACCCATAGGGATGTGTCCACGGTGCAGCGCCTGTGGCGAAGATGGTTGGCGCAGGGACATGTGGCACGTGCGAGGGGGCCAGGCGCAGCCCGAGTGACGTCAGCACGCGAGGATCGGCGCATCCGCCACCAAGCGGTGGCAGCCCCGCACGCCACGTCAACCGCCATTCTTCAGCATGTGCAAGACACCCTGGCTGTTCCAATATCGACCAGAACAATTTCCCGTCGATTGGTTGAAGGAGGCCTGCACTCCCGGCTGGCGTCCGCTCAGAAGACTACCATTGACTCCACAGCATAGACGTGCACGCCTGGCATGGTGCCGGGCTAGAGCGACTTGGATGAGGGAATGGCGGAACGTCGTGTTCTCCGATGAGTCACGCTTCTGTTCTGTCAGTGATAGTCACCGCAGACGAGTGTGGCGTCGGCGTGGAGAAAGGTCAAATCCGGCAGTAACTGTGGAGCGCCCTACCGCTAGACAACGCGGCATCTCTAGTGCGTATTCAAGGCACGTTAAATGCCCACCGGTACGTGCAGCATGTGCTGCGGCCGGTGGCACTCCCGTACCTTCAGGGGCTGCCCAATGCTCTGTTTCAGCAGGATAATGCCCGCCCACACACTGCTCGCATCTCCCAACAGGCTCTACGAGGTGTACAGATGCTTCCGTGGCCAGCGTACTCTCCGGATCTCTCACCAATCGAACACGTGTGGGATCTCATTGGACGCCGTTTGCAAACTCTGCCCCAGCCTCGTACGGACGACCAACTGTGGCAAATGGTTGACAGAGAATGGAGAACCATCCCTCAGGACACCATCCGCACTCTTATTGACTCTGTACCTCGACGTGTTTCTGCGTGCATCGCCGCTCGCGGTGGTCCTACATCCTACTGAGTCGATGCCGTGCGCATTGTGTAACCTGCATATCGGTTTGAAATAAACATCAATTATTCATCCGTACCGTCTCTGTTTTTTCCCCAACTTTCATCCCTTTCGAACCACTCCTCCTTGGCGTTGCACTGTCACTGTCAGTCAGTGTAGCTGACAAGGGGTCAGCACCCCATGCACGTTTCGTTACCGTTCGTAAGATAGTAATATAACGATCAGATTTCCGAATTAAATACTGTATTTGGGGTTGCCATGTAAGTCTTTGTCGATATGTATGCCTAAATATAAGTGTTGTGGGACAAAGGGGATGCTATAGGTATCAAAGTTAATAGGGCTTTTATCAAAGGTTCGTTTATTTGTAAAGATCATCGCTGCACATTTAGCGATTGAAAGTGAAAGTCCATGGGTTGTTAGCCACCGAAGGACTAAACTTAAAACGCGAGATATTGTGGTTCTACAATGATCAATGTTGGAGTGAGAACAATAAATAACATAATCATCCGCGTAAGCTAGAATTCGAGCGTGTGGAATCACAATAGATTCGAGATCTTTCATATAAAGGGCAAACAAAATTCCACTTAGTATCGAACCCTGTGGTAATCCAATTTATGTATAGCGGCTTTCAATTGTGTGTTGAGTTGATTTAATGGTTAACCGGCGATTGGTAAATAGTTGATTTAAAATAGAAAGGAATTTGATGGGAAATCCATAAAGAAATAATTTCTCCCAGAGAATATGCAATAACACAGCATCATAGGCACCTTTAATATCCAAAAAGACTGCCACGGTAGATTGTTTCCGCCATTTTGCCAATAAGATGTCGAGTAGGAAAATAATGATAGGTTCCTGTGTACTATTACCACGTCTAAAAGCGAACTGATACTTAGGTAATAGCGAGCGGTATTCCAATAACCACGCCATTCGTTTCATGAGGATTTCACAGAAGACTTTCCGTATACATGATCCCAAAACTATGCCACGAAAATTTGCAGGTTCTGTAGGTCGTTTTGTCGGTTTCAATATAGGAGTTATGAAAAAATCGTTCCATGTGGTTGGTTTGTGTAATGTCTCAAGAATACTATTATAATGTTGTAGTAAATAAATTTGGACGTGAGGGGGTAGGGCCCTGAGCATGAGATAAGTAATTGCATCAGGTCCTGGGGACGAGCTATTAACGGTACATAATACAGATTGTAGTTCGTTATATGTAATTGGCTTTAATAATGAAGTAAAAGCACGAGAATTGTCCTGTGAGGTGGGTAGAAATGGCAGGTTTACTGATACTGGGGTGAGGGTATATAAAAAATCTTCTAAAACTTGTCGCGGATAGGAATAATAAGCTTGGTATTGGAACGTTCGCGTTATCATGCGGATCACGTTCCAAAATTTCGCTGCTGGTAATTGAGGAGTTAATGTAGAAATAAAAGACTGCCAAGCTTTTCGATTTTTTGCATTAAAGACAAGCTTTCTGCAATATGCTTTCGCAATTGGAAATAATGCTGCTGAGTCATTGATTGGCGGTATTGTTTAAATAATTTTTTTCGCTGTTGAATGAGATAATGACATTCTTTATCCCACCATTTTATTTCGTATTTATGTGGGTGGGTCGTCACGTTAAGCGGTCGACACGGATTTAAATATTGGGATAAATAAGGGAGTAAGGTTAGAAAGGTAATAGGTGACTCGTGTTCCTGCTGCAAGATATGATTGAGATATGATTGATAGTTTGAAATATTGAATTTTTTATAAGATCGGACATTACGTATACATGAAGGTGTCTTAAACTGGGAAATTATTGGGCGATTACCATATGTTATAATGATGGGAAAGTGGTCACTGGTGTAGGTATCAGATAATGTGTGCCAGGTGGTGACAGGGACCATGGTGTGACGACATAATGTAAGGTCAACGGCACTGGGTGGAGATCCAGGCGGAGTTAAACGGGTCGGGGAACAATCGTTTAAAATAAACAGATTCTGATGATTTGAGGTAGCAAGTAAATTGGAGCCTTTTATTGTATCTATGATACACCCCCAGTAAGTGTGATGGCAATTGAAATCACCGAGAATGAAAAGGTGTTGGAATGTTGCAAATTGTTGGAAAAATTGCGTCCATTGATTCTGAGTAATGTAAATGTGCCGGGGAGGGGGCAATAGATATTTATAAAACAAGTATTATGGTGTACTATCCCTACTGCATAAGTGTGTGGAATGAAATATTGCAAAGGGAATTGTGTAAAGGGTAATGAAGTTTGTACACATGTGGCGACTCCATCAAAACCGTTACCATCGTATCGGAATACTTGATAACCTCGTAATCTGAAAATGAAATGTGGCGGAAACCACGTTTCTTGTAAGCAAATAATATTAGCTTGCGTTTCGTTTATTAATATTTGTAATTCATGTCGTTTAGAGGTGGCACTTCGACAATTCCATTGGAGTATTGTATTCATGCAAGAATATTCATAATAGAATCTCGTAGTTTATATAATACATGGTGAATCTGAGGCTCGTGGCTCATACTTTGAATTAACATTACCAGCAATTGCTGGATTTCTTGTTGAAGTTGTTCTTTGGTAGGAGGATAGCTTATGTCTTGGGGGGCTGCGGAAGGTTGCTGCCCATTAGATGGTGACGAACTTGATGGGTATGATAAGTGCAGAGGTTGTTGCATGGCACTCGTTGACGGGAATGAATTTACTGGAACCGAAGGTTCATTTCGCAGGATGGCCATGTATCCTTGCCGAACAAAGCCTGGCTCGGGTGTAGGAGGGGGAGATTGCATGATGACTTGAGTAAACTTACGTTTACGGGGGTTTGGTGTCGGAGGAGGTGAGGGATTCGATGGTAGTGGAGAGAACTGATGTTCTTGTTGTTCGGAGTGGTAAATTGGAAGGGCAATGCGAGCTTTAACCTCGGGGAAAGACAGGTATTCAGTACTCATTAACCTTTTAATGTTAACTTGATACTTGTGTTCAGGACAAGTTGAGGAACCTGTAACATGATTTTTCTTACAGTAGGCGCACTTCGTGAATTGCTCAGTACAAGCCTGGGTTTCATGTTGCTGCGAACATTTCCAACAACGGGCGTTTTTGGCTTGACATTGCCGAATTGTATGTCCATAGCGCTGGCATTTACGACAGCGAATAGGTGAAAAGATGTAAGGTTCAACTGCCATATACACCTTATATAAGGCTACATGGGATGGGAGCGTTTGAGCCCTGAAAACTATTTTTATAGAACCTGTAGGAAGGTATTGGGTTTCTCCATCTTGAATTGCACGACGATTAAGACGTTGCACGCTTTTAACCGGTGCCTCAGATTCCAGATACTGTAAAATTTCATCATTCGATAGGCCTTTTTCAACTCCACGAATAATTCCTACTCGTAACACTTGTGAAGATGGAATATAGGCTTTAATTTTGAGGGTTTAAAGCATGGGGTTACACAAAAAGGCATTGGCTTGAGAAGCCGTATGGAAAGTGACTTGTAGTCTATTGCGTCCCTTACGTTGGATAGATTTGACGTTGAGCTTAGTTTCATAGAATCGGCGACCAAGTGCCATAGGGTGTAAGCTGCCTATGTTTTGATCGTTAATGGATTCAACGAATACAAAGAAGGGTCCATGATGAAAGCGATTATAATATTCCGGGGGATAAGTTACTGGGGACACCTCGGATTGATTGTTAAGTTGTTCTGGATTAGAACGGTCTGCCACTTCCGTACTACGCCTCTGTTCAGTAGTCTCAGATGCCTGAGAACCTTGCTGTTGTGTCGTATGACTATGTGAATCAGTTATGGATTCTTCATCCATGGGGACGACAATCTCACGCTCCACTCGTAGATTATGCCCGGCTACTTTCAACGTTCCGCCACTGTCGGTCTCCATGATTCTCACTCCTTCACCACACTTAAGCAAAACACAAGTGATTACCACTACCGCGCACCACTGACTCGCACAACTAAGGTAGTGTACCGTACAACGGTCACTGCGTGACTGGAACAACTGTTTTCTAACAAGCCTTTCGGTATAATAGTGGTGGGCTAGCGATGGAATCGAGTAGAATCGAGTAATGTGCTCTTAGAATCGGTATACTCGACTCCAGACTCGAGTCCAAGCATACTAGTGTCGCTAGCAGTTCCCTCTTAGCAGTGATAGTGTGCAGTTGAGTGGACAGTCGCTGTGACGAGGTAGCGTGGACGGTATTGAGTAGTGATTCTACGAGTGTAATTCGTACGTTATGGGGGAGCAAAGTGGTGGCGAGGAGTCTCCTGATCCTTCAACCCTCACAGTTGCTCTGGAAGAGACAGTTCGAATGGAACAGGATGAGGATGATAGTTCAAGTGAGAAACGTGGTACAGTGAGTAATTCGAATACAGCAAATGCGGCTGTGAATAATGAGACTGGTGCTTCGATTTCGAAGACTGAATCGCAGGAACTTTACCCTAGTACTCATTATGGACCCTTCATTATTTTTGTGGAGTCCACAGCAACAGGCAATGTCGGTAACATGCATCCTATGACCTTGGGTAGAATTTTCTATTAGAAAAATATTCCAGGAATAAAATCAGTGGCCCGCAAGGGACGAAATAGGGTACAAATAGAATTTGTACATGCCGTACAGGCAAATTCATTTTTGAAACACCCTTTATTAGTTGAGCTTAAGCTACGGGCATACATACCGAGCTCTAATATATTGCGGGTAGGAGTCATCAGGGGAGTAGAGAAGACCTTGAAAGAGGATGCTATATTAAAGCACTTAAAATCTACTGCTGCTATAAAATCTGTAAAGCGTTTGAACCGTAGAATTGTTAACGAGGAAGGAACTCAGTATGTCCCTACTGGATCTATAAAAGTAGTTTTTCGTGCGCAGAAACTTCCACAGTATGTGTCATTATATCAGGTGCATTTACAGGTGGAGCCATATGTTTTTGCTCCCATCCTCTGTAAAAAATGCCAACGGTACGGTCACGTTGATAAGCATTGCAGAGCGACAAGTCCAAGGTGTGGGAAATGTGCATTGCACCATACTACGGCGAACTGTACGGAAACTTTCCTGCAATGCGTGCATTGTCGCGGCCCCCATTCAACTGGAGATGTTGACTGTCCAGCTCACCAACAGCAAGTCCACATTAAAAAGATCATGAGCAATCAGAACTTATCGTTCAAGGACGCTGTACAGAAAGTTCAACCTAGTGAATATAATGTAGTAGACAATTCCCAAAATTTTCCCCCTTTAACTGGGGAGGAGCAGACTCCTACAGAGTCGAATCCCCATAAGAGAAAATTTACACAAGTAATTTTAAAATCACCGAGATCAGTACCAGCCTCAGGATATGATAAGGATGGTTATCATAATTTGATTCGTGAGATTCCCCGTATGGAGATTGTAGCTTCAAGAGTTACACCTGTTTCCAATGGCGCAAGCCGGCGGATGGAGGCATCTTTGGACGAACCTGTTGCCACGAGTAGCGCCTCAATGGCGCAACCGCTTTCGTCATTTCATAGGCAAAGAGAACATCTTCAAAGTGGTATTTATCAATCTATTCAGCAATTGGTACAATTATTGGGTGATCACCCCGCGTTAGCCCATAATGTATTCCAGTTAAGGGACAAGGTTTGCAGTTTCATTCAATTCTATGATCAGAATCACTCAATGGAACGCTAGAAGTCTCATGAACAAACGTCATGAGCTATTTAAATTAATTCAAGAAACAGTACCTCACTTTTTAGCCATACAAGAAACTTGGTTTAACCTTGAGACTCGCATTGCGTATCCTAATTACAAAGTTTTACGTAATGATGGACCCAGTTACGGTGGGGTTGCCTTTTTGGTCCACTCGTCCGTGACATATAGCATTCATTAGAATATTCAGGCCATACCCCATACATATGTTATAGGATTATATTATATGCATATTTTACTTGTGAATATCTACTGTCCTCCTCAAGTTTCCATTAATGAGAGACAATCGAACCAATTCTTTCAACAATTTACTACCGAACCATATGTTTTTATTTTTGGGGATTTTAATCTTCACCACACACTGTGGGGAGGAAATTTGGATACACTTCAAGGTACGCAGTTCCTAAATGCAGTAAATAACCATGTTCTTGCTATTTTGAATGATGGCTCTCCTACGCGTTTGACTGCGTCTTCTGCCCCTCCTAGCGCAGTAGATTTAACATTGTGTAAGCGAAATATGGTGTCTCACTACATGGCATACGTTGAGCGATACTTATTCTAGTGATCATTTCCCTATTGTTATTTCTTATGGTGTAGGCAGACCTATTTCTCCACCGCAGCACACATTTCAAAATAACATGATTCGATCTTTGAGGAGATTTAAACCGCAAATATATACCGCTTACATTGAGGATGCGTTACAAAAAATACCGGAAAATAATTTTTCATATCAAACTTTACTGCAGATTTTAACAGATTATATTAATCTTCATCACCCCATCATCGTTTCACATACTTTATCTTCTAGGAAACCTGCGCATGTTAAGTGGTGGGATGAGGAATGCCATTTACTGATTCAAACCCGCAAAGTACTTTTTCGACAATATAGGCAGCACGCAACACCTGAAAATTACTTCCGGCTCAAACGACACATAGCACAAACTCGCAGAATTTTCCATCAAAAACGTCGTGTCGCTTGGAGGGAGTTTATATCGTCCTTCACGCATCAGGTTCCAATTGCAGACTTGTGGAATGCCATCAGGGCAATCACAAGAGTTACGCAGCACTCCCCTGCCAAGACCATCCCAGGTCAGGTATTATCTGATTTTCTTGTTAGAGAGACGCCAGATTTTGTTGTACCACAGTATGTTCATTCACAAGACCCACAAGGCGCACGTTTTTCCGTATTGCTACAACCCTGCGATTATCAGGCATTAGAGGCAGTACTACAATCGTGCTCAAATTCATCCGCAGGTCCAGATAATGTATCATATCAAATGCTCAAATTATTACCTATTAGAGCAAAGAAGGCATTATTAAACAGGTATAATGATATTTTTCGCAATTATAGTACACCGGTTAGTTGGAATGATTTTTTTCTGATTCCCATTCTTAAAAATAAGCAGTTACCCACTGAGGTTAGTAATTATCGCGGTATAGTACTCGGTTCGTGCCTCCGTAAAGTCTTTCTAAAGATCTTACTTCGAAGAATCATATGGGTATTAGAATACTATAACTTGACGCCTCGATATCAATATGCCTTTTTTAAGGGACGCAGTACATCTGATGCATTTAATATTTTGTTATCGATTTGCTATTAGCTCGTCATAGAAAGTATAGTACCATAGCAGTTTTCCTTGATATTCAACGGGCTTATGATTCCGTACCTTTGAACATATTATGGGAAAAACTTGCAACTCTTAAGATTCCTTAGGGATTTATTATCATTCTCAGACAACTTCTGCCTTATCGAACACTCAGATTTAAATCGACACATTATACAATCCAGCCCCGGCAGGTAAGTAATGGGTTACCACAGGGCGATATTCTGAGTGGTATTCTTTTCGCTCTTTTTATGAAAGATTTCGAAACGGTCATTCTCCGTCATGCTCGACTACAGGCGTATGCTGACGATTTTTTGCTTTATTATACACATGAGAATTTACAGCTCTGTAGACAACATATTAGTTACACGCTTCATGAAGCTAGAACATGGTTAGAAGCCCATGGGTTAAATCTTTCCATAGCGAAATGTCGAGCAATGATATTTACACATCACCGAACCTATGACCGATCACCACTTTCCTTTGATCAGTATGAAATCCCCGTGGTTAGTCACCATAAATATCTTGGGTTATTTATCGATCAGAAACTTACATGGAAACATCATTTTTTATATTTGCGTTCGAAAAGCGAACGGTATATTCAGGTAATACAAGCTGTAACCCGTAGGCAATGGGTGGCAGATCCAGTTGTGGTGCTATCCTTGTACAAAACCACTATTAGATCGATATTGGACTACGGATCACATATTTTTGACTTGGCATCGTATACTAACTTGAATACTCTTAACATTTGTCAATATAAAGCAATACGCTCCTGTATTGGAGCTTTAAAGTCCACACCTACCAATGCACTTTTAGTCGAATCCTGCGAAGCTCCCTTACATGTGCGTAGAAAAATACTTGCTACGCAATATTTACTTTAAAAATTTTCTTTAACAAGTCATCCTTTAATTCCGAAGTTACAGTTACTCTCGGAGTATTATTCTTTTCGGCGTCAGGGTTTACGAAGATTGCCAGTTCTGTTTCATGCTTTTACTACATTGAAGTCGAAACAGTATACATTAATACACAGCGTTAACTTAATGCCCTATACCTTACCCTATCCGGTTTCTTATTATAAGCCTCAAATAATATGGCCTACACGTAATGGCTCTACTAACGTTACTTGTTTGCAGGTGACTGAGATTTGTCCTGCTAAAAGTGTGAAACTTTCCAATATTCCACGAAGCGTAAACATTTTTACAGATGGAGCAAAGAACGTTAATGGAGTTGGGTCCGCTTATTATATACCTTCTCTGAATGTTAAAGAACTTTATGGTTTGCCTAGTGATTGTTCGATTTTTACGGCGGAGCTATTCGCTATACAGCAAGCTTTACTTTTTGTTCAGCGTCAGGGATATACGCGCGTTACGATCAATACGGATTCGCTGAGTGCATTACAATCTTTGGTCTCGTATGATTTATCCTATAATTGGTATGTATACAATGTCAAGAGTCTCCTTTATATGCTTGACAACTTCGGTATTTACAGAACTTTAGTATGGGTACCAGGACATGTGGGTATAGTAGGCAATGAAAAAGTAGTTTGTCTTGCAAAACAAGCTTCTCGTCTTCCTGTTCCGAATACTAACAATATTGTTCCTGCTTCTGATTATGTAGTTGTTATCCGAAAGGATGCACGTCAAGAATGGCAGAATTACTGGCGACAGACTGCACAAGTCAAAGGTAACTTCTATTATCATTTGCAACCAACACTATTGGTTAAACCATGGTTTATACGAGGATCATATTCTAGACGCCATATTATTAACATCATTCGGTTAAGGTTTAATCATGCCCTTACTCCACAATATAGATATCGTTTTCATTTAACGCAGGATACAGACTGTTCGTGTGGTACAAATATTATTAATGGCGACTCCAACCACATTTTATTTGAATGTTCTTTATATGCCAACCCCCGTAAAAAACTTATGACTAATCTCAAGCGACTCAAGCAGGTTTTTCCAACCAGTGTTTCTTGTTTGCTCTATAACCCTACAGTCCAGATTATTAGAGTGCTAAATTTGTTTCTAGATGAAGCCAATATCGTGTTATAATTCTGTCCGCAATATATGGTGAGATTTTCTCATGCTTTTGATGGTTTCATTTGAGTGATTCCTCATATCATTAGTGTATTACTTGAGGGTGCTATTTCGGATTATCAGAGTGTGTGAAACTTTAGAAGAAGTGTGATTGCAAGATTGGAAGCTTCGCGTATGAGAACAGTGTGCTCTAGCAAACTAGGGTTATTATGTGATATAGTGAAGAATAGTGTTTTGTGTTTTCTACTTGCAAGATCAAGCATCAATTATTGAACTGCAGTTTTCATTTATATTAGTGTTTTTAAATTAGTAAGAGAGTATTGACTGGGTGAAATGTCGTAGACACAGCCCATAAGCATCAGCAAGCAAGCAAGCAAGCAAGCAAGCAGTGTCCTCGGTGTTCGGCTGTTGTGCAGTGCACACGTCTCGCTCCCGTCACTGGTGCAGCGGCTTTCTTCCATCTGTAGAAAAGTAGAGTGTTTTATGTTAGTGTTTGTATCTTCGTAAATTTTCTTTTGTGTTTGTTCCGGTGCTAGTATAGTGTAATCCCCTTTTGGACTACTATGTCTGTAGATAGTGGAGGTGGCCCTTTAGGACGACCTCCTGATATCGGTAAAGATGCCGTGCGTGAGGACTCACACATGGACACTAGTAATACCGATACCCAACGAGATAGTTCTCAAGATTCAATACGTGACAGGGATCAACGTCCGCACGTTCCTGTACCTACCTATTCTAATACTCATCTTGGCCCTTACATAGTATTTGTCGAATCGACTGAATCTCAAAATAAAATAGGACATATTCACCCTATGACTCTGGGTCGGATTTTCTATGAGAGGCGAATTGGTGACGTCAAGGCCATCCATAGGAAGGGCCGAAATAGAATTCAAGTTACTTTCATGTCTAGTAAGGCTGCAAACGCCTTTCTTTCTCATCCCATTCTTACAGAAAAGAAATTGACAGCTTTTATTCCGTCCTCGAATATTCAGCGAGTAGGGGTAATACGGGGAGTAGACACTACTATTTCCGAATCCGACATTCTCACTTATTTAGACTCACCATATCCTGTAGTGAAAGTACAACGTCTAAATAGACGTTCATCCAAAGAAGGAAAAACTGAATATATCCCTACAGGTACTGTGAAGGTTGTATTCGAAAGTCAACAACTTCCGAAAAGTGTGTCCATTTTTAAAGTCATTTTAGAGGTTCAGGCCTTTATATTCTCTCCTTTATTATGCAAACGATGTCAGCGGTATGGACACACCGCCACTACTTGTCGTTCCAGGGAGCCGCGATGTGGAAAATGTTCACTAAATCACTCTACCGAAGATTGCACTCATCTACTAGTTAAATGCGCTAATTGTGCAGAAAATCACCCTGCGGGGGCTGAATGTTGTGAAGTCCACAAACAACAGAAGGAAATTAAACGCATTATGAGTGTTGAAAACAAATCATATTTCGAAGTAAAAAACTCTTTTGCCCCGTTAGCGTCCATACCTAACCCCCTTACGATGCCACAACATTTCCCTCCTTTACCCACTAGATCTTCCCAATCGGAAGAAACTCTCCCTCGAAAGCGTAAATTTACTATGGTTGTTCGGAACCCTCCCCGCCCACCTGTCACACCAGGTTATGACAGGGCATCATACCTGAATTTGATAAGTAATCCGAAATCGGTTCCAGAACGTTCTGGCACTCCAATGGTGCGTTTGATACCTGCTACTCCTACCGAGACTGCATCTATATCACGGAAATCAAGTCCTCAAGGGCAACCTACGGATCCCCACGCACCACTACCGGCATCACCCTCTGTCATGGCTTTACCTTGTAAACCAAACGTTATTTCTAATGAATACTGTCGAACCGCCCTTAAACAATTAGCAGATTTGATAGCGGAAATGGGACCGAACGACCCATGGACGCCTAATTTAAAATTAGTACACGAGGAGATTCTTCTGTCCGCCTGTTCATCTCTATCGCCTGCATCTTCTCGAAAGTAACTTCTGCCCATGCTGTCGGGCAGTAGGTACTGTACATCACTTCTTTTTTCAGTGTCAGACAAATGCACATCAACGTCGCGAATTCATAGCTAAGCTTCTTCATGCGGGTTACCAACTGCCTTTAAATGTTTCCTGTTTAGTGCTCCAACCGTCTTTTCGCGTTGTAGCCTTCATACTCAATTTTTTAGTTACCTGTAACATCCAATTGTACCCTTTTTCCTTCCCTATAGGTACGAACTTTCGCATCCCATCCCTATTTGTGGTCCGGTCTAGTTCGTTTGTAGTAAGACGTCGTGGCAGACCACACAGACGTGAAGCATTAGAACCCTGTGTCCCAGTGTTTTTGTGTTATGCCTTGATAGTTTAGCCTCCGTATTAATGGTATTTTCCTCAGTTTCATTATTTCCGGCTGTAATTAGCTTCCTTACATAGCTAACCCTACTATCTCGTAGTGTACTAATTTCCTCTAATGTTGGTACCTCTCCCAGACATTACTTATCCCGCAAACCAGTGACTGGACGTAGCGTCTTACGACGATGTCCAAAAACTAACCACGAGGAAGAAGAAGAAGCAGTGTCGCTATCTGTGGACATGTCTTAGAACTATAATCTATTGTACTGGATTGCATGGCATTCAGGGTCACCCACAGAACATTTTAGTGATGTGGATTGCAATATGTTTGCTGCTGATCATTAGTTTTATTGAGTCATCGGTCGACAATAATTTGATTACTACGATAATTATTATCATCATGACTTACTAACAAACTGTCAACTTGAAAGATAGACACGTGGACCGAAGATGAGCATGGGATGGGGACAATTTCCACACTGTGTACCCCACCTTTTCTAATGTCGATAACGGCACCGTTCTATTATTATTATTATTATTATTATTATTATTATTATTATTATTATTATTATTATTATTATTATTATTGTGCAGCCTGGAAGTAGCCCCCAGGGATTTGTTGATGGCTATGAAATATTATTCCCGCTACGTCCTTGTACAAAAACGTGTAATAATATTGTGCGAAATAATGACAATATTACTGCCAGATAATTTATTGCAAAGATGCATGTGTAGGGCGTTCAGAAACATATATGTGCTGTAGTATCACTTATTGTTATTGTCCGACTCGTTGGCTGAATGGTCAGAGTACTGGCCTTCTGATCAGAGGGTCCCGGTTTCGATTCCCGGCCGATTCGGGAATTTTAATCGCTCCTAATTAATTCTCCTGGCTCGGGGACTGGATGTTTGTGTCCGTCCCAATACTCTCCTCTTCATATTCACACAACACAATACACTACAAATCACCACAGAAACACGCAGTTCGGTTAGGGGCGCGCGGCTGTGAGCTTGCATCCGGGAGATAGTGGATTCGAATCCCACTGTCGGCAGCCCTGAAGATGGCTTTCCGTAGTTTCTCATTTTCATACCAGGCAAATACCGGGGCTGTACCTTAATTAAGGCCACAGCCGCTTCCTTTTACTTCCTAGGCCTTTCCTATCCCATCTGTCTCGGTGCAACGTAAAGCAAATAGAAAAAGAAAAAAAAAAGTACTGCTTACATCCCGCCGCTATTCTTCGACCTTCGCTCAACTTCTAAAGACTACACTCGGTTTTGTTCCTTTGCACAGTCATGTGTTGCAATGATAAACGTCAAAACGGAGAGTGTATTTTGTTCATTGCGTTCAATCAGCTGTTTAGCTAGAACTGAATAACGTTCTGTCTGATGATTTGCTTCGTGTACATACATCACATTCTGGATGCCTAATCTTAATACCCTACATTATATCTGCCGAAAGTATGATGTAAATATAAACTATTCACCTGTCCTCTCGCACGACTGTAGGCATATCGGGACAGTGATAAAAAAAAAAAAAAAAAAAAATGAAATGGCGTATGGCTTTTAGTGCCGGCAGATCCCAAGACGGGTTCGGCTCGACAGGTGTAGGTCTTTTGATTTGACCCCGTAGGCGACCTGCGCGTCGTGATGAGGATGAAATGATGATGAAGACAACACATACACCCAGCCCCCGTGCCAGAAAAATTAACCGATGATGGTTAAAATTCCCGACCCTGCCGGGAATCGAACCCAGGACCCCTGTAACCAAAGGCCAACACTCTAACCATTTAGCCATGGAGCCGGACACCGTGACAGTGATTTTAAATAATAATAATAATAATAATAATAATAATAATAATAATAATAATAATAATAATAATAATAATAATAATAATAATAATAATAATAATAATAATAATAATAATAATAATAATAATAATAATATTTAATTATTATATTAATTAATTAATTAATTATTATTAATTATTATTATTATTATTATTATTATTATTATTATTATTATTATTATTATTATTATTATATTATTATTATTATTATTATTATTATTATTATTATTATTATTATTATTATTATTATTATTATTATTATTATTATGTTATGAGGTTTACGTCCAACTACATACATTTTTATGGTTTTCGGAGATGCCAAGGTGCCGGAATTTAGTCACCCAGGAGTTCTTTTATGTGCCAGCAATTCTACCGACACGAGGCTGACGTATCTAAGCACCTTCAAATTCCACCAGACTAAACCAGTATCGAACCTGCCAAGTTGGGCTGAAGGCCAGATAAGCTCTACTATCAATGTTAGAATATAAGGCATATTCAGTGGAGTGGGTGAGAGACGCCGTGAACGGATATTTTCATACTTTATTATGCGTATATAGTTGTTGTATTATCGTTCGCAGGTCATCATCAAATTTAGATTATTTATTTTGCTCACTCATTAATAATATTTATATCATACCGGTCTATCGCAATCCCATAAAACCTCAGCTTCATCCATCCAAGAGCGGGCGAGAGAGCGAACGTGTGACGTCATGCTGTCATCGAGTCTTCGCAGGCGAAACGAGTCCAACCCTGGACTCGAAAGATTCGAGTACCGCGATTCCAGGCATCACTCGCGCACATCACAACGGTATAACCAAGACATTCTCAACCAAGACCGACTACAAGCTAGAATACGAAATAATACGATTCTTTTTGCGTTTTACCACGAATTATTTCAGGTTTAGTTATTCAGAAAACCGAAGCTGTGTTTCTATATTCACGTTAATAATACTTATGGAATGATTTCAGGTTTTTACACGGAAATTAGAGTCACTACTCTTATTTGTCGACATTTACAATTATGTACCGTTACCGTAACCTTTAGTTTTGCCTAAGGTGCCATGGGCGCCCATAGGATAGTTTGTAGGGGGCGGCCTAGACCTGGGAGTATGAAGTATTTTTAATGTTTTGGAAGATGAATGGTGACTTGTATTCCCCGCTAGAATACCACCCACGGTATCCCATACTACTTCTACATAATACCGACTTTTAAATCATTTTCTAGAAAGAAAAACACCTGACTACATTAGATTTCTTTTTTTCCTTTCCCTGACAGCTAATGGGGGCCGCGTCCCCCTTTTGCCCCCGGGTATGGGCGCCCTTGGAAAGGTGCTAGACATTTCAAACTATATTAGCAGAAAAAATTAGGATTAGGGGTGTTGTTTACTCATTATAATATAATACTGATGAATTATGAGGGAGGGGTTGCCTGGCTGAGGCGGTTAAAGGCGTGCTCGGTTCGCCCGGAAGGACGTGGGTTCGAATCCCCGTCAGGAAGTCGTAAAATTTAAGAAGCGAGATTTCTACTTCCGGAGGTGCATAGGGCTTCCGTGAAACACTTCCATCTGTTCCTATTGTTGGCTAACCTCTTCATTTCATTCCAAGTTTTTCCCACTGTCAGACATTCCTCTTCGATGGTCTTTTTTCCAGGTCTTATTCGGACGTCCGCGCTTTCTTGCGCCTTGGGGGTTCCAGTCGAGCGCTGTCTTTTCAATGGCTCCAGCGGGCTTCATTAAAGTATGCCCTATCCAACGCCATTTTTTCTCCCTTATCTGCATTTCAATTGGCTGCTGCTTAGTTTCTTCCCATAGATCTTCATTTGAAATAGCATCTGGCTATCTTTTGTTGATGATACGTCTTAGACAGCGATACACGAAGTCTTGCAGTTGTTTGGTCGTCTTCTGGGTAATTTTCCACGTTTCACAGCTGTAAAGCAGAACAGACTTAACATTTGTGTTAAAAAGTCGTAACTTAGTTTTTCTAGAAATGTTTTTGTTTCTCCATATAGGATACAATTCAACAAAAGCACCATTCGCTTTCCTGATACGACTCTTAATGTCTTCTTCTGCTCCTCCAGTCGTAGTAACCATACTCCCAAGATATATGAAGGAGTCTACTTGTTCTACCTCTTTATCATCTATAGACAGTTTATCATCAATCTTGGAATTGACCCTCATCTCCTTGGTCTTATTAATATTTATTTTAAGTCCAGCACCTTCTGCCTCCTCCTTCAACCGCTTAATATTCTCTTCCATATCTCTGAACTGTTGATCCAGTAGGCAGATGTCATCTGCAAAAACAAGGTCTTCTAACCTATCTTGTAAGCCCCACTGGATCCCCCTTTTCCGACCTCGATACACTCTCCTGAGCACACTATCCAACAGAAGTAGGAAAAGCGTCAGAGAAAGAATACAGCACTGTCGAATTCCCAAGGCCACATCTATTGGTTCAGTAAGATCTCCCATATGCAGAACCTGACATTTATAACCCTCGACATATCCTTTATAATATTCAGAATCTTTTGTGGTATACCATATTCTTCAAGTGTTTGCCACATAACTCTTCTATTTTCACAGTCGAAGGCCTTCTCAAAATCAATGAAAGTCAAGTAGAGGGTGTTCTGCCATTCTGCATTTTGTTCCAAGGTGATTCTCAGAGTGTTTATGAGATCGACACAGCTACGGTGTTTATGAAAACCAGCCTGTTCCCTTCTACGGCGCAGTTCCACAACATCCTTCACCCGCTCTAAAATGATCCTTGAAGGCACCTTACTTGGTACCGACAACAATGTAATTCCCCTCCAATTATCACACTTAGTAATATCCCCTTTCTTTGGAATCTTAACAATCAGGCCTTTCTTCCATTCAGCTGGTAGCGTTTCTTCATTCCAGATGCTTTCCAACAGGGGATGCAATAATTTTGCCGAGGTCTCAATATCTGCTTTAAGTATTTCTGGCGTGATAATATCCATACCGGGTGCTTTTCCAGTTCTTATCTGTTTCAAGGCCTTCTCTATGTCTGAACAGGTTGGAGGATGTAAATTTCTTCTTGGGTCACTATCTACTGGTTCCATTTGTTGGTTACCATTCTGTTCATAATTTGTTCCAGTCCCTCATTGTTAGAACCAACCTTTGCAACTCTGAGAAATGTTTCTTCCATCTCTGTAGCTATCCTTCCCGGGTGGTCATTAGTTCACCTCTCTTGTTTTTAACGGTTTTATTCCTGATAAATCCTCTCCTTGACAGTTTCTTTGTGATATTATACAATTCCTTAGCATCTCCCCTTGCTGATGCCTCTTCTGCCGTTCGTACTTGTTCATCTACCCATTGTATGTGATCTTTTCTTACGCTTTTCTTCACACTCTTATCAGCTTCCACATATTTCTTTTGTGCTGCGGCTTTCTGGTGTCTTGTTTTACACATAATAATCTTTTCCTTAACTAGCTTTCTAGCCTCTATTTTTTTCCAAGTATCATCAGACATCCATTCATTCTCGAGATAATTGTGAAACCCAAGCACGTTTTCACTAAATGTCCTTGACTTTCTTCCATGATAATTCAACATCCATCATAAGTTCTGGTTCAACAGCAAGAGCTTCAAAGCGGTTTCTTAATTCTATCTGAAATTCTTTCCTTTTACTTTCAGCTTGCAATTTACCTGAATCAAATTTCTTGTTTCGCCTTTCAAATTTCCTTCCACTTGCCACAATTTTCATTCTAAACTCTGCAACTACCAGGTGATGATCACTTCCAATATCTGCCCCCCTTTTATTTCTAACATCAGTCAATGATCTTCTAAACTTTCTACTTAAGGCAATTTGGTCTATCTGGTTTTCTGTAACCTGATCTGGCAACACCCATGTATTCTTATGGCATCGTTTATGAGGAAATAAAGTACCACCCACTACCAAATCATGGCTAGCACAGAAATCAATAAAAAGCTCCCCATTTTCATTAGAGTCACCAACACCATGCACTCCCATAATTTGTTCCAGTCCCTCATTGTTAGAACCTACCTTTGCATTTAAATCCCCCATCACAATAATAATATCTCTCTTCCCCACTTTCTTAATAGTCTCATTTAGCTGGCAGTAGAATTCTTCCTGTTTTTCAATCTCTGACATTTCTGCGGGAGCATAACACTGGATCACAGTCACATTGCAAACCCCGGTCTTGAATCGAGCTGTCATCAGTATTTCTGAGATGGGTTTCCAATCAAGGAGGCTCTTCTTTGCAGTTTCATTCAATGGCAATCCTACACCTTCTCGATCTTCTGCATCCTCCCCCATTTGCCCAGAATACAGGAATGTGCACCTGTTAAGAGTCTGTATTTCTCCAAAGTCTGGCCACTGTACTTCACTTATTCCAAGGATATCCAACCTGTATTCCTCCATCACTTTAGCCATTTAAATTTACTGCTCTCTCGCAGGGTTCTGACATTCCTGTAGGGCCTTCACAGCTACCGTAGCGGTCATGGGGCACACACAGTCCCCGCTGTACAACACCCCTGCAGGCAATCCTTTACTTCATGCCGTTGCCCACTTCCCACAACGTGGACGAGGGGTTGGACTTATGGGAGGCTTGAATTATGAAGGATTATTTATTTATTTATTTATTTATTTATTTATTTATTTATTTATTTATTTATTTATTTATTTATTTATTTATTTATTTATTTATTTATTTATTTATTTATTTATCTATTTATTTATTTATTTATTTATTATATGATGAAAGGAGGAATATCAGCTATTTACAAAATATGTACAAAAATATACACATACACACACACACTCTCAAGTTCATAAGAATATTCACAATACAATGTCAAATTGGTTAATCCACTCAACGGCTTCTTGTGTTGAGTTGTGGAGATCTTTCATTGAGCCTTTAAACGCTCTGAGGGGACATTCGAGCACTATATGATCCATGGTTTATTGTTCTTCACCGCAGTCGCAATGAGGAGAAGAGGACTTCCATCCCCACTTGTTCAGCATTGCTCCGCATCTTCCCTGGCCAGTCCTTATCCTATTCAGTGCACACAACTGTCGTCGAGTTAGACGAAAACCTGTGGGCTGCTCCCGAGGAGTTTTAATTAAGTAATGATATGTCAGGGAGTTTTGGCTCTGCCACTGATTGTTCCATGCATCTAGTAATTTGAAGTGATTGTCTTGCAGATTTATTGCTGTTCGCCGCGATGGTTGTCTGGACTTTAATCGCTGCGGTAATAATACTGGACAATCTGAATGTATTGGTAACAGAGGGTTGTTTTTAATTTTCTTCCATGTGTTCAGCAATGACTGAGATCTTCTTAGGGGTGGGGGTGGAATGTTACTTAGAACCGATAGCCAGTGCGTATTAGTAGATCGGATACACCCTGTGATGAGGCGCATTGCTTGATTGAGCTGGGTGTCAATTATTTTAGTGTGAGCACTGTTGAACCATGTAGAACAGCAGTATTCTGCAATTGAGTACGAAAGAGCCAGAGCTGTGGTTCTAAGGACTGATGCATTTGCACCCCAGGTGGTCCCTGTTAACTTCTGTAATATGTTGTTCCGGGTTTTAATTTTAGCTGCTAACTTACATTCTTGAGATGCATTTTGTATGTCAATGATCTGTCCAGGGTCACTCCTAGGTATTCAGGGTTACTATAGTATTGGAGAATCTCATTTCTGAAACTGACTGTAGGATTGTAATTTGCGTGTTTATTCTGCAGATGGAAAGTTGATACAACATTCTTTTGAGGATTCGGTCGAAGAGAATTATGTTCGAAGTATTCATCCAATACCTTCAGATCTGATATTAATGTAGCTTGAGCTTCAGGGAAGCTTTGATCCTGGGCTATCAAGGATTATATCATTGATCTGCATTTAGGACTGTCTATACTTCAAAGAATTCATGTTGTTGCTTTCATTATTCACATCTACAATTACATTACCTGTCGTTTTGTACAAGTTATTAGACTTTTCAAGGTTGGTATGCAGAAAGAAAGAGATTATGGGTGTTCTTTTACGTATTATAATATCATTGATGAATTACGAAGGATTCTATCAAGTCAACGTTCATTGATAGGCCTATGCATTTAGTGCTGTAGCCCAGTTGGCTTTTCTTCAATGATTTGAAAAGAACTTGGAAATCTATCAAACATTTCCTTTGATAGATTGATCCAATCCGTAATTCCTACTTTATCCTCATATTGCGATCTATTCTACCTTTTACAGCTCCACTCAAGCTTATTCGCCTACTAATGCCATTACACACCAGGATCAACCAATGGGAGGGGACTTGTAATTACAAAATGATGATTGATCATAATGCAGGTGGTTGTGCAGGTACAGTGCACACATGCATGAATGTCGTTTTTGCGGTCTAGAGAGACTTTCAGTTTAACAGTCTTCATGGCCCTCATCTTCCTTCTCTCTTTGAAGTGTCAGATCTCTTCCATTTCTTCCCTCTGATTAGTTTTAATAGAGGATGGTTGCCCGGTTCCTCTTAAAACAATAATCACGACCACCACCACCTTGGATGGATACAGTCCATTCGACCTGAATCTAAATTATCTGCTACTGGTATATCATGTTGGAATCCCACAAGTTGGGCCTCACTGGAATAACCTTTCCTTTAACGTGAACAGCCTTCTATCAAACCAAAGGTTACATGCAACACATGTTAAACTGCCTGGCCTGTAATTTTCTGCTTTATGTTTATCACCGTCCGCCTCTGTGGTGTAGTGGCTAGTGTAATTAGCTGCCACCCCCGGAGGCCCGGTTCGATTCCTGGCTCTGCCACGAAAATTTGAAAAGTTGTACGAGGGCTGGAACAGGGTCCACTCAGCCTCGGGAGGTCAAGTGAGTAGAGGTGGGCTCAATTCCTGCCTCAGTCATTCTGGAAGTGGTTTTCCAAGGTTTTCCACTTCCCCTCCAGGCAAATGCCAGGATAGTACCTAACTTAAGACCACAGCCGCTTCCTTCCCTCTTCCTTGTCTATCCTTTCCAATCTTCCCACCCCCCACTAAGGCCCCTGTTCAGCGTAGCAGGTGAGGCTGCCTGGGCAAGGTATTGGTCATCCTCCCCAGTTGGATCCCTAGACCCAATGTCTCATGCTCCAGGACACTGCCCTTGAGGTGGTAGAGGTTGGATCCGTTGCTGAGTCCGAGGGAAAAACCAACCCTGGAGGCTAAGCAGATTAAGAAAGAAAGAAAGAAAGAAAGAAAGAAAGAAAGAAAGAAAGAAAGATGTTTATCACCCTATCCTTTATACAATAGCGCTAGAGCTCCTTCTTACAAACAGTAATCAAATAATTATTTCAGATATGGCAGCATATTGCAACTGATTGCCCTGAGTTCTTAACAAACCCTACTGCTTTTCTAGCTTTAAGCTTTTGTATCTTTTTTTTGTAAATGTCTTTATTGTCATAGCCAACGGCCGTAGCCGTGTTAAAACACCGGATTCCGTGAAATCTCCGAAGTTAAGCAACATTGGGTGTGGTTAAGATTTGGATGAGTAAGGGAATGGAGGAGCAGAAAGGAACTGGCCACCCTACTGTACGTAAACTCCAGCTCAGGCACACCTCTGCGGAGGTTCGGACCTGCCTTCGGGCAGAATACACCCTTACCTTACCTTATTGTCATAGGTAAATTTCACAACTTTGAAATGGCATGTGGCTTTTAGTGCCAGGAGTGTCCAAGGACATGTTTGGCTCGCCAGGTACAGGTCTTTTGATTTGACTCCCGTAGGCGACCTGCGCTTCCTAATGAGGATGAAATGATGATGAAGACGACACATACACCCAGCCCCAGTGCCAGGGAATTTAACCAATGATGGTTAAAATTCCTGACCCTGGCAGGAATCAAACCTGGGTCCCCTGTGACCAAAGGCCAGCACGCTAACCATTTAGCCATGGAGCAGGTCAGTGCCTACATTAGTCACATACTCAACCTGGAAATTAATCTTACATCCAACTACCTTTGCATATTGCTGACTGAATTCTTATTCTTTCTTGAAGTCCTCACCCATACACTCTCCTATTTCATTAATGTTCTCTGGAGTGTACTTCCTGGAACTTGTATCTGCCTTAAAGTACTACTACTAAACGTTTTCATTCCTCCCCTGAAGTTGGAGGCGGGCCTCTTACGCGGTGACGCCTTCTCTCATGCCGGGAGATTTGTTACGGTGAAGGAGATGCGCGGAGAAGGTGAGGGGTTGGGCGGCCGTGGCCTGTACTACGAATGTACCGGCATTCGCCTTAGTGCAGGAGAATGGAAAACCATGGAAAACCATTCTCAGGACAGCCGACGGGTGGAGCCAGGCGTGAAGTCCGGCACTGTACCCCAGGTCCGTCTCCCGAATGCAGAGGCTTAGAGCAACGGTAGATCCGTGGCCAACATTCCTCTGCTCAGTTGGTCGGTCAGAGTGCAGAGCTGATGGACCACAGGCAAGCCGTGGCCTCTTAAGGGACGAAACCCACTCTGCATCCGCCGACGTGCCTTAAAGTACCAATACATATATGTCCATTAGTGCCTAAATGTCATATGGCTGTCAAATATGCTTGCCATCATGTTCTTCTTGGCTGACTTTTGCTGAATTAAATTTCCTAAGTGTGGCCAGTATCCAGTATTCGGGAGATAGTTGGTTCGAAACCCACTGTTGGCAGCCCTGAAAATGGTTTCTCGTGGTTTCCCATTTTCACACCAGGCAAATTCTGGGGCTGTACCTTAATTAAGGCCACGGCCGCTTCCTTCCAACTCCTAGCCCTTTCTCTTCCCATCGTCGCCATAAGACCTATCTGTGTCGGTGCGACGTAAAGAAAAAAAAAAAATTCTTTCTAACCTGCACCTCTGTTATAATACAGTGGGTCTTTACCATTCCTTACTACTTTTAAAAAGTACCTACAACATCTGTTTTCACACTCCCCAACAATTTCATTAAATGCCATCCCTTACTCTGTTTATATTTTTATTCAACATTTTTGACTCATGGTTAATCAATTTCAAAAACTCCCATTCGTCTCTTTTATTGGCCATATGATATTGAATAATAGTCTTACTTTCACAGCTTTATATTCTCTCACATTTATTTTCAACTACAACAGAAAAGATATTCATGATCACTTGAGGTTTTTGATAGTGCTCATCTGGATTTATTAGCACCACATCTGAAATATTTCCCCCTCTATATTGTTTGTGGGGGCAATGACCTTCGATGTTAGGCCCCTTTAAACAACAAGCATCATCATCATTATCATCATCATCATCGTCATATTGTTTGTTTCATCACATTCTGATTCACTTGTCCTTCCCAGATTAACTTATTCACCACTTGTTGGTCATGTTTTCTGTCATTGGCATCAATCAGTCAGTGCTCCTGCTGTCAAAGGAAATCGCTCCCCAGACCAAAACTCCTGGTGTAGGTCCAGTGTGTTGATACCACAGACTGCTTGGTTCCAAGCACTCGCCTGGCCTGATTCTTACCAAACTATGGCCATCACTGGCACCAAGACAGAAATGGCTCTCATCTGAGAACACAACAGATCTCCACTCTGCCCTTCAGTGAGCTCTAACTTGACATCAGTGATGTCGCAGATGGTAGTGATTCAGAGTTAGTGGCATGCATGCTACAGGACGTCTGGTTCAGAGCTGTCCCTCTGGTAATCAATTTGTTACAGTTTGCTGTGTCACTGGTATTCTAATGGCTGCTGCAGGTGCAATACGATCCACCACAGCCACGTGGCAAAACGGTAGTCTTCCCTCTCCATAGCGACCTGTGTGTGCCCAGACCCCGGTCTTCGTGAGACCGGGTCTTCCCATGACTGTTGTTGTAAACACCGATGCAGAACTGAGGATACCTGCATGACAAATCTTTGTGCAATATTGCAGAAAGAACGTCCACCATCTCATAGCCCTATTACACCGCCTTGTTCAAACTTGGTAAGCTGCAGTTACAGCCTTCTTCAGTTCCTTAAAAGCATGTTCAACTCACACCTACCTCACAACGTCAACACCGGACGATGACATATGTTCACGAAATGTACAAACTTGCTTTGCAAGGTCATGGTGACACTACCATCATCGACTAGCGCACAGACATGAATAGGCATCATCTTTTAGATGTGCACACGTTTCCCGGATTTGTTTATCTACCATAACTCCTTGTTGGTGTTGGGTGTTCCTTTTCTGCCAGTGTATTTAAATCTATAATTGTTATGATACTGAAATTTGATGCTGTAGAAAATTTAGCCAATTAGATTAGCATATGGTTAAATTAAAAAAAAGTGATAATGAAGAATTCAAGGTTTAATGTTCATAATGGAAGTACTGAAACGTTACAACAGTTAAAAACTTAAGATTTGTAATGGTATTCTATACCAGGGGTGTCAGACTCAAACTTATGTGCAGGCCATATAATGTATTCAAGAGAGCACAGCGGGCTGCCAATTGAGACAAGAATATTTCAGTGTGGGTTTAAGCCTATACATTTTATTGAAATTTAAAGTACATGTTATTGTAGTAGAATATTGTATAACTATGGTATAAAAATAATAGCATATTAAATGAACAAATCGCAAGAACAAACGTACAGTTTTAAAAGTTTACATTGGCATGTAGGTACCACGTACGGCAAGAGGGAGACCCAGACTAAGGTGGTTGAAAACGACTCTGGGGTAAGGATACAAACTGCTCAAATAAACTGTATGTTTCAAGCTCTCAGTGCAGAGATGGCATGGAATGACTCTAGACAAATAAGGTTGAGCGGTGTCTTTAAAAGTAGGAAAGATCATAATATAAAGGTAAAGGTGGAATTCAGGAGGACAAATTATGCCAAATATTTGTTTATATGAAGAGGAGTTAGGGATCAGAATAATTTACCAAGGGAGATATTCAATAAATTTCCAATTTCTTAAACAGATTTTAAGATTGTTTATTTCGCATATGGTATTATACATGAAATGAAATGTTTTAATTACAGAATGCAACAGGGTAATAAAAACAAACTATTAGACTTTAAAGGTGCATTGTTCAGACAAAGCAGCCACTCATTAATACCTCCATGGTACAGACGTTGAGGGTATTATCACTATGTGCTGGATAGTGTGTTGAGCCGCATCACAATCGAATGCCAGTGATTGCACTTTGCCGTACTTGTGTAGGAGGTAGCCACATCTTCCATGGTTTGTCCTAAATCTGTTTAAGAGTCACCCAAGTTCTTGGAGGAAGCGCAAATCCAATGCGCCTTCCTCTTCATGTCCAGGAAATCGGGAAGAGCAGGAGTTGTTTCCTCTCTCCATTTTTTAATCCACTTTGTTGTAATATGGATGTTCTCTTGCTCCAACTGTTCGGCTGTTGCTACAGGGATTTTTCGTGATTTTTGCATACATGTGTATTGGAAGACTGTGGTTATTGTTTATGTACTTGTGCTCACAAACGAAAGCATGCTTTATAAATAAAAAGTCCTATATAATCCTCCTTTTCAATACAAATCAACCATCTATGTTAGATGGGACGAAATCTATACATGTATCAGACTATCTAAAGGCCATCCTCAGTAGAAGCTCAAATATTACATTTATGCAAACAAATAAAAACACTGATGAAGTAAGTGGATTAAAATACAATGATCATGATTAACATATTAAAAACATGTTGAGGTAGAAAAATCCTCTCATCTAAAAATTCCTGTTTGGTTGACATAAAACTTGCTAATATTTAAAAAAAAGTGGAACATTGTGTTGCGCAGCATAGTGAGACCTTCTCAATGCAATGTGACATGAGACCGACAAGGTCATACCATTTGAGACGACAGCCTCTTAACAAATGATGCACACTTATTATTCCCTTTATTGACTGTTTCACTATGCTGTGCAACACAGTGTTCCACTCCTTAAAAAGTATTACTAAGTTTTATCTCACCCAAACAGGATTTTTTAGATGGGAGTATTTTTCTACCTCATCATGTTTTTAATAGTTCAATCATGATCATTGTATGTTGATTCCACATACTTCATCAGTGTTTTTATTTGTTTACATAAATGTAATATTTGAGTTTCTATTGAGGATGGCCTTTAGATAGGCTGAAACATGTACAGATATCATCCCATCTAATATAGATGATTGTCTTTTTATTTTATTTTTTTGCTATTTGTTTTACGTCGCACCGAGACAGATATGTCTTATGGCGACGATGGGATAGGAAAGGCCCAGGAATTGGAAGGAAGCAGCCGTGGCCTTAATTAAGGTACAGCCCCGGCATTTGCCTGTTGTGAAAATGGGAAACCACGGAAAACCATCTTCAGGGCTGTCGGCATGGGGCACGAACCATTGTTTTATATTGAAAAGGAGGATTATATAAGACTTTTTACTTGTAAAGTGTTAACCCTCAATACGGAATAAGATTTATAACATCCAAAGCAGTGCTGTCAACGAAGATTTGGAGGGGATGTGTGGCTGAACGCAGGGAGCCAGTGTGTGGATGTTATCTAGCAACTGTGCAGGCTGTGATGTAAAGTATGATAGATGGCCATGACTGAGAGACGTATAGAAGTCTCCTTTTATCAAAGAGGCCTATCTCATCATACGTACTCTAGAGAACTGATTATTTCATTCATGGCAGTTTCATAGGCCTTGAATCAATTTTCCCCTTTCAATGCACTGAATCCTACACTTGTCGACTCCAAATTCCATACAGATGTCTCTCAAAAACTATTTGTTAGATTCAGATAATAGTTTACAGTTTGAGTTTCATTTATTGTAAGACATACTTTTGATCATTTGATTTTCCCAAAGGGAAATTTAACACAATTTTTGTTAGAGACCTGGTTCTCCTATATCCTAAACTTGGTTTGAAAGGCTCGAACATGGGTGTAAGGCTGTGAGACAGCTTGGTTTTGTATTGGATTAATTAATTACATATCAGGTGGTTACTAGCGCTGTTAACGGAGCGGTTGTTTACGGAGCGGAGGCTCCGGGCGCTTTCAATCGGTGCCTCCAGAGAACCTCCGATTGAATTACAAGCGCGTAGTTTAAACTTGGTACGGGAGAAATGAACGAGCATTTGTACAGGAATTTAGAACTTGTCGCTATTAATGTGAGAAACTACGCCCCTCCGTTAATACTTTAGTTATTTGGCGGTATTACAGATAGCATTCTTACGTACAAACATAATAATTATGTAACAGAACCTCCGATTGAATTACAAGCGTGTAGTGTGAACTTGGTACGGGAAAAATGAACGAGCATTTTCTCAGGAACTTATAACTTGTCGCTACTATTGTGCGAAACTAGGCCCCTCAGTTAATACCTTAATTATTTGGCGATATTAACAGATAGCATTCTTACGTACAAACGTAATTATGTATCAGAACCTCCGATTGAATGTAAAGCGCGTAGTGTGAACTTCATACGGGAGGAATGAACAAGCATTTTCACAGGGATTTTTAACTTGTCGCTGTTATTGCGCGAAACTACGCCCCTCCTTTAACTTTTTTCTAAATGCTATTTGTTCGGGGCGTCGACCTATGAAGATCTTTTGCCCCTACTTGCACCATGTGTGAGGAAACCTGCGTGTATTATGTAAATGGCGGAAGTGCAAAGTGTTGAATGTTAGGAAACGAACGTTAAGGATGACACAAATACCCAGTCCCCAGGCCAGGAATATTAATAATTTACAATAAAAAACTCTAACCCGGCCGGGAATCGAACCCGGGGTGGCCGAGTAACTGGCAGACGCGTTGCCACCTATACCGCGGAGCCGTAGCTCACGCATTATTTGTGCCATGTTTTACAGCACAGCACTTACAGACTTGAACCGCTTTAACTCCTCCATCCGCTCGTAAATAATAATCCCATACTTCTGCACGTCTTTCGCGTTTTTTACATATGTCCAGGAATTAAAAGCGAATTCAAATTTAACTTGAAACTACTGTATTCTAGCGCCAATATAATGGGAATATTTCTATAATAATGAACGAAGTGTACTGTGTAAGTTCTGCACAGGTAGGGCCTGCACTTTTCTGAGAAACAACTGAACCAATTTGGATATATTGTTTGTTTTATCTACAGGGTTTATACCTACAGGTATATGGGATATGTATTACATGTCGATATAATTACGGTACATTTTCTTGATAACAAATGAGATGATGCATTAATTACTCTGAATGACTATACGTTCTTTGTTAAGGGGTATTTTATGGAATATCGGTGATATAGATAAACTTTTATGTATGTAGGATTTTTATAGGCCGCCTACATTCTTGAAATTACAGCCCACTACGTTCTTACACTCGGAGCTACTGTTGCGAATAGGAGGCGGCCCTCCGGTTAACCTCCGGAGCTCCGTAACTGCTTTGCCTCCGTTGGTAGTACCGGAGATCACCGGAGGAGCGCTGTAATCATATTATCCGATTCAATCAACAGGAGGACCGCCTCGTCTTCACAGCGCTAGTGGTTACAGTTAAACTTTCCCTATTAAACCCACTCTATACAGGAGATTATTTATAGTACATATACCAAAGTTGATAGGAATAATGTCCACAATATAAGATTTACATGGTTCAGCTTACATGAAAGACAGGGTTTATCAGGAGAATGTTCACTCAAGGACCGATATGAAGAGAAGTATATCAAGAAAGGTATTAGGCATACCTATGAAGATGCAGCAAGTTATCCTGCATTTTCAGACCATCCTGGAAACAGATGGGTAGAAGTGTGATAGATGCTGCATTCACAAAAAGGGTACTGTATGATATGGCAACATATTAAAAGTGTTTAATTGGAATTGCTTATTCAACTGTTTTTCTTCCCCATGTCCTTGGCTATGTTCACATTAAATTTTGTGTTTGTGTGATCGTTCATTTTCCACATAGAAACAGTTAAGTAGGGAAAGTTTAATTTTAACTTCCTGGTATATCTACCAAAAGGAAAAAAAGAAAAAAAAGAGATATTCTGTTGTGTAATATATTTATTCATATATATATGGTGCCTGTAAACCATTAAGCAAAAATGTAATGTATGGGCTCTATGTTTGACATCCCTGTTCTGTATGATTGATGGATGTTCAATATCTGATTTCCCATCACAATAGTGTTTGTGAGATTGAAGTGGTTGAATAGTTGTAATATTTTGGCTGTTGTGCAAGGTAGATTAGAAAGTTGTAACAGAGATTCATTTCAAGTATTTTAAAGTTTTATTACTGTAAGATTAAACCACTGAATACTGGAAATAAGTTGAATTGATTAAGGCATGCCTAAGACATACCTAGGTTAGGGTGTTACATTTTAGTATTAGGTATTGTTATTGCTATTTGTACAAACACACCACTGCAGTGTGTTGGAATGGCTTCTATCCTGAGAGAGAGAGAATAAAATAGCTTTTGTATTGTCAGACAGGGTTTGGAAATTTTGTAACTGTGGAGACACTTCTCTTGGGATGGATATACATCCACAACAGCTTTCTCTTAGACTATTATTGCTTACACTACTCTATTATAAAATGAAATGGATATCAGTGTAATGAATCTAATCTCAGATGTGGTCATTTTAGCCCAATACAGTGATCTTTTGTCAGATCTTGAAAGTTTATTGGTATTGTATCTTCATTACTTTCTGGAATCAAAACAATGGTGAATAGTTGCAGTGAGGAAAAATGATGAGAACTTGATTTCTGTAGGAACTTTTATTTATTTGTATTTCTTTTTTGTTGCTCAGGTAAAATGCTGTACTTTAATCAGTCAGATGAATCTATCTTCTTCATAAGTTTTCCAATATGGTACCAGTTGTTCCTTGAAACTCCACAAGATAATCTATATTTAAGAAAGAAAGAATGTTCCATGTAACAGTGTAGTAACCTTCCCTGTGAATCAAGAATCTTCCTAAGATAGAAGTATTGGCAATTGATTTATCTCTCATATAAAATTTTTAAAAAAAGAAAAACAACCAGTTTTACTGCATTTAACTGGTATTTACTTATGTAAATTCACATTTTATGGTCAAGAATACATGTGCAACTTCAGGTTCCATTAGGTAGAGATGTGCTTACGCTCTAAACCCTAGCACCCACCTCTTCAGGTCACTGTTGATTTTAATTTGTGTGTGGTAGCAGATTCATGGGGTTGCATTGAGCCCGGTTGAAAAAGAGTACGTGCTCATGAACTAATATTGACTTAAATATTTCCATTAACAATGTATGATGTGATGCTTCATTATAAATTGTCAGAGTTACTAAAAAATAAATATTCATTCATTCATTCATTCATTTATTTCAATTAATTCCAACGAGCCTGCAGGCTCATACATAGGAATTGTACAGGACATTACATACTGGCGGGCACTTACACATCAAAATATAGTTTGTGTATATAAGATAATTAGTAAATGGTTGAACATATAAACACATACAATATATAAAATATGTACATCATCAATATGAGGATTACAGAGAATTATTTCTGACTGTATTTACATTTACGTAAGATGAAAGTTGCAAAGGTACAAGAATGGATTATGGAGTATTTTCATTTACATAAGAGTTGCTGAAGTACAAGAATAGATTTCAGATTATTTACAATTACATACCGTAACACAAAAGTTGCAGACGTACAGGAATTGATTACAGAGTATTTACAGTATATATACATAACACAGAGTTGCAGAGGTACAAGAACAGATTACAGAGTATTTACATTTACCTAACATAAAAGTTGTAGATGTACAAGAATAGTTGCGGACAGTTTGCAAGATTGTTTGGGAGAATGCCTTAAATGACATCTGATATTTTGATTTAAACAGCACTGTACCTTTCCCAAAAATAATGCTTGACTCTTTGTTTGAATTTTGCCAAAGTTGATGCTGTTTTTATCTCCACAGGGATGTTATTAAATAACTGGATCGCAGAGAACTTCAAGCTGTTTATACCATATTTATAAGAGCAAACATTGTATAAGGCAAAGTCATTTGCATGCCTAGTACTATATGGATGGTTGTCAGAATTCAGAGTATATGTAGTGTTGTGTTGTATAAATTTATGTTTTATTTTATACATGAGTACAGCTGTATTAAATTCTGCACTCATGCTTAGGGGTGGTATTTTAGCACTTAAGTATAGATATTTTATTGGTGTTAAGTAGGGAAGATTAAGTATATTTCTAACAGCTCTATTTTGTACTACCATTAGCTCATTCAAGTCGGACTTCTTACAGCGCATCCAGATTACATTCAAATATTGTAGGTGACTATGAATTAAAGAGTAGTAGATGTGTTTTAGAAGATGTTGTGGGATAAGATAACTAAGTTTCTTTAAAATTCCTGCAACAGGTGTGATCTTTTTAGTAATGTATTCAACATGGTCTGTCCAGTTCAAGTTCCTATCAATCACCAA